>NC_135957.1:2417523-2724709 GCF_053455715.1 Rhinoraja longicauda
AGAGAGAGAGAGAGAGAGAGAGAGAGAGAGAGAGAGAGAGAGAGAGAGAGAGAGAGAATATAAATTTCTCCCCATACCAAGTGATTAGGAAATTAGGTTAAGAAAAACAATCACTGGTTGGGTCTAGGCAGCATCTCAGGAGAGAAGGAATGGGTGATGTTTCGGGCCGAGACCCTTCTTCAGTCTGAAGAAGGGTCTCGACCAGAACCGTCGCCCATTCCTTCTCTCCTGAGATGCTGCCTGACCTACTGAGTTACTCCAGCATTTTGTGATACCTTCGATTTGTACCAGCGTCTGCTGTTATTTTCCTGCACTGGTTGGGTCGTCTATTCAGTCAGAGGGTGGAAAGGTCTACAACGTAAGAGCATAGCTTTAAGGTGAGATGGGCAAAGTTTAAAGGAGATGTCGTAGCATTGAAACAGGCCCTTCGGTCCAACTTGCCCATGCCGACCATCTACTCTAGTCCCACCTGCCGGGATTCGGCCCATATTCCTCCAAGCCTATTCCATTCACGTCCTGTCAATTGTTTCTTAAACATTGCAATAATACCTGCCTCAACTACCTCCTCCAGCAGCTTGTCCCATGCACCCACCACCCTTTGTGTAAAAAAGTTACCCCTCATGTTCCCATTAAATCTTTCAGCCCTCACCTTCAACCTATGTCCCCCTGGCTCCCAATTCCCTGCAAGAGACTGTGTGTTTGCCCGATCTGTACCCATCATGATTTTGTACAACTGTATAAGATCACCCCACATCCTCCTCCTTAAAGGAGATGTGAGGGGCCATTTTTTTGACACAGAGGGTGGTGGGTGGCTGGAACGCACTGCCAGGGGTGGTGGTGGCGGCAGATACGATAATGGCGTTTACGAGGCTTTTAGACAGGAACGGGGATAGACAATAGACAATAAACAGTAGGTGCAGGAGGAGGCCATTCGGCCCTTCGAGCCAGCACCGCCATTCAATGTGATCATGGCTGATCATTCTCAATCAGTACCCCGTTCCTGCCTTCTCCCATACCCCTGACTCCGCTGTCCTTAAGAGCTCTATCTAGCTCTCTCTTGAATGCATTCAGAGAATTGGCCTCCACTGCCTTCTGAGGCAGAGAATTCCACAGATTCACAACTGTCTGACTGAAAAATGTTCTTCCTCATCTCAGTTCTAAATGGCCTACCCCTTATTCTTAAACTGTGGCCCTTGTTCTGGACTCCCCCAACATTGGGAACATGTTTCCTGCCTCTAACGTGTCCAACCCCTTAATAATCTTATACGTTTCGATAAGATCTCCTCTCATCCTTCTAAATTCCAGTGTATACAAGCCTAGTCGCTCCATTCTTTCAACATATGATAGTCCCGCCATTCCGGGAATTAACCTAGTAAACCTACGCTGCACGCCCTCAATAGCAAGAATATCCTTCCTCAAATTTGGAGACCAAAACTGCACACAGTACTCCAGGTGCGGTCTCACTAGGGCCCTGTACAACTGCAGAAGGACCTCTTTGCTCCTATACTCAACTCCTCTTGTTATGAAGGCCAACATTCCATTGGCTTTCTACACTGCCTGCTGTACCTGCATGCTTCCATTCAGTGACTGATGCACTAGGACACCCAGATCTCGTTGTACGTCCCCTGTTCCTAACTTGACACCATTCAGATAATTGCCTTCTATTCTTACCACCAAAGTGGATAACCTCACACTTATCCACATTAAACTGCATCTGCCATGCATCCGCCCACTCACACAACCTGTCCAAGTCACCCTGCAACCTCATAGCATCTTCCTCACAGTTCACACTACCACCCAGCTTTGTATCATCTGCAAATTTGCTAATGGTACTTTTAATCCCTTCATCCAAGTCATTAATGTATATTGTAAATAGCTGCGGTCCCAGCACCGAGCCTTGCGGTACCCCACTAGTTACTGCCTGCCATTCTGAAAGGGACCCATTTATCCCCACTCTTTGCTTTCTGTCTGTCAACCAATTTTCTACCTCCAATACCATGTGCTCTAATTTTGCCCACTAATCTCCTATGTGGAACCTTGTCAAAGGCTTTCTGAAAGTCAAAGTACACCACATCCACCGGCTCTCCCCTGCCTTCTCCCCATACCCCCTGACTCCGCTATCCTTAAGAGCTCTATCTAGCTCTCTCTTGAATGCATTCAGGAATTGGCCTCCACTGCCTTCTGAGGCAGAGAATTCCACGGATTCACAACTCTCTGACTGAAAAAGTTTTTCCTCATCTCCGTTCTAAATGGCCTACCCCTTATTCTTAAACTTTGGCCCCTTGTTCTGGACTCCCCCAACATTGGGAACATGTCTCCTGTGGGTAATGAGGGATTTGGACCAGGTGCAGGCAGAGGAGATTAGTTTATCTTGTCATCACGTTCGGCACAGACATTGTGGGCCAAAGGGCTTCATCCTGTTGTGCTACTGTTCTATGTTCTGTACTTTAAGTAGGCCATGCGGTCTCGAAATCAACTTTGGGGAGTAATTCCAGGCAGCTACCAATGTTATCTGCAAGGCAGATGTTGAAGAATTAGTCTGTTTGCCTTAAGAAATAAGTCACATTCCTAACCAAATTCCTCCGAGAAAGCAATTAATAAGATAAGAGTTATCCGATTATAAGTTTTTTTGGAAGCTTCTGTATAATGTTTTCCACGCCAGAGTTTTAAAGAAGATTAAAGCTTTTCGAACTGATGAAACCAGGCTCATCAATAGGATGCATGGAAAGATGATAGATTTGAGGGCACAGCACTAGAGCTGCTGCCTTACAGGGCCAGAGACCCGGGTTCCATCCTGACCTCGGGTGCTGCCTGTACGGAGTTTGTACACTCTCCCTATGAGTTTTCTCCGGGTGCTCCGGTTTCCTCCCACACTCCAAAGATCTACAGGTTTGTAAGTTAACTTGCTTCGGTAAGTTGCAAAATTGTCCCTACTGTGTGTAGGTTAGTATACGGGGTCGGCGTGGACTCAGTGGGCCGAAGGGCCTGTTTCCGCCCTGTATCTCTAAAATCTCTATAGTCTAAAAAAGGCAGAAGATAGGGCCTTCACTGAAGGCCATAACGAGACCCCAAGTATTTGCTCTGAATCCCCAACATGGAAAATGAAGGATTATAGCTGCATTATTATTAGAATCAAGATGGAAATGGCAGTACAGCCAAGAGATAATCAGTGTACCCACCACAATGATGGAGCAATTAAGAAATCACACTGTCAGCTGATTCACAGTGGACCCGTGCATATTCCAGTGTTTGTTTTCAACCTTCACCCATTTGCAAGAAGCGCATAACATATCCTTGTGGTTTCTGACTGAAATGGCCCTGTGAATAACAAGCCGTTGTTTAGGAAGATGATGCACCCTCAGTGCATCTGATAAGTGTCAAAACAAGTTGCTCTAATCTCGGATGGATCTTTGGTGAGCCATACTTGGAATACCATAACTTGTTTTGGAGATCAGTGGCAGCAAGCAGTTTCTGAAGGACGACTTCAAGACAAGGTTCTCACACAACAGCCCGAAAGACAGGGTCAAAAGATTGTGAGCTCAGACCACATGCGAGAGACTTGATCAGCCCATCTAAGATTGACTAGTTCAGTACTGAGAGGCTGCTGAACTGTTAAATCAAAAAGATCAAAAAGTGCGGCACGGTGGCGCAGCGGTAGAGTTGCTGCCTCACAGTGCCAGGGACCCGGGTTCCATCCTGACTACTGCCTGTCAGTCTGAAGAAGGGTCTCGACCCGAAACGTCACCCATACCTTCTCTCCCGAGATGCTGCCTGACCTGCTGAGTTACTCCAGCATTTTGTGAATAAATACCTTCAATTTGTACCAGCATCTGCAGTTATTTTCTTATACTGTCTGTACGGAGTTTGTACGTTCTCCCTGTGACCTGCGTGGGTTTTCTCCGGGTGCTCCAGTTTCCTCCCACATTCCAAGGACATGCAGGTTTGGAGGTTAATTGGCTTGGTATAAATGTAAACTTTCCATAGTGTGTAGGGGATTGCTGGTCGGTGCGGACTCGATGGGCCGAAGGGCCTATTTCCATGCTGTATCTCACAACTACACTAAACGAAACAAGATGAGTGTAGTTTAGTTTAGAGAGGCAATGTGGAACCAGGCTGTTCGGCCCATCGAGTCCACGATGGACCATGGATTACTCGTACACAAGTTCGATGTTATCCCACTTTTGCATCCTACATACTAGCAGCAATTTACAGAAGTCAATTAACCTACAAATCTGACCATCTTTGGAGTGTGGGAGGAAAACGGAGCACCCGGAGAAAACCCACGCGGTCACAGGGAGAATGTGCAAGTTCCGTACAGACAGCACCCGTGGTCAGGATTGAACCCGCGTTCTCTGGCACTGTGAGGTAGCGGCTCTACCTGTTGCGCCATTGTTCCGCTCCAACGCTAGTCCTACACCAATCCCACATCAACTCATCGCAGATTCCGCCACTCACCTGCACACTGAGAGCAATTTACACAGGGCCAATTAACTACCAATTCTCATATCTTTGGGATGGGGAAGGAAACATATGTGGTCGCAGGGAGAACGTGCAAACTCCATACAGACAGCACCCGAGGTGAGGATAGAACCCAGGCCTGGCCTCTGGTGCTATCCGTGTGGAGTTTAAACATTCATCTTCTGACCATGTCGGTTTTCCAGCAATCCAGCTTCCATCCACGTTGCAAGAACGTACTAAAGGGTTAATTTGTTTCCGCAAATACAAATTATGCCTGAGTGCAGATAAAAGAATAAAGGGAGAGCTGATGGGCCTGCTGAATAGATCAAGTTGAGATATGATAATGGCGCTTGAGGGTTTCAGATAAGCACATGGATATGCAGGGCATGGAGGGATATGGATCGCATGCAGGCAGGAGAGATGAGTTTATTTTGGCATCATGTTCGCCATAGGCATTGCGGGCCAAAGGGCCTGTTCCTGTGCTGTACTGTTCTATGAAGAAGGGTCTCGACCCGAAACGTCACCCATTCTTTCTCTCCAGAGGTGCTGCCTGTCCCGCTGAGTTACTCCAGCATTCTGTGTCTACGTATGATCTAACTTGCAGGTCTACAGGGAATTGAACACCTTGAGAATGGGGGAAATTTGTTTGTTCTGTTGAAAGCTTGAATCGACCGAGCAGACTACCTCTGCGTCATAATAAGAAGGGAAGATACATTGGCCATTCTACTCACTGCGGTTTTGGGACTTCCTGCCCTTTTAACAACAACTACAATTTTAAATTGTAATGCACTGGGGACATGAAAGGTAAAAATAAGTTCCTCACTTTACTAAAAAATTCAAAGAGATGAACTAGTATGTATTGAAAATGAGGCCAAACTTGCATAACTCAAGCCTAGGGTTGCCAACTGTCCCGTATTAGCCGGGACATCCTGTACTTTGGGCTAAATTGGTTGGTCCCATACGGGACCGCCATTGTCCCTAAGTAGGCCCACGGGCCACTGTACGCCCGGACAGTGTAGGCTAACGGAGTGTGTTCGGGGAGCGGGGCCGATGGAGTTCGCCTAACGGAGGTTGCGTAGCAACCCGCCTCCCGGTCCGGGCGGCCGCCATTGGTGGAGCGGGAGCACATGGCCGCTGACTGGGTGAGGTCTCGTGAGGTCACCTTGTCCCGTATTTGGGAGTGAGATAGTTGGCAACCCTACTCAAGTCAGACTCCATGACTACATCATTTCACTGTAAACTGATTTTCCCTTTGCTCCACCCATTGCTCCCCCCATCCTCTCAAGATGTCCCATCTGAGCTAGACCCATTTGACTTCATTTGGCCCATATCCCTCTAAACGTTTCCAATCCATGAACCCGTCCAAGTGTCCTGTAAATGCTCGTGTACCACCTGCCTCAGCTCGAAGGTATTTATTCACAAAATGCTGGAGTAACTCAGCAGGTCAGGCAGCATCTCAGGAGAGAAGGAATGGGTGACGTTTCGGGTCGAGACCCTTCTTCAGACATCCTCCACCTGCCTCAGCTATCTCCTCTGGCAACTGCTTCCCACAAACTTGCTTCCTCTCTTTCTCAGTTTCCATAAACGGTCCTTGATCTGAAATGTTCCGGGTTTCAATGGTTCATCATTTGTCACCATGTGCAAATGCACGGTGAAATTATTTTCGCATATTTGCACATGCGGGCGCCTCCATGTTTTGGCGCCATTTCCACAGTCCAAAGTCCGATCTGCCCGCATGCTCGGTCTACTGAAGCGTTCCCGATCCCGGTAAAACCGCAAGCTCCTGCCGGGTCTTCCTCCGTCGCCTTTGACCGAATCGGCTCACGAACCGACGTGCCTCTCCTCGCCTCGCCCGGCCATCCTTGGGGCGCCCGGGGGCGTTTCCTGCAGCCGACCTTGAAGGCACTGAAGGCATTACCCCGGTTCACCCTCCCACCAGCCCTCGCCACGCTCCTCACGTCCGACCTCTCCAGCGGCTCTCTCCCCGGTCTGCCGCGCCTTTGGACGGATTTCATGGTCACCCCAGCCTTTGGGCAGGATCGCCGTCCACCGATCCTTCGGGTCTTGCAGTGCAATTCTCTGCCACAGGAGGCAGTGGAGGCCAATTCACTGGATGTTTTCAACAGTCGCTGAAAGGAAGCAAGCAGGTACAGCAGGCAGTGAAGAAAGCCAATGGAATGTTGGCCTTCATAACAAGGGGTGTTGAGTATAGGAGCAAAGAGGTCCTTCTGCAGTTGTACAGGGCCCTAGTGAGACCGCACCTGGAGTACTGTGTGCAGTTTTGGTCTCCAAATTGGACACGTTAGAGGCAGGAAACATGTTCCCAATGTTGGGGGAGTCCAGAACCAGGGGCCACAGTTTAAGAATAAGGGGTAGGCCATTTAGAACTGCGATGAGGAAAAACCTTTTCAGTCAGAGAGTTGTGAATCTGTGGAATTCTCTGCCTCAGAAGGCAGTGGAGGCCAATTCTCTGAATGCATTCAAGAGAGAGCTAGATAGAGCTCTTAAGGATAGCGGAGTCAGGGGGTATGGGGAGAAGGCAGGGACGGGGTACTGATTGAGAATGATCAGCCATGATCACATTGAATGGCGGTGCTGGCTCGAAGGGCCAAATGGCCTCCTCCTGCGCCTATTGTCTATTGAGAGTTAGATCTAGCTCTTAGGGCTAACGGAATCAAGGGACATAAGGAAAAAGCTTCAAAGGGGTACTGATTCTGGATGGTCAACCGTGATCATATTGAATGGCGGTGCTGGCTCGAAGGGCCAAACGGCCTCCCCCTGCACCTATTTCCTATGTTTCTAAGTTTCAAAGTCTTCCGGCTGTGGCCCCTCGGGATGGTCTCACCGGCCTCGGAGACGAGTGCTGGAGCTCACGGGAGGTGCTGGGCCTGCTGAGGGCGCTGCTGAACCTGCGGATTCCCCTCGCCAGTCTTCTCCCTCCACAGATGCTAGCTGACCTGCTGAGGTTTTCAAACATTTTCCAGTTTTGTTTAAGATCTGCAGCATTTACACTTGTGTTAATGTTCACACCTCATGACAGTTGATGATGATGATAATCATGTAAAAGGATTGTCCGATCAGCCAAAAGATTATGACCTGATGAGCCAAAACATTATGACCACCTGCCTAATATGCTGTTGGTCCTCCGTGTGCAGTACCATACGCAGCAGGGTGCGATGCACTGTGTATTGTGACACATTCCTCCCGTGACCACCATTAACATTTTCTGTGACTTGTGCCACAGTCGACCTCCTGTCGGTTCGGACCAGACGGGATAGCCTTCGTTGCCCTCGCGCATCGATGAGCCTTGGGCGCCCAACACCCACCCTGTCTGTCGCCGGTTTGTGGTTTGTCCCTCCTCGGACCACTGTCGGTCGGTACTCACCACTGCTGACCGGGAGCACCCCACAAGCCTTGCCGTTTCACAGATGCTCTGACCCAGTCGTCTGGCCATAACAATTTGGCTCTTGTCAAAGTCGCTCAGGTCTTTACTCCTGCCCATTTCTCCTGCATCCAACACATCAACTTCAAGAACTGACTGTTCATTTGCTGCCCAATATATCCCACCCCTTGACAGGTGCCATTGTAACAAGATAACCAATGTTATTCACTTCGCCTGTCAGTGGTCATAATGTTTTGGCTGAGCAGTGTATATTGCATTATAGCCGAAAATGAGGGAACTCCATTGTAAAATGAACAGGTTTGTTGATGACTGATTGAAAGCTACAGCCCTTGTCCGACACTCTCCCCACTAGTAGAATAATCTACCCTGTCACGTCTTCTTCAGAATATTATTTTATCGATTGAAAGATACAGCATGGAAACATGCTCTTCGGCCCACCGAGTCCACGTGACAATCGTTCACCCGTTCACTCTCATTCGATGTTATCTCATTTTACTGGCCGGCTCTGTCCTGGGGGTGGAGTTGGAGTTGGACTCACGGGAGGTGGTCTTGGAGGGGAGGGTGCTCCTCAAACTACAGAGCATCCTGGACAATACAGCCCACCCCCTCCTTGACACACTGGCCAACCTGAGGAGCACCTTCAGCAACAGACTGGTCCCACCAAGATGCAGCAAAGAACGCCACAGGAGATCCTTCTACCCTGTGGCTATCAAACTGGACAACTCCTCCCCCTTCTGTCCTGGTGGAGACTGACTCCCCCCTCCCCGCCCAATCTTTCCACATCCCCCAATCCTTTCCACTCGTCACTTTACTTTCATGTTTCATGTGTCTTGTTGTGTTTTATGACTGTTGTCCGACCAATTTCCCTCCTGGGATAAATAAAGTTCTATCATATTGTATTTATTCACAAAATGCTGGAGTAACTCAGCAGGTCAGGCAGCATCTCAGGAGAGAGGGAATGTGTGACGTTTCGGGTCGAGACCCTTCTTCAGACTGATGTCAGGGGGGCGGGACAAAGGAACAAAAATATACGTAGAGCAGGAGAAATCACAGAGGGGGAGCAGCGAGAGAGCATGTTGCTAAACTCTCGTCGAAGAGAGGAGGAGAACTTCTTCAAAGTGGACATACCTTGAGGAGAAATCGCAGTGGAGCAACAGGTAGTGAAGGAAAATAACTACAGATGCTGGTACAAATCGAAGGTATTTATTCACAAAATGCTGGAGTAACTCAGCAGGTCAGGCAGCATCTCAGGAGAGAAGGAATGGGTGGCGTTTCAGGTCGAGACCCTTCTTCAGACTGATATTGTATCACATTGTATGGTATTTTTGCTTCCACACCGTACACACTTGGGGCAATTTACAGAGACCAACAATTTAAAAAATGCAACTGAAAAAAACCAGCTATTTCTCCTCTGCAGCTATGTTTTATTGCACTCTTTGGACTCCCCTTTACAATTCCCTGTCATACAAATGGGGCAATTATGAAGCCATATTTGCAATTGTCATTCAGTCCCAACTTGTCCAGCCCGACCAAGATGTGTGGGAAGGAACTGCAGTTTAAACTGGATAGACACAAAATGCTGGAGTATCTCAGCGGGCCAGACAGCATCTTGAGTCTGAAGAAGGGTCTTGACCTGAAACGTCACCCATTCCTTCTCTCCAGAGATGCTGCCTGTCCCGCTGAATGACTCCAGCATTTTGTGTCTACCTGCCTCAGATATCTCCTCTGGCAGCTCGTTCCATATACCTGAGTGTAAATTAAACTATACTTAAGCTGCTTTAAAAAAAAGTAGAGTTTGAACTTTTAACCGCTACTGTCACTTAGTTTGAGTATGATAACATTATGACCACCTGCCTAATGAGGGAGGTGCAGGGATCGCTGGGCGGCATGGACTCGTTGGGCTGAAGAGCATGTTTCCACGCTGTATCTCTAAACTAAACTAAACTATGATCAGTCTGAAGAAGGGTCTCGACCCGAAACGTCACCCATTCCTTCTCTCCCGAGATGCTGCCTGACCTGCTGAGTTACTCCAGTATTTTGTGAATAAATACCTTCGATTTGTACCAGCATCTGCAGTTATTTTCTTACACTTAAATTAAACTAAAGAGGGGTCTCGACCCGAAACGTCACCCATTCCTTCTCTCCAGAGATGCTGCCTGTCCCGCTGAGTTGCTCCAGCATTTTGTCTCTCTCTTAAATGAAACTAAACTAAGGGGAGCAGGGAGCCTTTCCAAACGGCAACTTTGCATTTAAACTTTGCATCCCAGAGACGTGCTGGATTTGCATGCAAGTCAATGTATCAATCATAACCACATCCTGATAGTTGCACCTCATCTGATATACCAGACACAGTTACATCAAAGGAACCCAATGCCTTGCGGGTTAATAAGGATGAGACATCCTCCTAGTTTGATTAATGTTAATTGTTCAGCCTCGTACACAGAGAGGTTAATGTGTCGATTCATCTCGATAAATCAACTTTTAATTGTGTATTCCTTCCCTACAGCATGTAACTTAATCCTGGCTTCCACTACCGGCAGTCCAAAATTCCCCATTGGAGCACAGCAATAACTAATCCTTCAACTTTGACAATCTCCCGCACTTTGATGGTCTGGCCCAGATGGTGAACATTGTATTGAAAAATAAAAATACCAGACATTGCTGTTCTTCCTTTTGTCTCTCTCTCTCCTTTTGTCTTTCTCTCTCTCCTTCTCTCTCTCTCTCTCTCCCCTTGTCTCCCTCTCTCTTTCTCTCTCTCCCCTTCTCTCCCACTCTCCTTTTCTCTTTCTCTCTCTCTCTCCCCTTCTCTCCCTCTCTCGTTTTCTCTTTCTCTCTCTCTCTCCCCTTCTCTCCATATCTCCTTTTTATTTTCTCTCTCTCTCTCCCCCCTTTGCTCTCTCTCTCTCCATTTCTCTCTCTCTCTCTCTCACTACAATTTTCTTGATTAGTACGGGTGTCAAATATTTCAGGGAGAAGGGAGGGGAATGGGGTTGAGGGGGAAAAATAGATCAGCCATGATTGAATGACAGAGTAGACTCGATGGGCCGAATGGCTTAATTCTGCTTCTAAGACATGAACTTATGAACTTTAGGAGTTTGTGTTAATAAATGGAAATATTGCTTATAACATCGATTTCAAATAAATTGTGCAATTTCAAATACAGCTTGTGCGATCGACGTTCTGAAGTTTGCAAACTAAGTCCTCAAGAGTTTAACAGGAGTAAAAGAGGGCAATGGAGTAAAACAAAATGCAAATCGCCGTTTGTTCAATTTGAGTGTTAGTAAAAACAGTAGGGTAGAACCTAGGTGTCAGTCGAGGCTCAGATGGTATTGCTCATACCTCTGAGTCACACCTTGCAGGTTCCAAAGCTGGCAATTGTTTACTTAAAGTAACTGATGCTCAAGAGTGAATCAGATTTTCTTTTTCTCCCAGGTCATGGAGAAAAGATTGAGGGGGGATCTTATAGAAACTTACAAAATTCTTAAGGGGTTGGACAGGCTAGATGCAGGAAGATTGTTCCCGATGTTGGGGAAGTCCAGAACAAGGGGTCACAGTTTAAGGATAAGGGGGAAGTCTTTTAGGACCGAGTTGAGAAAGTTTTTTTTCACACAGAGAGTGGTGAATCTGTGGAATTCTCTGCCACAGAAGGTAGTTGAGGCCAGTTCATTGGCTATATTTAAGAGGGAGTTAGATGTGGCCCTTGTGGCTAAAGGGATCAGGGGGTATGGAGAGAAGGCAGGTACGGGATACTGAGTTGGATGATCAGCCATGATCATATTGAATGGCGGTGCAGGCTCGAAGGGCCAAATGGCCTACTCCTGTACCTATTTTCTATGTTTCTATGTCATTTCTGTCCAGGCCAAAATCTGGATAGGTAGAGTCACAGAATCGTACAGCACAGGAACAGGCCCTTCGACCCAGCCCCTCCATGCCACCCAAGGCGGGGGGAGGAGGGGGGCTGCTGCCACATGCAGGCAGACAGACGGTAAAACTGTCCAGGAAGGAACTGCAGATACTGGTACCCATTCCTTCTCTCCAGAGATGCTGCCTGTCCCGCTGGGTTACTCCAGCATTTTGTGTCCATCTTCGGTTTAAACCAGCATCTGCAGTTCCTTCTTACCTAGATACTGGTTTATACTGAAGATAGACACAAAATGCTGGGGTAACTCAGCGGGACAGGCAGCATCTCTGGTGAGAAGGAATGAATTGAATTGAATTGAATAAATTTTATTAACCAAGTATGTGTACATACAAGGTGCCTTGGTGCTTTGCTCGCAAGTAACAACATGACATACAGTAAACAATTAAGAATAAAACAATATAATTTACACATGTGAAGAATAAAATAAAATACCAGAGCAAAAGGAGGCTACAGAATGGGTGACGTTTCGGGGCGAGACCCTTCTTCAGACTGAGCCTCAGTCTGAAGAAGGGTCTCGGCCCGGAACATCACCGATCCCTTCTCTCCAGAGAAGCTGCATGTCCCACTGAGTTACTCCAGCATTTTGCGTCTATCTGAGGTAAAACTGAGGTAAATCTGAGGTAAAACTGCTCGGCGAGCTTTTGCTATCTTGTCGGTGAGGTCTGCCATATTATTTTACCGGGTTGTACGCAAAACCAAAACATTTCACTGTGCCAATAAAGTATAACTGTGTGGCGGTGCCCGGGGATTAGGCCAACTCCCTGGGTCATCCCCCTCGGCAATGAGTGGACAGGGCTGGGGAGGGGTCTGGAGCTACGGGGTTTGCCTGAAGGGGCGAGAGTTTTACTCGTGCGGGGAACTGAAGAAAGTGACTGTTAATCCTTACCTGGCGTCTTGCCTGATTCCTGCAGTGTCCAGACCCACTACACTGGTGACCCTCGACATTTCCTCATTAAATGTCCCATCAAAGTTAGTCCCATTTGCTTGTGTTTGGCCCATATCCCTCTAAACATTTCCGATCCATGTACCCATCCAAATGTCTTGTGAATGCTTTATCATACCTTCTCTGGCAGCTGGTTCCATACACCCACCACCTTCTGAGTGTAAAGGACGACCCTCGGGTTCCTATCAAACCTTTCCCGTCACCTTAAACCTATGTCCGCTAGTTCCAGATTCCCCGACCATGGATAAAAGACTCTGCATTCCCCCTTGCTATTTCCCTCATGATTTAACACACAGTCAGTGATCCTCCCCAAGCACCCTGCGCTCTGAATAATAATAATAAGAAGAAGAAGAAGTTTATTGGCCAAGTATGTGCACATACAAGGAATGTGCCTTGGTGCTCCGCTCGCAAATAACAACACGAACATACAGTAAGCAATTAAGAATAAAGTATAAAACATTAAGAATAAAACATTATCGTTTAAACATGTGAGTGAAATAAACCAGAGCAGGAGGAGGCTACAGACTTTCGATTGTTGAGTAGAGCTACTACTCGCGGGAAAAAGCTGTTTTTATGTCTGGCTGTGGCAGCTTTGACAGTCCGGAGTCGCCTTCCAGAGGGAAGTGCTTCAAAGAGTTTGTGGCCAGGGTGAGAGGGGTCAGAGATGATCTTGCCCGCTTTACTCGTAGCTTTACAAATCCCAAATTGAAACTTCAGTGAAGGTGTTAAACTACTGGAAGTAGTTTAAACTACTGGAACTACTGGAAGGGCGGCACGGTGGCGCAGCGGTAGAGTTGCTGCCTCACAGCGAATGCAGCGCCGGAGACTCAGGTTCGATCCTGACTACGGGTGCCGTCTGTACGGAGTTTGTACGTTCTCCCCGTGGCCTGCGTGGGTTTTCTCCAAGATCTTCGGTTTCCTCCCACACTCCAAAGACGTGCAGGTGTGCAGGTTAATTGACTGGGTAAATGTAAAAACTGTCCCTAGTGTGTGTAGGATAGTGTTAATGTGCGGGGATCGCTGGGCGGCGCAGACTCGGTGGGCCGTAGGGACTGTTTCCGCGCTGTATCTCTAAATCTAAATCTGATGTCGACCAGTTTGATACATCTCTGAGGCACCAAGTCCTCTAAGACTTGAGTATATGTTGGAAGGAACTGCAGATGCTGGTTTAAACCAAAGGTAGGCACAAAATGGCGGAGTAACTCAGCGGGCCAGGCAGCATCTCTGGGGAGAAGGAATGGATCGAGGCCCTTCTTCAGACTCTTCAGATTTGATTTTTGCACATTCCTCGTGCTGCTGTTTTATGCAATTCAGTCCACTCGTTTCATTTTACAGAACTTACCTTCTTGTCCAAATTGTTAGCTCCTGTCCTTTTAGTTTAGTTTAGAGATACAGCGCGGAAACAGGCCCTTCGGCCCGCCAAGTCCGTACCGACCAACAATCACCTGCACACTAGTTCTATCCTGCGCACTAGGGTTAATTTAGAGAAGCCAATGAACCTACAAACTTGCACATCTTCGGAAAGTGGGAGGAAACCGGAGCACCCGGAGGAAACCCACGCGGTCATGTGGAGAGCGTACAAACTCCGTACAGACATCACCCGTATTCAGGATCAAACCCAGGTCTCTGGTGCTCCACCGGTGTGCCACTCTTAATTTCCCTTATCGAACCAGGCGATCAAATCTTCTTCAAATCACATCTGAAGAGACCCGACCCAAAACGTTACCTGTCCATTCCTTCACAGACGCTGCCTGACCTGCTGCGTTACTCCAGCATCTGTATTCCCTTGTTCCTCCAAATTTTCTTTGATAACAGCCTGTGAAGTGTCAACTTGCTTAAACAAACGCAATTTGTTCCTGGCCTCGGTAAATCAGCAGCTCTCTTCTCAGGGACTGTTTGATTAAAACCATAAACTGGAGAGCGGTCTCAAATCTCCAGTACCTTGTCTTTGAGTCAACTGTATCATAAGATGGATGCCCAGCTGGAGCAAGTTGCTATTCTAACAAGAGTTGTGAATCTGTGGAATTCTCTGCCACAGAGGGCAGTGGAGGTCAATTCACTGGATGTTTTCAAGAGAGAGTTAGATATAGCTCTTAGGGCTAACGGAATCAGCCCTAATTCCACTGATTTTGGATGATCAGTCGTTCAAAATGATCATGGCTGATCATCCATAATCAGTACCCCGTTCCTGCTTTCTCCACATATCCCTTGATTCCGTTAGCCCTAAGAGCTCCAAACAAAAGCCAGGACTGGGAATAACTGCATCTCTGGCTACATGATCTGTTTAATAATAGGAAAAGACCCAAAGTGCTGGAGTAACTCAGTGGCTCAGGCAGCGTCTCTGGAGAACATGGATAGGTGACGGTTTGGGTTAGGGCCCTTCTTCTGATTGATTGTCGGGGGCTGGGGGAAGAAAGCTGGAAGAGAGGGGGGGCTGGTCAAAGCTTGGCAGGTAATAGGTGGGTACAGGTGAGGGGGGAGGGGGGTTGATAGGGAGATGGATGGGCAAAGGGCAGACATGAAAGGACAGGTGTGAGACAAAAGGATTGAAAAGTTGCCAATTGTGAAGCGAGAGGAAGGAATGTCGGTGGAAAGGGAGGGGCAGTGGAGAAATGGTTGCGAGTTTGGGTGGGGCGCAGGGGAGAGAGGAGGGGACAGGAGTTGACGGAGTAGAAGGGACAGGTGGACGGTTTTGTAGTTACCTAAAGTTGAATTCAACGTTCAAAGACACAAAAAGCTGGATTAACACAGCGGGACAGGCAGCATCTCTGGGGAGCCTGAAGAAGGGCCTCGACCCTAAACGTCACCCATTCCTTCTCTCCAGAGATGCTGCCTGACCCGCTGAGTTACTCCAGCATTTTGTGTCTATCTTCGGTTTAAACCATCTTCTGGAGTTTCTTCCCACACAAATTCAATGTTCATACTGTCGATTTAATATATCAATAAATAATAGGAAGACACAAAATGCTGGAGTAACTCAGCGGGTCAGGCAGCATCTTGGGAGAGTAGGAATGGGTGACGTTTCAGGTCGGGACCCTTCTTCAGACTGATGTCAGGGGAGGGGGCGGGACAAAGATAGGATGTAGTTGGAGACGGGAAGACTAGTGGGAGAACTGGGAAGGGGGAGGGGATGGAGAGAGAGGGAAAGCAGGGACTATCTGAAGTTAGAGAAGTCAATGTTCATACCACTGGGGTGTTAGCTACCCATGTGAAATATGAGGTGCTGTTCCTCTAATTTGAGCTGGGCCTCACTCTGACAATGGAGGAGGCCCAGGACAGAAAGGTCAGACTGGGAGTGGGAGGGGGAGTTGAAGTGCTGAGCCACTGGAAAATCAGGTTGGTTAAGACAGACTGAGCGGAGGTGTTCAGAGAAACGATTGCCGAGGCTGCGCTTGGTCTCGTCGATGTAGAGAAGTTGACACCTGGAACAGCGGATACAATAGATGAGGTTGGAGGAGGTGCAGGTGAACCTCTGTCCCACCTGGAAAGACTGTTTGGGTCCTTGGATGGAGTCGAGGGGGGAGGTAAAGGGACAGGTGTTGCATCTCCTGCGGTTGCAGGGGAAAGTGCCTGGGGAGGGGGTGGTTTGGGTGGGAAGGGACGAGTGGACCAGGGAGTTACGGAGGAAACGGTCTCTGCGGAACGCAGAAAGGGGTGGAGATGGGAAGATTGGGCAGTAGTGGGATCCCGTTGGAGGTGGTGGAAATGTTGGAGGATAATATGTTGTGATGGGGTGGATAGTGTTGCTGCACTGAGTATCGCAGGTAAAGTAGGTGGACAACTTCAGCAGCTGAACTAATCCCATTATTCTCCAAATAAAGCAGGTTCTGCTCCTCATTCCGGGCACACTGTGTTATTTTTCCCAGGCTCTAGCAAAAACAAACTCCGTGACGAAGGAAGTGTGGGCTCTTTTACAAGAACAGTTTGGAACAAGGAAGTTACAGATATGCAAAGGGAAAAATAAGATATACAAACCTTCAGGAAAATTAGCCCCTGCTTTGTGGTTGCCTGCAGGCAGCGTCTCCATGTCATACAATGTACGGGGGAGACACAGAAGGAGGCACCACCTCTCATGTCATAAGGTCATAAGTGAAAGGAGCAGAATTAGGCCATTCGGCCCATCAAGTCTACTCCGCCATTCAATCGTGGCTGATCTATCTCTCCCTCCTAACCCTATTTTCCTGCCTTCTCCCCATAACCCCTGACACTCGTACTGATCAAGAATCTATCTATCTCTGCCTTACAAATATCAATTGACTTGGCCTCCACAGCCTTCTGTGGCAAAGAATTCCACAGATTCACCACCGTCTGACTGAAGAAATTCCTTCTCATCTTATTCCTAAAGGAACATCCTTTAATTTTGAGGCTATGACCTCTGGTCATTGAATGGCGGTGCTGGCTCGAAGGGCCGAATGGCCTCTTCCTGCACCTATTGTCTATTGTCCTAGACTCTCCCACTAATGGAAACATCCTCTCCACATCCACTCTATCCAGGCCTTTCACTATTCGTTACGTTTCAATGAGGTCCCCCCCTCATTCTTCTAAACTCCAGCGAGTGCAGGCCCAGTGCCGACAAACGCTCATCATAAGTTAACCCACTCATTCCTGGGATCGTTCTTGTAAACCTCCTCTGGACCCTCTCCAGAGCCAGCACATCCTTCCTCAGATATGGAGCCCAAAATTGCTCACAGTACTCCAAATGCGGCCTGACCAGCGCCTTATAGAGCCTCAGGAATTACATTCCTGTTTTTTGTTATCCGGGCAGCTGTCCAAATAGTCCCACTTTCTCAACTGCTTTTTCAAGGCCTTGCAAAATTCTCTCTGCATTTATTTTCAATCATCTTTCAAATATTACAAATGGATCTGCCTCCTCTTTGAACGAAGGAGAATACAACTAGTGATGAACACTGCCTGGTGCATCATGGGTGCTGACCTCCCCTCCATCCATGAGAGCTACAGGAGTCGCTGCCTCAAGAAGGTCATAAGTTATATGCGCAGAATTAGGCCATTCGGCCCATCATGTCTACTCCACCATTCAATCGTGGCCGATCCATCTCTCCCTCCTCTGATGATGCCAGCATCATCAGAGACCCACACCACCCTGGCCACGCTCTCATTTCACCCCTGCCATTGGGAAGAAGGCACAGGAGCCTGAAAACTGTAGACAGACACAGAGTAGCATCTCTGGAGAAAAAGGATGGGTGACATTTTGGATGGGAACCCTTCTTCGGTCTAAAAACTGTGACCTCCAGGTTCGAGAACAGCTTCCTCCCGACAACCGTCGGGCTATTGAACACGACACTGCTGGGACTATCCCATCGTTTAAGAAACAGTTGGACATGTACATGGATGGAACAGGTTTGGAGGGATATGGACCAAGCGCAGGCAAGTGGGGCTAGGATAGCTGGGACATTGTTGGCCAGTGTGGGCAAGTTGGGCCGAAGGGCCTGTTGCCACGACCTTATGACTCCAATTGAACATTTAGACGGTGTCAGTTTATTACATATCATGAGTGAAACATAGAAACATAGAAAATAGGTGCAGGAGAAGGCCATTCGGCCCTTCGAGCCAGCACCACCATTCAATATGATCATGGCTGATCATCCTAATGTTTCCACAATGTATCACTCTATGACGACACAACACGAACCTCAATTGTGAACTATGGACTATTCATTGCACTGAGAACCTCTGGATTTTTTCTGCATGAGTATTGGCATTATTAATCTAATGACACTTTAGTTCATTATATATCATTCATGTGCTTTGCGTTTATAGGTCTGTACTTCTGCTGCAAGTAAGAGTTTCATTCATCCATTGTCGTTACATCTGACAATTAAAGACTCGTGACACCTTCCTCATTGTGGTGCATTCATTGCAGGTAATGATAATCCTGGAATGTAAAAAATGATCTGACATAATAACGTATAAAGAAACTCATTTCCTTCCCAGATTTGATTTTAGATTTTTTTTAAGATTTAGAGATACAGCGCGGAAACAGGCCCTTCGGCCCACCGGGTCCGCTCCGCCCAGCGATCCCCGCACATTAACACTATCCTACACACACTAGGGACAATTTTTACATTTACCCAGTCAATTAATCTAAAAAACCTGTACGTCTTTGGAGTGTGGGAGGAAACCGAAGATCTCGGAGAAATCCCACGCAGGTCACGGGGAGAACGTACAAACTCCGTACAGACGGCGCCCGTAGTCAGGATCGAACCTGAGTCTCTGGCGCTGCATTCGCTGTAAGGCGGCAACTCTACCGCTGCGCCACCGTGCCGCCGTGCAATTTTGTGCAATTTGATTTTAATGCCGTTGTGAAGAAGCAAAACCCACGCATTTTGGAATGAAGCAGAGAAGTACTGGCGATAGAAGAGATGGCAGATGCTGAAATCTTGAGCAGAAAACAAACTGCTGGAGGAACTCGGCAGGGCTGACAGCATATGTGGAGGGAGTGGACACTTTGGGTCCCGACCATGAAGAAGGGTCCTGACCAGAGACTCAGCGATGCGGAAGGGTAAGGTGGGAAAACGAGACATCAAAGTGAAACGAAGATCAAGGAAAATGTGGAGTAGATCATTGTTAGCTAGGGTAAGGTGACAATGAAGCACACAGAGATAACATTTAATCAGGAAGACAGTCAGACTGGTCGGAGAACTAGAATGGGAGAGGGATGGAGAGAGAGGGAAAGCAAGGGTTACTTGAAGTTACGGAAGTTACTATTCATACCGCTGGGGTGTAAGCTGCCCAAGCGAAATATGAGGTGCTGTTCCTCCAATTTGCGCTGGGCCTCACTCTGACAGTGGAGGAGGCCCAGGACAGAAAGGTCAGTGTGGGAGTGGGACAGACGTTGCCTGCCCCGCTGAGTTACTCCAGCAGAAACATATTGGCAATGTCCCATCTGGGTCTGATAAACGATAAGATAATTTAGGTTTATTATAACGTGTACTGAGGCACAGTGAAAAGCTTTCTTTTAGACAATAGACAATAGACAATAGGTGCAGGAGGAGGCCATTCGGCCCTTTGGGCCAGTACCACCATTCAATGTGATCATAGCTGATCATTCTCAATCAGTACCCCGTTCCTGCCCTCTCCCCATACCCCCTGACTCCGCTATCCTTAAGAGCTCTATCTAGCTCTCTCTTGAATGCATTCAGAGAATTGGCCTCCACAGCCTTCTGAGGCAGAGAATTCCACAGATTCACAACTCTCTGACTGAAAAAGTTTTTCCTCATCTCTGTTCTAAATGGCCTACCCCTTATTCTTAAACTGTGTCCCCTGGTTCTGGACTCCCCCAACATTGGGAACATGTTTCCTGCCTCTAACGTGTCCAACCCCTTAATAATCTTATACATTTCGATAAGATCTCCTCTCATCCTTCTAAATTTCAGTGTATACAAGCCTAGTCGCTCCAGTCTGTCAACATATGACAGTCCCGCCATTCCGGGAATTAACCTAGTAAACCTACGCTGCACGCCCTTTTGCATGTTATCCAATCAAATTAGATACTATACTTAAATATAAACAAGGCAAACTCGTCTACCTCACTGGAGACCTTTAGCCTTTCTTTAAACGGATTTTATTGGACTTCAAAATTATATCTTTGAATGACATGTTGTTCCCTTTATCTTTGCACTGTGGGCTTGATTGGATTCATGGTATTGCATTCAGATGCTATCGCAACTAAGAAACATTTAAACAGGTTGCAAGGAACTGCAGACGCTGGTTTACACCGAAGATAGACACAAAATGCTGGAGTAACTCAGCGGGTCAGGCAGCATCTCTGGAGAGAAGGAATGGGTGACGTTTCAGGTCGAGAGTCTGAAGAATGGTCTCGACCCGAAACGTCACCCATTCCTTCTCTCCAGAGATGCTGCCTGTCCGGCTGAGTTACTCCAGCTTTTTGTATCCATCTCATTTAGGTATATGGATAGGACAGGTTTAGAGGGATATGGGTTAAACGCAAGCAGGTGGGACTAGTGTAGAGGTGAGGTGTTGGTTGGTGTGCACAGGTTGGGCCTAAGGGCCTGTTTCCACGCTGTGTTATTCTATTCATCTACAGTCTTTTTCTTGAATGGATAGCACACAAACGAAAGCTTTTTACTATACATTGGTACTTAGTAATAAACTGAACTAAACTAAACTGGGGCAGAGGAAAAGATGTAGTGCAGAATATGGTGCACAGCTTGGGTTGCCAACTGTATTAGCCGGGACATTCCGTATATAGGGCTAAATTGGTTTGTCCTGTACGGGACCGCCCTTGTCCCGCATCAGCGGCAGGGGGTGCTTTAGGCCCGGACACTGTAGGCCCAGACATTGTAGGGCCGGGGCCGCTGTCGGCCCGGACGGTGTAGGTCCGGAGGCCACCTAACGGAGGTTGCGTAGCAACCCGCCTCCCGGCCCGGGCGGCCGCCATTGGTGGAGCGGGGGCATGCGGCCGCAGGCTGGGTGAGGTCACGTGGGGCGCAGTGTGGTGGCGTCCCTTATTTGGGAGTGAGAAAGTTGGCAACCCTATGCACAGCATTGCAGAGTAACAGTTTCAGTTAGATTTACAGGCGGAAAAGAGATTTGAAAGAGTCGGGTGATTGTATCGGACAATAGTACATCCTCCTCTGGGACCAGCTTGCTCCAGTGCCGTACTGTTTTGACTGCTGATTTTGTGGGAGGTGTGGATTTTAACCAGAGAGTGAGTTGGCTTTGCACTAGGCGGGATTGATGTTAAATAAGTATAAACTTATTATAAGGAAACTGATGATAAATAAATGAAAACAGAACCCACACAACACCGAACTTTGATCACAGCTGCAAGTTTTGGAATGATTATGAATTTTCCAGAGAAAGAGGTTGGTAATTTAAATAGGCAAATTATTCACTAAAAATGATAAACTGCAGCTCTTGAATATTTTGTTAAATGTATTTATTGATGCATACCATGGAGGCTCAAAACAGAAAACCATCTCAAAATTATACAAGGGTTTACGGCAGAGAAAAGGCAACTCACTGTATGTAAAACAGAAATGGGAAAGGGAAGGTAATCTGGTTCTAAAGGAAGAAACCTGGGAGAGCTTATGTGAGATACAATGGAAAACTTCAAGTTCAAATGTTTGGCGGGTGTTTTGCTGGAAAACCCTTATTAGGTTTTTTATTACACCAGTTCAAAAAAGGCATTACACAAATTCTTCTTCATGCTGGCGACAATGTGGGTGCCTTGAGGCAAACTATTTTCACATATTTTGGTCTTGTGTATCAGTGATCCCATTTTGGCAGGAGATTCATAAAGTTTTACAAAAAGTTTTTTATATGGATATTCCATTTAAATTTGAGTTTTTATATTTTGGTGCTTTACCAGTACAAAAGCTTCTATTAAAGATAAGTATATTTTCCAGATCTTAAGTGCTGCCAGCAGGAAAGCTATTACTAGGAAGTGGTTGAAACCTGGAAAACCTAATGTGGATGACTGGATTAACATTGTATATAATATTTTTATAATGGAAAGGATAACTTTTGCTTTAAGATTGCAACAGGGAATATTTTTGAAAAGGTGGGAAAAATGGATGTTGTACATTATGCCCGTACGGCCATCATTTGTTTAAAGCGGATCTTAGTATCCTACTTCCGTGTCCTATCTCATTTTCCTTGATTTCATACCGCTCCAGAAGTAGTGATGAAATATTATAGAGGTATACCCCAAATGTTGGTTTTAGTTGTTTTTGTTTTTGTTTTTGTGTGTAGTTAAGTTTTGGATATGATCAAATGTCCAGTAAGTCATTACCCATCCTTGTAGTGCTTCCAATACCTGTGGTATGATTTATTTTGGGATATGCAGTATTTGTTAACTACGGAGGGTTTAAGGTGAATGAGAATGTGTATCATTGTGGAATGTATGGAAATCGAAAATAAAAATAAAAATAGAATTATAAAAAAAAAAAAACTTATTATAAGGAAACTGATGATAAATAAATGAAAACACAACCCACACAACACCGAACTTTGATCACAGCTGCAAGTTTTGGAATGATTATGAATTTTCCAGAGAAAGAGGTTGGTAATTTAAATAGGCAAATTATTCACTAAAAATGATAAACTGCAGCTCTTGAATTGAATTGAGGCGTTGTGGTTAGCCGACTCTCCAAATTTTACTGGAGAATCAATGTTGGGGAGTCCAGAACAAGGCGCCACAGTTTAAGAATAAGGGGTAGGCCATTTAGAACGGAGATGAGGAAAAACTTTTTCAGTCAGAGGGTTGTGAATCTGTGGAATTCTCTGCCTCAGAAGGCAGTGGAGGCCAATTCTCTGAATGCTTTCAAGAGAGAGCTTGATAGAGCTCTTAAGGATAGCGGAGTCAGGGGGTATGGGGAGAAGGCAGGAATGGGGTACTGATTGAGAATGATCAGCCATGATCACATTGAATGGTGGTGCTGGCTCGAAGGGCCGAATGCCCTACTCCTGCACCTATTGTCTATTGTCTATCTCTCCTTGGTACCCATGCGATCTAATGTTCCAGAGCAGCCTACCATGCGGAACCTTGTCGAACACCTCACTGAAGCCCATGTACACAACATCTACAGCTCTGCCCCCATCAACCTTTTTGGTCACGTCTTCAAAAAAATCAATCAGATTTGTGAGACACAACCTCCCACGTACAAAACCATGCGGACTATCCCTAATCAGTCCTTGCCCATCCAAGTGCCTGTATAACCATCCCTCAGAATACTCTCTAATAATTTTCCAACTACAAATGTTAAGTTCACCGGCCTATAATTCCCAGCATTTTCCCTGCAGCCCTTCTTGTAAAGAGGCACAACATTTGCCACCCTCCAGTCTTCCGGCACCTCTCCTGTATTTAAGGACGACTCGTAAACTTCAACCAGGGCTCCCACAATTTCCTCTCTAGTTTCCCGCAATGTCCTTGGATATATCTGATCAGACCCTGCAGATTTGTCTACCTTCATACACGACAGTACCTTCAGTACTTCTTCGACGGTAACACTGACTGCTATCAAGACACTTCCATTGACTGCCCCTAGTTCCTTCGTCCTACTGTCTTTCTCCTCGGTAAATACAGAGGAGAAATACTCATTGAGGACCTTGCCCATTTCCTGTGACTCCACACAGAGGTGACCGCTTTAATTCCTGAGAGGTCCCATTCTCTCTCTAGTTACCCTTTTCCCCCTTATGTATTTATAAAATCTTTTGGGATTGTTCTTAATGCTACCCGCCAGAACTATCTCCTGGCCCCTTTTTGCCCTTCTGATCTCCATTTTCATTTTGCTCCTTAGTCCCCGAAACTCCTCCAGGGATGAACTTGATCCCAGCTGCCCATACCTATCCCATGCATCCTTCTTGTTTTTGACCAACACCTCAATTTCCCTAGTCAGCCAAGCTTCCTTACGTTTGCCTGCTTTGCCCTTCACTCTAACGGGGACGTACACATCCTGAGCTCTCTTCAGCACACTTTTAAAAACATCCCACTTGGCCGATGATCCTTTCCCCTCAAATAACCTGCTCCAGTCAACTTGAGCGAGACCTTCTCTCATACCCTCAAAGTTGGCCTTACCCCGGTTGAGCATTTCAACATGTGGATCCTCTCTGTCCCGATCCATAGCTATCTTAAACCTAATCGAACTGTGGTCACTGGTCCCAAAAGGCTCCTCCACAAACACTTCATTAACTTGCCCTTCCCAATCTCCCAATACTAGATCTAGCGTTGCCCTCTCAGGTGTGGGGGCCTCCACATACTGCTTGAGAAAACTCTCCTGAACACTTGAGGAATTGCACCCCATCTAAACCCTTCACATTTATGATTTTCCCAGTCTGTATTGGGAGGGTTAAAATCCCCTACTACAACAACCTTATTTGACCTGCAGCTGTCTGCAATCGCCCGGCACATTTGTTCTTCTAATTCCCGTTGTCTATTCGGGGGTCTGTAGTACATCCCAACAAGGTGACCATCCCTTTCTTGTTCCTCTGCTCCACCCATATAGCCTCACTAGACGAACCATCCTTAATGTCACCTCTGATCACTGCCGTGACATCCTCCTTAACCAAATGCAACCCCCCTCCTCTTTTTCCATCACCCCCGTCTCTCCTGAAGCTCCTGTACCCCAGACCATTGAGCCGCCAGTCCTGCCCCTCCCTTAACCAGGTTTCAGTCATGGCTACAACGTCCCACTCGCTCGTGCCTATCCACGCCCTAAGCTCATCTACCTTACCCATCAGGCCCCTTGCATTAAAATACGTGCAGTTTAAACCACCCGTCCTTCCTCGTTCTCCGCCTTTCACATGCCCATTCTGTCCACTAACCTTTCCCACACCACCCTCCAAACCAACGTTTAGCCTCTCGCGTGCCTCTGTCTTGCACAAGATCCCACACCTCTGCCAATCGAGTTTAAACCCTCCCGTGTACAAGGGACAATTTACAATCATACCAAGCCAATTAACCTGCAAACCTGTACGTCTTTGGAGCGTGGGAGGAAACCGGGGCACCAGGAGAAAACCCACGCAGGTCACGGGGAGATCGTATAAACTCCATACAGTCAGAGGATCGAACCCGGGTCTCTGGCGCTGTAGGGCAATAACTCTACCGCTGCGCCACCATGCCACCCAGTTTTTAATTGAATTCAGGTGTTGTGGTTACCCGACTCTCCAAATTTTTCTGGAGTAACTCCATAAGATTGCAGCGGGACTGAATTGTGTTTAGCACCTGACTGCTTCACTGAGTAAACATCCTAGCCTGCTAGCTGCACTCACGAGGAACTCCGATAAAGGTTTAGTTTAGTTTAGAGATACAGTGAGGAAACAGGCCCTTCAGCCCACTGAGTCCGCACCGACCAGCGATCCCTGTACACGAGCACGACCCTACACACTAGGGACAATTTACAATTTTACCAAAGCCAATTAACCTGCAAACCTGTACGTCTTTGGAGTGTGGGAGGAAACCGGAGCACCCGGAGAAAACCCACGTGGTCACGGGGAGAACGTACAAACTCCGTACGGACAGACATTGATCTGCCAACAGTCATAAAACACAAAATACCTGTAACACAAAATAAAAGTGGCGAATGGAAAGGAATGGGGATGTGCAAAGATTGGGATGGGTGGGGGGTCAGTCTCAGTCTACCCCACGACAGAAGGGGGAGGAGTTGTCCAGTTTGATAGCCACAGGGAAGAAGGATCTCCTGTGGCGTTCTGTGCTGCATCTTGGTGGGACCAGTCTGTTGCTGAAGGTGCTCCTCAGGTTGGCCAGTGTATCACGGAGGGGGTGAGCTGTATTGTCCAGGATGCTCCGCAGTTTGAGGAGCATCCTTCCCTCCAAGACCACCTCCCGTGAACCTGGGTGCAGTTTTGTTATGTCACTTCCAAAAGCTGTAACCTATGCAGTTTCAGCAGGCTTGGAGAAGGGCTGCTTAGCTCCTTATTTGTGTTGTGCAACACAACACAAGTGCTGGAGTAACTCAGCAGGGCAGACAGCATCTGTGGAGGGAACGGATAGGTGGCGTTTCTGGTCGGGGCCCCTTCTTCAGAATGATTCCAATCCCACTTTTGCTCACAGTTCCACCATCTGCAGCTCCTTGTGTATCCATCAAAAGCTTTAATGCAGTTTAGCTTACAGATAGAGCATGCAGACAGGCCCTTCAGCCCATGTCAACCATTGATCACCCATTCACGGTTCCGTGTTCGCCCACTTTCTCATCCATTCCCCGCGCACTAGGGGTAATTTACAGAAGCCAATTATTTTACAAACCCACGCACACGTCTTTGGGACGCGGGAGGAAACCGGAGAAAACCCACGTGGTCAAAGGGAGAACGTGCAAACTCCTCACAGACAGCACCCGAGGTCAGGATCGAACCCAGGTCTCTGGCAAGGTGAGGCCGCCACTCCACCAGCTGCACCACTGGGCTGTTGTAATGTTCATTATATCAACTGGTTACATAAATAAGGTTACTGTTTGAAGAAAGGTCTGAAGAGGGGTCCCATGCTGAATGTCACCTATCCATCCCTTTCACAGATGCTGCCTGACTTGTTGAGTTACTCCGGCACTTTGTGTTTTATTTAGGAGTCCAGCCTCTGCAGTTCGTTGTGTCTCCACTCTGAGGACTGAATCCTCCTCATATCTTTGAGGGCTTTGGATCACGTGAGTCCTTACACCTCTTTTGCCCAAACTTGTGCAACAAAAGATTTAGCCATTGTGACAACGAGCCACATATCTGTGATTCTGACAGAGAGCGGGCAGATGGGGGGAGGATGGAAGCAGCAAGGGTGATAAGAAGGATGGGAGGAGATCTTATCGAAACGTATAAGATTATTAAGGGGTTGGACACGTTAGAGGCAGGAAACATGTTCCCAATGTTGGGGGAGTCCAGAACAAGAGGCCACAGTTTAAGAATAAGGGGTAGGCCATTTAGAACTGAGATGAGGAAAAACTTTTTCAGTCAGAGAGTTGTGAATCTGTGGAATTCTCTGCCTCAGAAGGCAGTGGAGGCCAATTCTCTGAATGCATTCAAGAGAGAACTAGTTAGAGCTCTTAAGGATAGCGGAGTCAGGGGGTATGGGGAGAAGGCAGGAACGGGGTCCTGATTGAGAATGATCAGCCATGATCACATTGAATGGCGGTGCTGGCTCGAAGGGCCGAATGGCCTCCTCTTGCACCTATTGTCTATTGTCTATAATATATTCTGTAAGATAAATATTGCCGACTCGAATGGTTCACTCTGCTTCTTTCTCCACAGCATCTGTCTGACCAGACTGAAGAAGGGTCTCGACCCGAAACGTCACCCATTCTTTCCATCCTGAGATGCTGCCTGACCCGCTGAGTTACTCCAGCATTTTGTGTCTATCTGTTTGACCTGCGGTGAATTTCTTTTATTATTATTTCAGATAACCAACATCGGCAGAATTTGCTTTTAATTTTAGTACTGAAAGCCTGTTTTACTTGCCAAAAGATAAATGTTAAGAAAAATACAGCAACCTTTGCGGAAAGTAACTGTGTTTGATGACTGGGGAGAAAACCAGATGGCATTTTTGAAGCCACAGCACATTCAATATATGAAATCATATCTTTGCCATCTGACCATGACCTGATCTCAACAGATATAACAAAACCCAAATTAGTGAGTCAGTGACTACATAGGACGTCAATTTCTAGTTTTGTAATGAGTATACATCTGATTTAGAGTTGTGTAGTGAGGAAATGCAGATGCTGGTGTAAACCAAAGACAGATACAAAAAGCTGGAGTAACTCAGCGGGTCAGGCAGTATCTCCTGAGAACATGGATGGGTGACGTTTCACAGAGTGCTGGAGTAACTCAGCGGGTCAGGCAGCATCTCTGGAGAACATGGATAGGTGAGGTTTCACAGAGTGCTGGAGTAACTCAGCGGGTCAGGCAGCATCTCTGGGGAAGAATAGGTGATGTTTAGTTTAGTTTACAGATAAAGTGCATATAAAGGCCTTTCAGCCCACTGAGTCCGGGCCGACCAGTGATCCCCGAGCACTAGCACTATCCAACACACTAGGGACAATTTACAATTTTTAACCACAGCCAATTAACCCACAAACCTCAAGACAGATATAAAAAGCTGGAGTAACTCAGCGGGTCAGGCAGCATCTCTGGAGAAACATAAATAGGTGACTGTTTGGGTCAAGACCCTTCTTCGGATTGAGAGACAGGGGAAAGGGAAGCAAGAGATATAGACAGTACTTAAGATAAATGAATAGAAGATATGCAGAAAGCAATGATAATCAAGGAAATTAGGGAAATATCATTGCTTTCTACACATCTTCCATTCATTTGTCCGAAGTAGCGTCCATATCTCTTGTTTCCCTCTCCCCTGACTCTCAGTCTGAAGGGTCTCGACCCGAAACGCCACCCATTCCTTCTCTCCAGAGATGCTGCCTGACCCGCTGAGTTACTCCAGCTTTTTGTGTCTGTCTTCTGATTCAGAGATGCGAATTTGTGATCTTCAGCACTTATTGATTATCCTTACATTGATTTTAAAACTAATCCCCATCGGTTTTTACAGCACTGCACACTTCCAGTTTCATTAACCTTGCACGATGCTTACTGTGACCTTTGTGAATCTGGATCCACTTCTGTCAAAGGTTTAATGTGTAAGAAGGAACTGCAGATGCCGGTTTAAACCATAGACAGAAAAAGAGTCTGAAGAAGGGTCTCGACCAGAAACGTCACCCATTCAATTCTCTCCAGAGATGCTGCCTGTCCCACTGAGTTACTCCAGCTTTTTGTGTCTATCTTCATTCAAAGGTTTCCCTCATACAGCTTATCTCCCACATATCTGCCATTAAAATACAGAACTGAAATAAGACCTTAAGAACACTGCCACGCAGCCCCATAGAATCAATAGATAATAGTTGTTTATACACAAACTGACTGCATCACCCTATTTGGGGTGAGTTGTTCAACCCTGGTTTGATCCTGACCTCGAGTGCTGTCTGTGCGTGGAGTTTGCACGTTCTCCCTGTGACTGTGTGGGTTTCCTCCGGGTGCTCCAGCTTCCTCCCATAAAGATGTGCGGGAACATTTTTGAGCACAATGTAACTTGAGGCAAGTTTTATACATGGGTTCGATCCTGACCTCGGTCTGTGTGTGGACTTTGCACGTTCTCCCCGTAACGAAGTGGGTTTCCTCTGGGTGCTCCCACATTCCTCCCACATTCCAAAAGCACGTTGGGGACAATGAATCAGAGGCATGTTTTATCCAAGGGTGGTTTTGCAAAGACTATTATTCTTGGCAAACTGATCCTTACCTTGAGAGCATTGGGGAAGTGGTCTGGGATACTGGAAGCCGAGGCTGAGCTCAAGCATTCAGCAATGGTGAATGCAATGGAACTTGCATTTGGTGCCGCACAAATCAATCAGCCTAGGAACACTGCATACCACATACAAGTATTGATGCAATACGTCCATGCATTTCTACAGGCATGGACCTACTTTCAGTTAAGTTTCATTTTAGTTTATTGCCACGCGTGCCGAGGTACAGTGAAAAGCTTTTGTTACGTGCTATCCAGTCAGCAGAAAGACAATACATGATTACAATCGAGCCATTCACACGATAAGGGCATAGGATGAGAGGAGGATCTTATCGAAACGTATAAGATTATTTAGGGTTGGACACGTTAGAGGCAGGAAACATGTTCCCAATGTTGGGGGAGTCCAGAACAAGGGGCCACAGTTTAAGAATAAGGGGTAGGCCATTTAAAACTGAGATGAGGAAAAACTTTTTCAGTCAGAGAGTTGTGAATCTGTGGAATTCTCTGCCTCAGAAGGCTGTGGAGGCCAATTCTCTGAATGCATTCAAGAGAGAACTAGATAGAGCTCTTTAGGATAGCAGAGTCAGGGGAGAAGGCAGGAACGGGGTACTGATTGAGAATGATCAGCCATGATCACATTGAATGGCGGTACTGGCTCAAAGGGCTGAATGGCCTCCTCCTGCACCTATTGTATATTGTCTATAACGTTTAGTGCAAGGTACTGCCAGCAAGGATAGTCCGAGGGTCACCAAAGAGGTGGATAGTAGTTCAGCACTGCTCTCTGGTTGTGGTAGAATGATTCTGCAGAAATGAATCCTATTTTGTTTAGAAATATCAGCCTTATGCTGATGGTGAGAATTAAAAATATATATTGTACAATACTGCTTGTCAAACTATGAAACATTCAATAAACATTAAATTTGCTGGTTTTCATTTTGCTTCCAGTTTTTTCCCCCACTCTCCCTGCTACAATCAGTTTGAAGAAGGGTCTCGACCCAAAACGTCACCTATCCATTTTGTCCCGAGATGCTGCCTGACCCGCTGAGTTAATCCAGCACTTTGTGTCTTTTTTCTGTGATTAAGCAGATCATGTAGATACATATGCAGTTATTCCCAGTAATGCCTTTCGTTTGGAGTCCTTGTAGCACCTTATTAGAGTAGAAACCAACTCCTGCTGGCCATCCATCTTATAGCACAGTTGATTAAAAAACAAGGTACTGGAGTTTTGAGACGGTTCTCCAGTTTATGCTTCCAAATAGTCACGGGAAGAGAGCTGTTGATTTACCAAGATCAGGAACAAATTGTGTTTGTTTAAGAAAGTTGTTGCATCACAGATTCTAGCATTCTATCTCTTTATTCAATCAGGTCAGATAATACTAGTTTCAGTTTAGTTTATTGTCATGTGTACCGAGGTACAGTGAAAAGCTTTTGTTACGTGCTATCCAGTCAGCAGAAAGACAAAACATGATTACAATCGAGCCATTTATAGTGTATGGATACATCATGATAAGGGAATAACGTTCAGTGCAAGGTAAAGCTAGTAAAGTCCGATCAAGGTTAGTCCAGGGTGGTCACCAAGGAGATAGATAGTAGTTCAGGCCTGCTCTCTGGTTGTGGTGGGATGGTTCAGTTGCCTGATAACAGCTGGGAAGAAACTGTCCCTGAATCTGGAGGTGTGCGTTTTCACACTTCTGTACCTTTTGCCCTGATGGGAGAGGGGAGAAGAGGGAGTGGCCAGGGGTGCGACGTCCTTGATGATGCTGCTGGCCTTGCCGAGGCAGCGTGAGGTTAAATGGAGTCAATGGAAGGGAGGTTGGTTGGTGTGATGGTCTGGGTTGCGTCCACAATTCACAATTTCTTGCGGTCTTGGATGGAGCTGTTCCCAAACCATGCTGTGATGCATCCTGACAAAATGCCTTGTATGGTGCATCTGTAGAAGTTGGTGAGAGTTGTTAAACACGTGCCAAACTTCCTAAGCCTTATAAGGGAGTAGAGGCGTTGTTGTGCTTTCTCGGTCGTTGCTGCAATATGGGTGGTCCAGGAGAAGTTGTTGGTGATATTGACTCCTAGGAATTTGAAGTTTTCAACCATCTCTAGTTCGGCGCCATCAATGCAAACTGGGCTAAGTGTACTGTGTCACATCCTGAAGCCAATCACTTTGTCATACTGACATTGAGAGAAAGGTTGTTGTCTGGACACCAGGACACGGGGTGTTCAATCTCCTTCCTGTACTCTGTCTCATCATTATTTGACATCCGGCCCATGATGGTGGTGTCGCCTGAGAATCTGTAAGTTAAATTAGATTTGTACAGGGCTGCACAGTCGTGGGTGTACAAGGAGTAAAGACGGGGGCTGAGAACACATCCTTGTGGAGCACCAGTGTTGAGGATTACCGTAGAGGGTGATTTGTCCCGTCCTCACTGGTTGGGGTCTGTTGGTCAGGAAGTCGAGGATCCAGTTGCAGAGATGAGTGCTGACACCAAGTCCCCTGAGTTTGGTGATGAGCTAGGATGGTATAATGGTGTTAACGGTAGAGCTGTAGTCTATGAATAGGAGTCTGACGTAGGTGTCTCTCTTCTCCAGGTGTTCCAGGGATGAGTGTGGGGCTAGGGCGATGGCATCGTCCGTGGACCTGTTGTGGTGGTAGGTGAACTGCAGTGGGTCAAGGCCGCTGGGTAGACTGGATTTAATATGTTCCATAACTAGCCTCTGAAAACATTTCATGATGGTGGATGTCAAGGCCACTGGGTGGTAGTGGTTCAGGCATGAGGTCTTGCTGTTCTTGGACACTGGGATGACTATACACCGGGATACTAGGCAGTACATAAATACAATAAAGACAAACTCAAGTACAATAGGTAGAGTGAAGGGTCCGTTTGTCTTGTGTGTTTTTTGTTGTTTTTTGTCTTAATTGTAGTGTGTAGATATGATGTAGTGTTTTTTGTGGTTGTGTGCTATGTGTGGGGGGGGGGGGGGACTGTAAAATTGTCTCTTCCGTACGGAGACGTGAGCTTTGTTTCTGGGTGTTGTCTCCGTTCCCGCTGCGGCCTACCATCAGCCATGCACCTGGAGCTGGCGGCCTCCACCTGGGACCACCTGGGCTCTGGTTCGCAGAGCCCGCAGATCGGACTTACCATCTGCGGAGCTGGCTGCCTTCGGAGGCTGCGGTGGCGCTGCGAGTGCGGCTGCGACTTGCCTTTGGAGGCTTCGGCCGCGGGCCGCATGGATATCGGAAGCTCGCAGACCCGGCCCTGGGTGGGGACCGACATCGGGAGCTCTGGCAGCGGCAGCGTCTTCGCCCGCCCCGAATCGCGGGGCTTGGGTCAGCCCGCCGCGGACCTTTCACCGTCCGGCGCGGCCTGGAATAGGCCACGGGATTTTCTCCGCCCGGCGGGGGCTTCAATGTCGGGAGCCACGACCTCCCCAACGTGCAGCGGCAGCGTCTTCGCCCGCCCTGAATCGCGGGGCTTGGGTCGGCCCGCTGCGGACCTTCCACCGTCCGGCGCGGCATGGAACGTGGCAACTTCAACAGCCTGACCGCGGGAGAAGACGGCAGGGGAAGAGAAATGACATTCTGGCCTTCCATCACAGTGAGGAGGGGACTGGAGGAGACTCACTGTGATGGATGGTTCTTTTTTGTTTGTTTTGTGATTGTGTGTGTCATTGCTTATTTTTATTGCTCTTATTGTTGGACTGTGGGTAATGGAATTTCGTCCAAAAGACTTGGGTTTTTTTTGGATGACAATAAAGGCTATTCTGATTCTGAGTGTAGAATATTGATTGATGGTTTATTATCACCTGTGTCACAGATAAATTCTTTGTTTTACACACCATACACAAGGATGCAAAGAGTCTTGGTTCGTATAGGGCACCAACAAAGTTACAAAGGTATTCCCGAATGGCTTCTCGGCGGCAAATTCTCCACCAACCTCGGGCACTCATTGCGGGTCCATCCGATCTCAGGCACTGATGCAGCCTGTCCTTGGCCGCCCGCCATCGGGTCCTCTCTTGAACGGCTCCGCGGCGCACACCAGCAGCTTCCGACGTTCCTCCTCGCTCCTCAATGGCCCTCCTCACTCTCTGACAGCCCACTCTGCCTCTGCCTCCCAACAGTTGCCCGCGGGTCCCTCCTCGCTCTCGCTCTCGGTGTGGATCCCATTGACGTCTGCTGCAGGCGGCCTACTCAGTTCTCCGCATTGTAGCACACCAGTTCCAGAGGCAAAGTCCAGTGTCCACAATGGGGTAGAGGTGAACCGGACAGTGCCCCAGCTGATGGAAGGACCGTTCAGAAGCCTGATAACAGAGGGGAAGAAGCTGTTCCTGAGTCTGGTGGTGTGGGCGCCTTCAAGCTTTGGGGTGGTGGTGGAGACAGACACACGAGTGGTGTTCAAGATGCTTTTAGTTATGCAGAGGGATATGCAGAGAATGGAGGGATATGGATCACGTGCAGGCAGATGAGATTCGTTTATCTTGGCATCATGTTCAGCACAGACATTGTGGGCCAAAGGGCCTGTTCCTGCGCTGAACTGCTCTGTTCTATCAAAAGCCTGGGCAGCAATGCAAATTAGTCCTCAGACGCAATCATTAGATGTAGACTTTACTTTACTTTTAGACTTTAGAGATACTGTGCGGAAACAGGCCCTTCAGCTCATTGAGACCGCGCCAACCAGCGATCACCCCGTACACTAGCACTATCTAATTTACAATTTACAAATTTTACTGAAACTAATTAACGTACAAACCTGTATGTCTTTGGAGGGTGTGAGGATACCGGAGCCAATAGGACAGGTCAGGACCCTTCTTCAGTCTGAAGAAGAGTCCCGACCTGAAACGTCACCCATCCATGTTCTCCAGGGATGCTGCCATTTAGAACGGCCATTTAGAACGGTATGTAGGTTAATTGGCTGGGTAAATGTAAAAATTGTCCCTAGTGGGTGTAGGATAGTGTTAATGTACGGGGATCACTGGGCGGCACGGACTTGGAGGGCCGAAAAGGCCTGTTTCCGGCTGTAGATATATGATATGATATGATATGATATGATATGACATCCTCGGCCCCACCCTCTCCCCTACGCACGGGGTGGCCAGAGATGAGGGCGGTGGGTGAGAAGTGCAGCCAGAAGGCAAGGAGCAGCCCCTTTAGATAACGGAACAGGGGCTGCAACCTCACACACTCCATGTACACGTGGTACACAGACTCACACACTCCATGTACACGTGGTACACAGACTCACACACTCCATGTACACGTGGTACACAGACTCACACACTCCATGTACACGTGGTACACAGACTCACACACTCCATGTACACGTGTAACATAGTCTCACACTCCATGTACACGTGGTACACAACCTCACACACTCCATGTACACGTGGTACACAGACTCGCACACTCCATGTACACGTGGTACACAGACTCACACACTCCATGTACACGTGGTACACAGACTCACACACTCCATGTACACGTGGCACACAGACTCTTCCAGCCCGCAACAGTGGCAGGCGGCTGGCGAGTCTGGGAACCAACCGCGAGAGAAACAGGTTGCAAGGAAAGCAAGTAAATGGAAATGAAGCGGTGGCAGTAAACTAAAGACACCGCCCTTGTGGACAATGAGAGCAAGTGACATGTTGCACCAACTCGTAAACCTAGACTGCTTTTGAACTCAGATCTCAGGGCAAACAAAGAAAGTTAGCTCACCGTCTCATCGAGAAAAGAAGAAAACATAGCGTGCTACAGTACCTCGGTCTCGTTGCAGCAGAAGACATCCGTGTTTTTGTAGAAACCGGGATCAAGGTCAGCAATAGCCGGAGCAGGGTTGAAGATGGTTTTCACTGGAAGATTGATTCAACAAAAAGAAATGGGGATTAAAAGTGAATGAATATTTTGAGTGTAACGGTTGGGAGTGATTATAAGAAAATTGCTCTCGGGGTAAAGGTAGACAAAGCAAACAGAAAGTGGGGCGGCACTGCGGCATTGCTGGGAGAGTTGCTGCCTCACAGTGTCACAGACCCAGGGTCAAACCTGACCTCGGTGCTGTCTGTGTGGAGTTTGTACATTTTCCCTGTGACCACGTGGGTTTTCTCCGGGTGCTCCGGTTTCCACCAGCATTCCAAAGACGTGCGGGTTTGAGGGTTAATTGAGTTCTGTAAAATGTCCCCTAGTGTGTCGTTACGGCAGCACTTTGTGTATTAACCAGGATCTACAGTTCTTTGGTTCGACATTTCAGCAAAACTATTCCTCTGCTGAGAGAAAATTGAGCATCCATTGAGAGATAGAATGCTGTTCAATGATCAGTCATCAAATGCTGTTTAACCTGCTGAGTATATCCAGTAGGAGTAACTCAGCGGGTCAGGCAGCATCTCGGGAGAGAAGGAATGGGTGACGTTTCGGGTCGAGACCCTTCTTCAGACTGATGTCAGGGGAGGGGGCGGGACAGAGATAGAATGTAGTCGGAGACAGTAAGACTGGTGGGAGAACTGGGAAGGTGGAGGTGATTGAGAGAGAGGAAAAGCAAGGGCTATTTGAAGTTAGAGAAGTCAATATTCACACCGCTGGGGTGTAAGCTGCCCAAACGAAATATGAGGTGCTGTTCCTCCAGTTTGCGCTGGGCCTCACTCTGACAATGGAGGAGGCCCAGGACAGCATATAATCCTCCAACATTTTCGCCACTTGAATGGGATCCCATATCTTCCCATCTCCACCCCTTTCTGCTTTCTGCAGAGAACGTTCCCTCCGCAACTCCCTGGTCCACTCGTCCCTTCCCATCCAAACCACCCCCTCCCCAAGTACTTTCCCCTGCAACCGCAGGAGATGCAACACCTGTCCCTTTACCTCCCCCCCTCGACTGCATCCAAGGACCAAAACAGTCTTTCCAGGTGAGACAGAGGTTCACCTGCACCTCCTCCAACCTCATCTGCTGTATCCACTGTTCTAGGTGTCAACTTCTCTACATCATCGAGACCAAGCGCAGGCTCGGCGATCCGTTTTGGTGAACACCTCCGCTCAGTCCGTCCTAACCTACCTGGTCTCCAGGTGGCTCAGCACTTCAACTCCCCCTCCCATTCTGACCTTTCTGTCCTGGGCCTCCTCCATTGTCAGAGTGAGGCCCAGCGCAAATTGGAGGAACAGCACCTCATATTTCCCTTGGGTAGTTTACACCCAATTGGTATGAACCCGAAACATCACCCATTCCTTCTCTCCAGAGATGCTGCCTGACCCGCTGAGTTACTCCAGCATTTTGTGTCTACCTTCGATTTAAACCAGCAACTGCAGTTCTTTCCTACACAGAGTATATCCAGCATCTACTGCTTTAAAAAAAAACAATTTTTAGGCATCTAGCTCTATGTCTTACAAAAGGTCATAGGAGCCACTTGGCCCATCAAGTCTAATCTGCCATTCAATCATGGCTGATCTATCTCTCCCTCCAAACCCCATTCTCCTGCCTTCTCCCCATAACCCGACACCCGTACTAATCAAGAATATATCTATCTCTGCCTTAAAAATATCCACTGACTTGACCTCCACAGCCTCCTGTGGCAAAGAATTGCACAGATTCACCACCCTCTGACTGAAGAAATTCCTCCTCATCTCCTTCCTAAAGTTAGTACAACCTCTGATGCTTCGGTCTTGCGTAATATAATTTCACAAGAATGTTTTTCAAATGTCATCACTCCCCTTCACTCTGCATATTGCTCAAGCACAATTTAAACTGAGATTCCACGAGGCACAAGGGAGAAGGTCTTTCTACACAGAGTTTAGCTCGCAAACCAAATACATTTCCCGAGTCCCATATTTCAAATTTTATTGGGTCTCTGCAATTCATTAGTGTACTCAATTTTTACGCTCTCATCAGATTTAAGTGTGGAACAGAAAAATTGTCCCTATTTGAATAAAACCTGATTGGAAGAAATCTACGTGGTCGCAAGGAGAACTTGCAAACGCCAATAGACAATAGACAATAGACAATAGACAATAGGTGCAGGAGGAGGCCATTCGGCCCTTCGAGCCAGCACCGCCATTCAATGTGATTATAGCTGATCATTCTCAATCAGTACCCCGTTCCTGCCTTCTCCCCATACCCCCTGACTCCGCTATCCTTAAGAGCTCTATCTAGCTATCTCTTGAATGCATTCAGAGAATTGGCCTCCACTGCCTTCTGAAGCAGAGAATTCCACAGATTCACAACTCTCTGACTGAAAAAGTTTTTCCTCATCTCAGTTCTAAATAGCCTACCCCTTATTCTTAAACTGTGGCACAGTTTAAGAACTCCACACAGACAGCAACTCTACAAGCTGTGATGCTATGCTGCCCTAACAATATAATTCAGGTAACATGGAGCATGAAACCTTACTTTAGACTTCAGTGATACAGTGTGGAGTTCGGCCGTTCAGTCCACCGCGTCGGCGCCGACCAGCGATCACCCCATACACTAGCACTACCCTACACACCTTGGACAATTTACAAATTCATACAGGCCAATTAACCTACAAATCTGTATGTCTTTGGAGTGGGAGAGAAAACAAGAGCACTCAGAGAAAGCCCATGCGGTCACAGTGAAAATGTACAAACTCACTGTACACACAGTGCCTGTAGTCAGGATCGAACCTGGGTCTCTGGCGCTATAAGGCAGCAGCTCTACCCACTGCAGCTCTACCCACTGCGCCACTGCATTTAATTCTGGATTTTGTGTTGTACAATGAACCAGATTTGATAAGAGAAGTCGAGGTAAAGGAACCGCTTGGAGGTAGTGATCATAATATGATTAGTTTTAATCTGCAATTTGAGAAGGAGAAGGTTAAATCGGAAGTGTCAGTGTTGCAGTTCAACAAAGGGGACTATGAAGGCATGAGAGAGGAGCTGGCCAAGATCCTAGCAGGATTGACGGTGGAACAGCAATGGCAGGAATTTCTGGGCATAATTCGAAAGACGCAGGATCATTTCATTCCAAAAAGGAAGAAAGATTCTAAGGAGAGTAGGAGGCAACCGTGGCTGACAAGGGAAGTTAGGGATGGAATAAAACTAAAAGAAAAGATGTATAACACAGCAAAGAGTAGCCGAAAGCCAGAGGATTGGGAAACTTTCATAGGACAACAGAAGGTAACAAAACGGGCAATACGGGCTGAAAAGATGAAGTACGAGGGGAAGCTGGCCAATAATATAAAGAAGGACAGTAAAAGCTTCTTTAGATATGCTAAGAGAAAAAGAGTAGCAAAGTCAAATGTGGGTCCGTTGAAGGCAGACACGGGTGAAATTATTATGGGTAACAAGGAAATGGCAGAAAAGTTGAACAGGTACTTCGGATCTGTCTTCACTAAGGAAGACACAAACAATCTCCCAGATGTACTGGAGGACAGAGGATCTAGGGGGGTAGAGGAACTGAAAGAAATTTTCATTAGGCGAGAAATAGTATTGGGTAGACTGATGGGACTGAAGGATGATAAATCCCTTGGGCCTGATGGTCTGCATCCCAGGGTACTCAGGGAGGTGGCTCTAGAAATAGTGAACGCATTGGTGATCATTTTCCAATGTTCAATAGATTCAGGATCAGTTCCTGTGGATTGGAGGATAGCTAATGTTATCCCACTTTTCAAGAAAGGAGCGAGAGAGAAAACGGGGAATTACAGACAAGTTAGCCTGACATCGGTGGTGGGAAAGATGCTGGAGTCAATTATTAAAGAGGAAATAACGGTGCATTTGGATAGCAGTAAAAGGATAAGTCCAAATCAGCATGGATTTACGAAAGGGAAATCATGCTTGACTAATCTTCTGGAATTTTTTGAGGACGTGACAAGTAAAATGGATGAAGGGGAGCCAGTGGATGTAGTGTATCTAGACTTTCAGAAAGCCTTTGATAAGGTCCCGCACGGGAGATTGGTGACTAAAATTAGAGCACATGGTATTGGGGGTAGGGTGTTGACATGGATAGAAAATTGGTTGGCAGACAGGAAGCAAAGAGTAGGAGTAAACGGGTCGTTTTCAGAATGGCAGGCCGTGGCGAATGGAGTGCCGCAAGCCTCAGTGTTGAGGCCGCAACTGTTTATCATATATATTAATGATTTGGAAGAGGGAATTAGAAGCAACACCAGCAAGTTTGCGGATGACACAAAGCTGGGTGGCAGTGTAAACTGTGAAGAGGATGTTAGGAGGTTGCAGGATGACCTGGACAGGTTGAGTGAGTGGGCAGATGTGTGGCAGATGCAGTATAATATAGATAAATGTAAGGTTATCCACTTTGGCGGCAGAAACAAGGAGGCAGATTATTATCTCAATGGAGTTAGGTTAGGTAAGGGGGAGGTGCAGCAAGACCTGGGTGTCCTTGTACACCAGTCACTGAAAGTTGGCGTGCAGGTACAGCAGGCAGTGAAGAAAGCTAATGGCATGTTGGCATTCATAACGAGAGGATTTCAGTATAGGAGTAAAGAGGTTCTTCTGCAGTTGTATAGGGCCCTGGTAAGACCACATCTGGAGTATTGTGTACAGTTTTGGTCTCCTAATGTGAGGAAGGACATCCTTGTAATTGAGGCAGTGCAGCGTAGGTTCACGAGATTGATCCCTGGGATGGCGGGACTGTTATACGAGGAAAATTTGAAAAGACTGGGCTTGTATTCACTGGAGTTTAGAAGGATGAGAGGGGATCTTATAGAGACATATAAAATTATAAAAGGTCTAGACAAGCTAGATGCAGGAAAAATGTTCCCAATGTTGGCCGAGTCCAGAACCAGAGGCCACAGAATAAAGGGGAGGCCATTTAAAACTGAGGTGAGAAAAAACGTTTTCACTCAGAGAGTTGCGAATTTGTGGAATTCTCTGCCACAGAGGGCAGTGGAAGCCAAATCACTGGATGGATTTAAGAGAGAGTTAGATAGAGCTCTAGGGGCTGGTGGAATCAAGGGATATGGGGAGAAGGCAGGCACGGGTTATTGATTGGGGACGATCAGCCATGATCACAATGAATGGCGGTGCTGGCTCGAAGGTCCGAATGGCCTCCTCCTGCACCTATTTTCTATATTTCTATGTTTGGAGGGATATGGACCAAGTGCAGGAAGGTGGGACTAGTGTAGCTGGGACATGTTGGCCGGTGTAGGCAAGTTGGGCCGAAGGGCCTGTTTCCACACGGTATCACTCTCTGACTCTATGACTAGGGTCAATTTAAAGAGGCCAATTAACCTGCAAACCTGCAGGTCTTTGGGAGCACGCAGAGGAAACCCACACGGTCACAGCGAGAACGTACAAACTCCACACGGACTACACGCGAGGTCACTTTTGAACTCGGCCTCCGATGGTTAAAAAATATTGGTGTGCTATTTGGCAGACAATTGCTCTGTCAAATGAAAAGGAGAAGGGAAGTGTATTCTCCCTATGTGTAGGAAGGAAGTGCAGATGCTGGTTTAAACCGAAGATAGACATAATAAGCTGGAGTAACTCAGCGGGTCAGGCAGCCTCTCTGGATAGTAGGAATGGGTGATGTTTCATCTCAAGGAAGGTGTCGACCTGAAACGTCACCTATTCCTTTTCTCCAGAGATGCTGTCTGACCCGCTGAATTGTGTCTATATCTCCTTATCTATCAAGGTCCAAATTTACGATCGAGTAATGTCCTTCCTATGTTCCTTGCAAAATGTTAGTGGATCAACTAGCCTTCAATTATTCAGCCTGTCCTTGAACAGGCAAGACAATACACGCACATTGCTCATTAGTCAATCTTTCGGCACACTGGGCAATTGAGCTTGCTAAAAACTTAAACAGCCCTGTAGAGTCAAAGAGTCAGAGAGTGTTACAGCATGGAAACAAGCCCTTCGACCCAACTTGCCCACACCGACCAACAAGTCCCAGCTACACTAGCCCCACCTGCCCGCGTTTGGTCCATGTGGTCCTGTTTGGTACAGGATGCTGTATATTTTCGTTACATGCTTACAATGCTCTTTAGTCTAAGGTATTTATTCACAAAATGCGGGGGTAACTCAGCAGGTCAGGCAGCATCTCAGGAGAGAAAGAATAGGCGACGTTTCGGGTCGAGACCCTTCTTCAGACTGATGTCAGGGGGGCGGGACAAAGGAAGGATATAGGTGGAGACAGGGAGACAGTGGGAGATCTGGGAAGGGGGAGGGGATGAGAGGGACAGAGGAACTATCTAAAGTTGGAGGAGTCAATGTTCATACCGCTGGGCTGCAAGCTGCCCAGGCAAAATATGAGGTGCTGTTCCTCCAATTTCCGGTGGGACTCACTATGGCACTGGAGGAGGCCCATGACAGAAAGGTCAGACTGGGAGTGGGAGGGGGAGTTGAAATGCTTAGCCACTGGGAGATCAGATTGGTTAATGCGGACTGAGTGCAGGTGTTGAGCGAAGCTATCGCCGAGCCTGCGTTTGGTTTCGCCGATGTAAATAAGTTGATAAGACTAAAGACTAATGCTCTTTAGTCTGGTTATCTGGTTTGATTTCACTTTCTACATGGATGTTTCTTTTTTTTGTTTTGTGTTGGTTTGTGATTGTGTGTGTTATTGCTTTATTTTTATTGCTTCTTATTGTTGGACTGTGGGTGACGGAATTTTGTCCAAAAGACTTGTTTTTTTGGATGACAATAAAGGCAATTCTGATTCTGATTCTACATTACCCTGTATGCTGATTCCATGATTGTGGACCAAAATTACAAAAACTGATGCAGACGGAACTGAACTGTAGCTCAACATCTCTGGGGAGTAAAGCTTCCACTAGTGGAGATTAAAATATCTGTCTGTGACTTTCATCAGCTGGCACAAACAAGGCAGCAGTTCCTTCTGACCCCTCTTGCCAAGGGTCTAAAGGGCATCCTTTAGCTCATTGCTACAGTTGGCAATCTAATCACATCGTCAATTGGTAAGTTTTTCCATGCCATTTTAGCACAAGATGCTGCAAATGCGCTGTGGAAATAACCACTGCTTAAGTGACATTGAGCAGTACAGCACAGGAACAGGCCCTTTGGCCCATAATGTATGTGCTGTACATGATGCCAACTCTTATCTGCCTGCACATCATCCATATCCCTCCATTCCCTGCATATCCATGTGCCTATCCAAAAGTCTCCTAAATGCCACTATTGTACCTGCCTCCACCACCACCCCTGGCAGCGCGTTCCAGTCATTACCCTCTGTGTAATAAAAAAACTGCCCACCCTACATTACCAGAATGTCACGGTAGACACAAAAAGCTGACACTGAAGTCACCTGCCGCCTCCCCTGACATCAGTCTGAAGAAGGGTCTCAACCCGAAACATCACCCATTCCTTCTCTCCTGAGATGCTGCCTGACCCGCTGAGTCACTCCGGCATTTTGTGTCTACCTTCGATTTTTAGATTTTTTTTTTAGATTTAGAGATACAGCGCGGAAACAGGCCCTTCGGCCCACCGGGTCCGCGCCGCCCAGCGATCCCCGCACACTAACAATATCCTACACACACTAGGGACAATTTGTACATTTGCCCAGCCAATTAACCTACATCTTTGCAGTGTGGGAGGAAACCCAAGATCTTGGAGAAAACCCACGCAGGTCACGGGGAGAACGTACAAACTCTGTACAGACGGCACCCGTAGTCAGGATTGAACCTGAGTCTCTGACGGCGCTGCATTCGCTGTAAGGCAGCAACTCTACCGCTGCACCACCGTGCCGCCCTCTTTAAACCAGCATCTGCAGTTTATTTTTTCCTACCAGCTTGTGAGGTCTTTTCAGTGACAGTTTCTTCCCAGCTGTTATCAGGCAAATGAATCATCCCACCACAACCAGAGAGCAGTGCTGAACTACTATCGACCTCATTGGAGACAATAAACTAAACTAACTAAACCTTTCTGAAGTGTAAGAAAATAACTGCAGATGCTGGTACAAATCAAAGGTATTTCCGTCACCTACAACGGGACCCCACCACTGGCCACATCTTCCCATCCCCTCCCCTTTCTGCGTTCCGCAGGGACCGTTCCCTCCGTAACTCCCTGGTCCACTCGTCCCTTCCTACTCAAACCACCCCATCCCCGGGCACTTTCCCCTGCAACCGCAGGAGATGCAACACCTGTCCCTTTACCTCCCCCCTCGACTCCATCCAAGGAGCCAAACAGTCTTTCCAGGTGAGACAGATGTTCACCTGCTCCTCCTCCAACCTCATCTATTGTATCCGCTGCTCTAGATGTCAACTTCTTTACATCGGCGAAACCAAACGCAGGCTCGGCGATCGTTTCACTCAACACCTTCGCTCAGTCCGCCTTAACCAACCTGATCTCCCGGTGGCTGAGCACTTCAACTCCCCCTCCCATTCCCAGTCTGACCTTTCTGTCATGGGCCTCCTCCAGTGCCATAGTGAGGCCCACCGGAAATTGGAGGAACAGCACCTCATATTTCACCTGGGCAGCTTGCAGCCCAGCGGTATGAACATTGACTTCTCCAACTTTAGATAGTTCCTCTGTCCCTCTCTTCCCCTCCCCCTTCCCAGTTCTCCCTCTACCTGTCTCCACCTATATCCTTCCTTTGTCCACCTATATCCTTCCTTTGTCCCGCCCCCCTGACATCAGTCTGAAGAAGGGTCTCGACCCAAACGTCACCCATTCCTTCTCTCCTGAGATGCTGCCTACCCTGCTGAGTTACTGCAGCATTTTGTGAAATAAAACTTTTCTGAAGAGTATGCTTAAACTTGCCACATAGGGAAATGGATGATCCCACAGCTTTAAGCATAACTGGCTTCATTCCAGACAAATGATCCAAGGTCGACTGAGGACACCTGTAGTCTACGTCAATCTCTCCCCTTCATCCACCACAAGCTGGCATGTGGAATTATTAATTCAGAACCTCCTTCAATTTCTCTACTTTCTCTAAATTGTAACACTGCTCATCTGACAACCAATACTAGATGAGAAGATTTTTTTTCTGTCTAAATACTAAAAACAATTGAGCTTCAGAAGATCTCACTGGTAGCTTACTTTGTTTAATTTGTAAAGTGGTTTACTTAGAGATGAGCTTCAGAATATAGCACATCGCAGCGCAAGGGACAGGCTCTTTGGCCCACAACGTTAATGCCAAACATGATCCCAAGTTAAACTAATGTCATCTGCCTGCACACGATCCTTATCCCTCCAGGGTCTGCATATCCATCAGCCTATCTAAACATCTCTTAAAAGTCACTATCGTATCTGTCTCAGCCACCATCCAGGCAGCACTGTGGTGCAGAGGTAGAGTGGCTACCCTACAGCGCCAGAGACCCAAGATTGATTCTTTCCTATGGGTGCTGTCTTTACAGAGTTTGTACGTTCTCTCCGTGACCCAGTGGGATTTCTCTGGCTGCTCTGGTTTCCCTCCACACTCCAAAGACGTGCAGGTTTGTAGGTTATTTGGCTTACATAAATTGTTTCCTAGTGTGTTGAATAGAACTAGTGTACGGGTGATCGCAGGGCGACGCGGACTTGGTGGGATGAAGGGCCTGTTTCCATGCTGTTGATTTGATTTTTTGATTTTGAGATACAGCGCGGAAACAGGCCCTTCGGCCCACCGAGTCCGCGGCGCCCAGCGATCCCCGCACATTAACACTATCCTACACACACTAGGAACATTTTTTACATTTACCCAGTCAATTAACCTACATACCTGAACGTCTTTGGAGTGTGGGAGGAAACCGAAGATCTCGGAGAAAACCCACGCAGGTCACGGGAAGAACGTACAAACTCCGTACAGACAACGTCCGTAGTCAGGATCGAACCTGAGTCTCCGGCGCTGCATTCGCTGTAAGGCAGCAACTCTACCCCTGCACCACCGTGCCGCATATCCATGCAGTACAACCTGGAAACAGGCCCTTCGGCCCACCACGCCAACAAACAATCACCTGCACCCTCGTTATACGTTATCCCAATTTCTACACACCAGGGACAATTTTCAATTTTACAGAAGCCAATTCACCTACAAACCTGCATGTCTTTGGAATGTGGGAGGAAACCGGAGAAATCCCACATGGTCACAGGTGGAAGGTGCAAACTCCGTACAGACAGCACCCATGGTCAGGACCGAACCCGGGTCTCTGGTGCTGTAAAGTAGCAAGTCTACTGCCGTGCCACTGTGCCACCCACATCTCTAAACTTAAACTAAAATAAACCACCCCTGGCAGTGCTTTCCAAGCACCAACAACTTTCTGTATTAAAAATAAAATCTCCTTTAAACTTTGCCCCTCTCACCTTATTCTATCTATCTAATCCAAGACTAGAGATAAGAAGTTCTGCCTCTTGCCACAAGATTAGGAAGGTAAATGACAGATGGGCTCTTATGTTAAGAGAGTTGGAGTAAGTATCCCATCAAGACATCTAAGGATGGCATAATGGGAAAACAAAGGTTGCTTCCGGCAAGGTATGAAATGCAGGCCCTGTGACCAAATATTAGCGTTACTTTGTAGTGACTAACAAAATGGTGCTTCAACATTGTAGACACAAGCAACTGCAGATGTTAGTTTACAGGGCGGCACGGTGGCGCAGCGGTAGAGTTGCTGCCTTACAGCGAATGCAGCGCCGGAGACCCGGGTTCCATCCCGACTACGGACGCTGTCTGTACGGAGTTTGTACGTTCTCCCCGTGACCTGTGTGGGGGTTTCTCCGAGATCTTCGGTTTCCTCCCACACTCCAGACGTGCAGGTTTGTAGGTTAATTGGCTGGGTAAATGTAAAAATTGTCCCCAGTGGGTGTAGGATAGTGTTAGTGTGCGGGGATCACAGGTTGGCGCTGACCCGGTGGGCCGAAGGGCCTGTTTCCGCGCTGTATCTCTAAACTAATCTAAACAAAAAAAATACACAAAATGCTGGAGTACCTCAGCGGGATCTGGCAGCATCTTTGGAGAACGTGGATAGACGATGTTTCGGGTCAGAAATGTCACCCATCCATGTTCTCTAGAGATGCTGCCTGATCCGCTGAGTTACTCCAGCACTCTGTGAAACGTCACCCATCCGTGTTCTCCAGAGATGCTGCCTGACCCGCCGAGTTACTCCAGCACTCTGTCTTTTTTTTTACATTAACAATAGACATCTCTTGATGGGCACTTGGGAAATGAGTGAAATCCTCAATTACGGCACACTGCAACAAGTTAACCCAAAAAAGGTGATATAACTGTTAGAAATTTAAAAAAAGATCCAAACAATATAGTTAAATAACTAGACAGAGGTTGAATTTCAGTTTGTAGTTTGGAAATAACAATGTATTATAATCAGACACAGGTGTAGAGTGACTGAACTTTAATTCTCCTTCCCATTCCCACACTGACCTTTCTGTAGAAGGGTCTCGACCCGAAGCGTCGCCCATTCCTTCTCTCCTGAGATGCTGCTTGACCTGCTGAGTTACTCCAGCATTTTGTGAATAAATACCTTCTTTCTGTCCTAGGCCTCCATTGTCAGAGTGAGGCTAAACGTAAATTGGAGGAACAGCATCTCATATTTCGCTTGGGCAGCTTACAGCCCAGGGGTATGAATATAGATTTCTGTCACTTCAGGTAGCCCCGGCATTCCCTCTCTCTCCATCCCTCCCCCACCCAAGTCGCACCAGCTTCTCGTTTTCACCCAACAAACAGTTAACAATGGCCTGTTTCCTTTAACATCGTTACTTTTTTGCACATCTTTTATTCATTGTTCTTTATCTTTCCACATCATCATCTATATCTCTCGTTTCCCTTATCCCTAACCAGTCTGAAGAAGACCCAAAACGTCACCCATTCCTTCTCTCCAGAGATGCTGCCTGTCCCATTGAGCTACTCCAGCTTTTTGTGTCAATCTTCGGTTTAAACCAGCATCTGCAGTTCCTTCCTGTACATGTATTGTAATCAACTGCATATTGTCGAAACTGCTCGATATTACTCCATGAAATCCATCCCATCAAATGGCAAAACATTGACAGAGTATTGTTCAAAATCTTTAATTAAACTATACCCACCTCCAGCCTCGTGTGCTATTTTTAAGGCTTCTAATGAGATGGCAGTTTGAATTTCCAGTTGGCAGACAACCACCTTTGCATGACGGATCGTGTTGGAAGCCCGTGCCAAATCTTCACAATTCAAGAGCAGGTTGGCCCCAGCCACTATTATAATTGCATTCTGTCCTGTAACATCACAAAGCAAAGGCCACGTCAGAATTAGTTCAGTTCAGTTTATTGTCACGTGTACCGAGGTGCAGTGAAAAGCTTTTGTAGCTGCACATTGCCGCACTGGTGGTTAAGGCAAAGAAGCGCCTTTACTACCTTAGACAGCTGAGGAAATTCAGAGTGTCTCTGAGGATCCTTCATTGCTTCTACTCTGGGGCTGTAGAGAGCATCCTGTCCGGCAACATTACAATCTGGTTTGGGAACAACTCTGCCCAGGACAGGAAGACTCTGCGGAGAGTAGTGAGTTCGGCAGAACGCACCATGGGAACTACACTCGCCCCCCTGCAGGACCTATACATCAGGAGGTGCAGATCCAGAGCCAGCAACATTATGGGGGACCCCTACCACCCCAGCAACGGACTGTTCCAGCTGCTACAGTCAGGCAAACGCCTCCGCTGTCACGCTGTGAAAACGGAGAGGATGAGACGGAGTTTCTTCCCACAGGCCATCAGGACTGTTAACTTTTATAACTCCAGGGACTAAATTTTGTCTTCTCTGTATTAACTTTTATTTATATGCTGTAACTATAATTCCTTTTTTTTGCACAATCCGCAGGCATTGCCACATTCATTTCACTGCACATCGTGTATGTGTATGTGACAAATAAACTTGACTTGACTTGACTTGCGTGCTATCCAGTCAGCAGAAAGGCAATACATGATCACAATCGAGCCGTTTACAGTGTTTGGGTGCATGATGAAGGAAAAACGTTTAGTGCAAAGTAAAGCCAGCAAAGTCCGATCAAGGTTAGTCCAAGGGTCACCAACGAGGTAGATGGTAGTTCACCACTGCTCTCTGGTTGTGGTGGGATGGTTCAGTTGCCTGATAACTGCTGGGAAGAAACTGTCCCTGAATCTGGAGGTGTGCGTTTTCACACTTTGCCCGGTGGGAGAGGGGAGATGACTGAGTGGACAGAGTGCGACCCGTCCTTAATTATGCTGCTGGCCCTGCCAAGGCAATGTGAGGTCTAAATGGAGTCAATGGAAGGGAGGATGGTTAAGATTATAGACAATAGACAATAGGTGCAGGAGGAGGCCATTCGGCCCTTCGAGCCAGCACCGCCATTCAATGTGATCATGGCTGATTAAACTTAATGGTACAATAAAACAGGCATTTTGTCTCAAGTATAAATTCGGCCTCTTAAATCTAATAAAAAAACTGAACGTACAGTAGAACATAGCTTTCTTCTCCCCCCTTACAATCATTCTGAAGAAGGGTCTCCATCTGAAACACTGTCTATCCATGCTCTCCAGTGATGCTGCCTGGCCTGCTGAGTTACTCCAGGACACACCTTATAGTTTTTAATCATCAGCAGTGAAGTTGTTTCTGCTTCCTTCAAACAGTATAAGTTTAAAAATAAGGGGTAGGCCGTTTAGGGCTGAGATGAGGAACAACCTTTTCACCTTGAGAGTTGTGAATCTGTGAAATTCTCTTCCACAGAAGGCAGTGGAGGCCAATTCACTGGATATTTTTCAAGAGTTAGGGCTGAAGGAATCAAGGGATATGGGGAAAAAGCAGGAACGGGGTACTGATTTTGGATGATCAGCCATGATTATATTGAATGGTGGTGCTGCCTCAAAGGGGCCGAATGGCCTACTCCTGCACCAATTTTTCTATGTTACTATATCTTTGTTTTTTTTCATTCTGGTTATTTTCATCTCTTCCTCTATCTGTTCACCTCAAAGCTGAATCATACGACCTGCAATATAGTTCACCTTTAGAGTTTTTCAGTACAGTATTGGCATCTGTGGAGATTTGCATTATTAATTCAATTGCATCATTCCTGTTTCTGTTCCCTATTGGTATTACGAGTTATGATTCTATATTTGTAAAGGGAATTGTAGAAAACCACTGAGGAAATGGAAAGCAAAGATTTTTTTTTATATACTTCCCCTACCGTGAAGCATTGAGGAACAAGGATGCTTAGTCTAATTCCACCGAACTACGTGCATTATATGGTAGCCAATACTTGCATCTGAATCTCCATTGATCTGAGTGTATGATAACCCCTGACTGTAGTGAATCTCAGGTATTTATTCACAAAATGCTGGAGTAACTCAGCAGGTCAGGCAGCACCTCAGGAGAGAAGGAATGGGCCCATTCCTTCTCTCCTGAGATGCTGCCTGACCTGCTGAGTTACTCCAGCATTTTGTGAATAAATACCTTCGATTTGTACCAGCATCTGCAGTTATTTTCTTACACTACGTAGTTAATCTTAGTCTCAGCCCCTCTAGCCTTGTTTCACAACTGCCCATTAAAGAAAAATAGCCATAGAGCCAGAGTCACACAGCACGGTGGCGCAGCAGTACAATTGCTGCCTCACAGCGCCATGTCCCAACTAGGGGTGCTGTCTGTACGGAGTTTGTACGTTCTCCCCATGACCTGCGTGGGTTTTCTCTGAGATCTTCGGTTTCCTCCCACACTCTCAAGAAGTACAGGTTTGTAGGTTAATTGGCTTGGTAAATGTAAAATTGTCCCTTGTGTGTGTAGGATAGTGTTGTTGTGTGGGGATCGCTCGTAAAAAGGGTCTGCTTCCACGCTGTATCTCTAAGCTAAATTAAACTAAACCAAACTTGTCCATGGCGACCAAGATGCCCCATCTAAGTTAGTCCCAACTGCCTGCGTTTGGCCCATCTATTATATTACAAAATCTCTCATCTTGTTTGTTTGTGGATAGATTTGTTCTGGAAAGACAGCCAAAACTGTACACGACAACGCAACAATTTTAGGCCCACCCTACTCACAACTCCTCCGCAGTCTCAATAAATCAAGTTTTGTTACTTTTTAAAAACAATTTACTTAATACACTTTAATAAATAAGGATGGCCTCTTGTTTGGGCGGCACGGTAGAGTTGCTGCCTCAGAGCGCCAGAGACCCGGGTTCAGAAGAAGAAGAATAGAAGAAGAATAACCTTTATTGTCATCCAAAAAAACAAGTCTTTTGGATTGAGATTTTGTCACCCACAGTCCAACAATAAGAGCAATAAAAATAAGCAATAACACACAATCACAAACCAACACAAAACAAAAAAAAGAAACATCCATCAAAGTGAGTCTCCTCCAGTCACCTCCTCACTGTGATGGAAGGCCAGAATGTCATTTCTCTTCCCTGCCGTCTTCTCCCGCGGTCAGGCTGTTGAAGTTGCCACGTTCCAGGCCGCGCCGGACGGTGAAAGGTCCGCAGCGGGCCGACCCAAGCCCCGACTATTCCTGACTACGGGCGCTGTCTGTATGGAGTTTGTAAGTTCTCCCCGTGACCGCGTGGGTTTTCTCCGAGTGCTCCGGTTTCCTCCCACTCCAAAGATGTGCAAGTTTATAGGTTAATTGGCTTTGGTAAAATTGTAAATTGTTCCCAGTGTGTGTAGGATAGTGCTAGCGTACGGGGTGATCGCTGGTCGGCGCGGACTCAGTGGGCCGAAGGGCCTGTTTCCGCGCTGTATCTCAACAAAACTCAACTACGGTCCACGGTTCATCATGTCATGACTTAGTTCCCAGCAACCTCCAAGTGAATTGCCAAGCCTGATACCTTCCTGTGACACTGATTCCTATCCGCACCCTCTACCATCATCATATCATATCATCATATATCTACAGCCGGAAACAGGCCTTTTCGGCCCTCCAAGTCCGTGCCGCCCAGTGATCCCCGTACATTAACACTATCCTACACCCACTAGGGACAATTTTTACATTTACCCAGCCAATTAACCTACATACCTGTACGTCTTTGGAGTGTGGGAGGAAACCGAAGATCTCGGAGAAAACCCACGCAGGTCACGGGGAGAACGTACAAACTCCTTACAGTGCAGCACCCGTAGTCAGGATCGAACCTGTGTCTCCGGCGCTGCATTCGCTGTAAAGCAGCAACTCTACCGCTGCGCTACCGTGCCGCCTGAGACGAGGGATCAAATCATGTTGATCACTGATTCAGCAACATTTTGCTTTTCCTCTCTCTGATTTTTAGGGCAGAGAGTCAGAACCTCCTTCCCAGGGTGGACAATCAAAAGCTAAAGGGCATAGCTTTAAGGTGAGAGAGACAGATTTTAACAGAGATATGCGGGGCAAGTTTTATTATACACTGAGAGTGGTGGGTGCCTGCAATGTGTTGCCAAGCTTGGTGGTGGAGGCTTATAAAGCGTATAAGAGGCTTTTAGATAGGAACAAGGATATGCAGGGAATGGAGGGATATGGATCACGTGCAGGCAAAGGAGATTAGTTTAATTTGGCATCATGCTGGGCACGGACATTGTGGGCTGAAGGGCCTGTTCCTGCGCTGTACTGCTTAATGTTCGAAGTTATTATTTATCCGTGTCACCACACAACTGTCTGCCAATAGTGAGCCAATTTTAGTGCCACGTCGTTGGCGTCTACAAGATCCTTTACAGTGCGTGTGTCATTCGGGAGCGTTCTCGTCGCGGTCCCTGTCAGATTCCACAAGTATCTGCGAATCCTGCTACCACACCACACACTGTGTCCATCGCTCCCACTACTGTTCCCCGATCCAGAGGCAACGTTGCCTCAAGACCAAGATAGAAGGTCCTTTTCAGGACCAGCAATCACAGTTCTGTCTTTCAATGTTGAAGGAATTTCGGCAGCTAAACAGGAGCTACTAGGTGACATCTGTGTCAGAATGTTCGAAGTTGATGATCTGAGACAATCCAATATATTATTTGCATAATACAGGTCCGCCACTGATTTTCTGGCAACTGAAGGTCCGGCATCTTCTTTAATCTGGACAAACTCATGCAAGCACACTTGAAACCTCTCCTGGAACCCTCCCCCCCCCCCCCCCCCCCCACCCCAAAAATGTGGCTCGATCTCATCAGGATTTCCGCACCTATGGGTGGGTCGGGACACAAGAACTCTGTCCAGGCCCGAACCGGCAGATCTGTTCCCGGTCAATTGGCTTGTATACACTGGAATTTAGAAGCATGAGAGGGGATCTTATCGAAACGTATAAGATTATTAAGGGTTTTTATTCACAAAATGCTGGAGTAACTCAGCAGGTCAGGCAGCATCTCTTCGAAGGTTTTTATTCACAAAATACTGGATCGAAGGTTTTTAAGATTATTAAGGGGTTGGACACGTTAGAGGCAGGAAACATGTTCCCGAGGTTGGGGGAGTCCAGAACAAGGGGCCACAGTTTAAGAATAAGGGGTAGGCCATTTAGAACTGAGATGAGGAAAAACAACTTCAGTCAGAGAGTGGAATTGTGGAATTCACTGCCTCAGAAGGCAGTGGAGTCCAATTTTCTGAATGCATTCAAGAGGGAGCTAGATAGAGCTCTTAAGGATAGCGGAGTCAGGGGATATGGGGAGAAGGCAGGAACGGGGTACTGATTGAGAATGATCAGCCATGATCACATTGAATGGCGGTGCTGGCTCGAAGGGCCGAATGGCCTCCTCCTACACCTACTGTCTATTGTCTATTGTCTATTGTCTATTGCCATAGCTGACTTCCGAGGTCAACATGGAGGCTATCACGGTCTCCAACTCCGCCTAGGCGGACCGTGACAGTATCGCTCGGCTCCTCTCGGAAGCCGTGCCCCTGTTAGTCCGGATAAATCAGAAGTCTGAAGAAGGGTCTCGACACGAAACGTCACCCATTCCTTCTCTCCAGAGATGCTGCCTGACCCGCTGATTACTCCAGCATTGTGTCTACCTTAAATCAGAAAGACTCTGGAACCAAAGGTGCTGGAAAATTGGTGGTGAACCTGTACTATTTTAATTTAGATACTATCCCCTATCACTGTGGAGAGAAACAAAGTAACCCGCCTGAACTTCCTACCGTGCTTCCGAGAAACCTTTTATGGAGAAGCCCATTTTAGTAATTTTCCTCTCTTAAGAGTGACAATGCATTCTTGCAGTATTTAGGCAAGCAATCCATTGCCAAGCCCACATAACCTATTCCTTTTCTCCAGAGATGCTGCCTGACCCGCTGCAGTACTCCAGCATTTGGAACAGGAATTGGTTTAGACCAGAGTTTAGACAGAGATACAGCATGGAAGCAGACCCTATGGCACAATGAGTCCATGCTGACCATTGATCACCCGCTCACACTAGTTCGACGTCATCCCACGGTCTCATCCACTCCCGACACACTAGCGGCAATTTTACGGTCAATTAACCTATAAACAACACAAACGTCTTTGGGATGTGGGAGGAAACCGGAGCGCCCGGAGGAAACCCACGCAGTCGCGGGGAGTATGTGCAAACTCCGCACAGACAGCACCAGAGGTCAGGAACGAGCCCGGGGTCTCTGGTGCTGTGACGCTTGCCACGTGGACTGAGATACAGTGGAATACTTTGTTTTGTTTGCTATCCAGGTGACATGCACAAAGGAATATTGTTAAGGCACTTTTTAAACTTTAAACTGGTTAGTTTTAGTTTTAGTTTTAGAGATACAGCACAGAAACAGGCCCTTCAGCCCACCGAGTCAGTGCTGGCCAGCGATCCCCGCATTTTAGCACTTATCCTACACACACTAGGGACAATTTTTACATCGACCAAGCCAATTTACCTATAACCTGTACGTCTTTGGAGTGTGGGAGGAAACCGAAGATCTCGGAGAAAACCCACGCAGGTCACGGGGAGAACGTACAAACACCATGCAGACAGCACCCGTAGTCGGGATCGAACCTGGGTCTCTGGCGCTGTAAGGCAGCAACTCTACTGCTGGCCACCGTTTAATTTATACAGTTCTTTAGAAAACGATTCAAAAGATAAGCAAGTTGCAAAGGGTGCCGGACAATGTCAAGTTTGTACAGTACCATCATCGTTCACAGCAATGGGAGCAACTCCTGTCGATGCTTCACTTGTTTGGCCCACGTATTCTGTAAAGGAAAAACTGATATAACACACAATAACTCACAGCGTGCGACTGGGATGCAAGTAGACACAAAATACTGGAGTAACTCAGCGGGACAGGCAGATGCAGATGCTGGTAGCGGCACGGTAGCGCAGCGGTAGAGTTGCTGCTTTACAGCGAATGCAGCGCCGGAGACTCAGGTTCGATCCTGACTACGGGTGCTGCACTGTAAGGAGTTTGTACGTTCTCCCCGTGACCTGCGTGGGTTTTCTCCGAGATCTTCGGTTTCCTCCCACACTCCAAAGATGTACAGGTATGTAGGTTAATTGGCTGGGTAAATGTAAAAATTGTCCCTAGTGGGTGTAGGATAGTGTTAATGTACGGGGATCACTGGGCGGCACGGACTTGGAGGGCCGACAAGGCCTGTTTCCGGCTGTAGATATATGATATATGATATGATAAACCGAAGATAGACACAAAATGCTGGAGTAACACAGGCAGCATCTCTGGAGAGAAGGAATGGGTGACGTTTCGGGTCGAGACCCTTCTTCAGACTGCAAAATTTGGGCAAGCAATCCATTGCCAATCCATTCTCCAGACTGAAGAAGGGTCTCGACCCGAAATGTCACCCATTCCTTCCCTCCAGAGATGCTGCCTGTGTTACTCCAGCATTTTGTGTCTATCTTCGGTTTAGACCAGCATCTGCAGTTCCTTCCTACACACTAGAATGCGAGGAGATTTGATTTATGTCAAAGCTGCCTCCGGTCTACTAACATGTGTAGGAACAAAACTGCAGATGCTGGTTTAAATTGAAGGTAGATACAAAGTGCTGGAGTAACTCAGCGGACAGGCAGCATCTCGGGAGAGAAGGAAAGGGGTGACGTTTCGGGTTGAGACCTCCACCTCCGGTCTAACATGTTTCATCACAGCCGGCAAATGTAATTTAACATCGCGACGCATGATTACTGAAATAGCTTTTCAACTCAGGAAAAATTGGACAGCAGGCCGACAATAATCCCACAGCGGATTTGTAATCTTTTCCCAAGCACGGAAAAACAATATTTTGAAGTAATACCTGTAGAGACGCCATTACTTTTGAAGTTTTGGATGTAATTTTCTCCAAATGAATCTTTCCCAACCTGTTTCATGAGGGAAGGAAAGATTAGGCAAGGGCTTCTTCAGGCTGGCACACCTTATCCCACCTCAACAAGCTAAAAATTCTAACAATGCAATTGAAGTAACTCAAAGCTGGCTCATAGAATATACAGTACATTCAATGAAATGTGTTTGCACCACTAGGGCACAGCTGGTAGAGCCACTGCCTCACAGTGCTGGATTTGACCCCGACCATCTTGGTGGAGTTTACCTGTGCTCTCCGTGACCGTGTGGGTTTCCACTGGGTGCTCCGGTTTTCTCCCACATCCCAAAGACATAGATAGAAACTTAGAAACATAGAAAATAGGTGCAGGAGGAGACCATTCGGACCTTCGAGCCAGCACCACCATTCATTGTGATGACGTGCGGGTTTGCAGGTTCATTGTTCCCTCTGTAAATTGCCCCTGGTGTGTAGGGAGTGGATGCGAAAGTGGGATAACATAGAACTAGTATGAACGGGTGATTGATGGTCGGCGAGGACTCGGTGGGATCTCTGTACCTCTGGACTAAACTAAACAGGCAGTTACAAGAGTTTTGCCTGTGATGAACAGTTACCTGGAGAAGAATCGAAAATACCAGACAAATGAATTCAACATTAAGACAGATGGTAGAGAGACCAGGAGAAGTGGCTAATATGGGCTTTGAAATTGCAGAATGTATCCCAAAAATGTAGTGGCAAAGGAATGGCCAATGTTTTGGAGTACATCATTTGACAAAGCGTCTTTACTTGGGCTTTCAAAGGAAATCCAACTCAATCAGCTAGTTGGAATCAATTGGATTCATGGGAGGTGGTCTTGGAGAGGAGGATGCTCATCAAACTGCAATACAGCCCACCCCTTCCACCCCTTCCATGACACACTGGTCAACCTGAGGAGCACCTTCAGCAACAGACTGGTCCCACCATTGATCATTGGTGTAATGGTGGACAGGTTTGAGGAGATCGATTAAATCATGGAGCGAGTGAATATGGAGAGGATGCTTCCACTAGTGGAAGAATGCAGAACCAGAGGCCATAGCCTCAGAATAAAATGACGCTTTGTTTAGAAAGATGAGGAGGAATTTCTTTAGCCAGAGGGTGGTGAATCTGTGGAATTCATTGCCACAGACGGCTGTAGAGGCCAAGTCAGTGGGTGTTTTTAAGGCGGAGATTGACAGGTTCTTGATTAGTACGGGTGTCAAGGGTTATGGGAAGAAGGCAGGAGAATGGGGTTGAGAGGGAAAGATAGATCAGCCATGACTGAATGGTGGAGTAGAATTGATGGGCCGAATGGCCTAATTTTGATCTGATGAACGTGTGAACTTATTAATAATGTACAAGACATTTTACAGGGTTGGGAAAGGTAAAGAGCTGAGAGCGATGTCAGCAAGGTTCATAGTAATGAAGAAGCATTTTGTTTTAGCCTTGTGGATCCCATTGGTAATCCCTGATGCAGGTTTTTGACCTAAAATGCCGACAGTACCTTCTCCTCTTCTCCCCCACTCCACCCCCCCGCCTCCCCCAACAGCCGCTGGGTTACTTGAGCAGATTGTTTTTTTACAAAAACATTTTGTTTTAATTAACTGGACTTTAGTTTTGCGCTTCTGTTCTGCTTTCCACCTCTGTCGCTGGTGTAAATACACAACAAGCCCAGTGCTCCATCATTCACACTGGATGTCAGTCTGAAGAAGGGTCCAGACCCAAAACGTCACCTATCCATGTTCTCCAGAGATGCTGCCGGACCCGCTGAGTTACGAGTTACTCAAGCACTTTGGGTCTTTTTTTGGCAAACAAGCACCTACCGTTCCTTGTTTAAGAATAAGGGGTAGGCCATTTAGAACGGAGATGAGGAAAAACTTTTCCAGTCAGAGAGTTGTGAATCTGTGGAATTCTCTGCCTCAGAAGGCAGTGGAGGCCAATTCTCTGAATGCATTCAAGAGAGAGCTGGATAGAGCTCTTAAGGATAGCGGAGTCAGGGGGTATGGGGAGAATGCAGGAATGGGGTACTGATTGAGAATGATCAGCCATGATCACATTGAATGGCGGTGCTGGCTCGAAGGGCCGAATGGCCTCCTTCTGCATCTATTGTCTATTGTCTATTGTCTACTGTCTATTGTCTACTGTCTATTGTCTACTGTCTATTGTCTACTGTCTACTGTCTACTGTCTATTGCCTATTGTGCCACCATTCACGGTGGCTTTGTTGATTTTTCTGTCGGAGGTTACTATTTGTGAAAACTTCGCTTCTACGCTGAATCCGTGCCAGCATAATTCTTTTGATTCACCGCCTTGACTTAGACTGATACTATACTGTACGTGCTTTCTTCTGGTAGTTAGTACTTATGGCTTTTTGAACGGACAATACAATTTTGCACGAAAACTCAACGAGAGATTCCGTTTAATGAGACACAAAAAGCTGGAGTAACTCAGCGGGTCAGACAGCATCTCTGGAGAAAAGGAGTAGGTGACGTTTTAGAGAGTCAGGGGAGAGGGAAACAAGAGAGAAAGACGGTACTTCGGACAAATGAATGGAAGATGTGCAGAAAGCAATGATATTTTCCACATTTCCTTGATTATCGTTGCTTTCTGCATATCTTCCATTCAATTGTCACAAGTACCGTCTACATCTCTCCTTCCCCTTTCCCCTGACTCTCAGTGTGAAGAAGGGTCTTAACCTGAAACGTCACCCGTTCCTTTTCTCCAGAGACGCTGTCTGACCCGCTGAGTTACTCCAGCTTTTTGTGTCCATCTTCGGTTTAAAGCAGCATCTGCAGTTGCTTCCTACACAATTACGTTTAATAACTTGGATTGAATGTACTCGTTGATTATGCCACAGACTTGGAGCGCAGCTTGCATTTTCCGAAGCGATCAAAGTCACTGGGGCAGGACCTTCAACCAGACAATACATTTGCTGATTGTCTTTCCATGCCAAGTTGTAGATTTGTAGCTCTCCACAATTTCAGCCAGTTTGGGATTTAATCCTATCTTGTTATTTTTGTTCTACCTCACTAATTACATTTGATTTCCATGGCAGCGAATAAAATGGCAGCAAAAGGCTATTAAACACTACAATCTCCAAATAAGCTCCAAACCTCATAGACTTGGGGGCATTGGTTTAGTTTATATGTGTATGTGCATGTGCGTGTGTGTGTCTGTATATACATATATCTAGTTCTATGTTCTTCCACTTTCGTATCCACTCCCTACACACGAGCGGCAATTTACAGAGGGCCAATTAACCTGCAAACCTGCACGTCAAACCTGGTTCTTCTTCAGTTGTATAGGGCCCTGGTAAGACCACATCTGGAGTATTGTGTACAGTTTTGGACTCCTAATTTGAGGAAGGACATCCTTGTAATTGAGGCAATGCAGCATAGGATCACGAGATTGATCCCTGGGATGGCGGGACTGTCATATGAGGAAAGATTGAAAAGACTAGGCTTGTATTCACTGGAGTTTAGAAAGATGAGAGGGGATCTTATAGAGACATATAAAATTATAAAAGGACTGGATAAGCTAGATGCAGGAAAAATGTTCCCAATGTTGGGGGAGTCCAGAACCAGGGTCTTAGAGTAAAGGGGAGGCCATTTAAAACTGAGGTGAGAAGGAACTTTTTCACCCAGAGAATTGTGAATTTGTGGAATTCTGCAACAGAGGGCAGTGGAGGCCAATTCACTGGATGAATTTAAGAGAGAGTTAGATAGCGCTCTGGGGACTAGTGGAATCAAGGGATATGGGGAGAAGGCAGGCACGGGTTACTGATTGTGAATGATCTGCCATGATCACAATGAATGGCTCGAAGGTCCGAATGGCCTCCTCCTGCACCTATTTTCTATGTTTCTATGTTTCCATCTATGTCTTTGGGATGTGGGAGAAAACCGGAGCACCCGGAGGAAACCCACGCAGTTACAGGGAGAACGTGCAAACTCTGCACAGGCAGCACCCGAGGTCAGGGTCGAACCCGGATTTCTGGCGCTGTGAGACAGCGGCTCTACCCGCTGTGCCAATGTGCCGCCCGATATAACCATATATCCTTATAGCCAAGTTTTTAATTTACGTGCTTATATATGTGTGTTCCTTATTTCAAACCCGAGCAAAGCAGAGAATAAAAACAGTGAACTGCTAGGACATGTGCAACTAGTTTATTCGGCTTTAACTGTACTGCGCACATGCATACAGGCACCACAGTTACCACTCACCACAGAGTTAAAATATTTAGCAAATGAAAAGCAGGAACATTTTTCCATAGCGTTGTTGATCTGGAACCCACTGCTTGGAAGTACGATGCAAAATATTTCATGGACATCTTCAAAAGATAACAGATGATCACTACTTGAATTGCAAGGGACAAGTTTGGGACTAAACTGGAAAGCTCTTTCAAGGGGAAGATTTTTTAAATGTGTTTTATGTTCTGCATAATTTAGAGAGTCTAAGGACCGTATTTGGCTGTAAAACGTTTTTTTTAATACAATTTTCATAACCGATTCCGATATCTCAATCCTTCGATGCACATATACCAGATACTTATGATACATAGAACACAGAAACTTACAGCTCAGGAATTTGGCCGTAGGCCCACAATTTCCGTGCCGAACATGAAGCCACGCTAAATTAATCTCATCTGCAACATGTGATTCATATCCCTTCATTCCCTGCTTATCCATGTGCCTATCTAAAAGCCTTTTAAACCCCACTATGGTATCTGCCTCCACCACCACCCCCGGCACCATGTTCCAGGCCCCCACCACCCTCTGTGTAAAAAAACACTTGTCCTGTACATCTCCTTTAAACTTTGCCCCTCTCACCTTAAAGCTATCCCCTCTATTCTTTGACATTGCCACCCTGGAAAAAAACATTCTGAATGTCCTCTCTTAATTTTATATACTTACTAGATCAAGTAGACCCCTTGGGCCCAAACATCTCCTGCATTGCTGCAGCACCCTCTCCTCCCCTCTCCCCCCCCCCCCCCCCTGACTCCGTTATCATTAAGAGCTCTATCTAACTCTCTCTTGAAAGCATCCAGAGAATTGGCCTCCACTGCCTTCTTAGGCAGAGAATTCCACAGATTTACAACTCTCTGACTGAAAATGTTTTTCCTCATCTCCGTTCTAAATGGCCTACCCCTTATTCTTAAACTGTGGCCCCTGGTTCTGGACTTCACCAACATTGGGAACATGTTTCCTGCCTCTAACATGTCCAATCCCTTAATAATCTTAAATGTTTCAAATAGATCCCCTCTCATCCTTCTAAATTTCAGCGTATACAAGCCTAGTCGCTCCAGTCTTTCAACATACAATAGTCCCGCCATCCCGGGAATTAACCTAGTGAACCTATGCTGCACCCCCTCAATAGCAAGAATGTCCTTCCTCAAATTGGAGACCAACACAGTACTCCAGGTGTGGTCTCACTAGGGCCCAGTACAACTGCAGAATGACCTCTTTGCTCCTAAACTCAACTCCTCTTGTCATAAAGGCTAACATGCCATTAGCTTTCTTCACTGCCTACTGTACCCGCATGCTAGTTTTAAGTGACTGATGAACAAGGACACCCAGATCTCTTTGTACTTCCCCATTTCCTAACTTGACACCATTCAGATAACCTGCCTTCCTGTTCTTACCACCAAAGTGGATAACCTCACATTTATCCACATTAAACTGCATCTGCCATGCATCTGCCCACTCACACAACCTGTCCAAGTCACCCTGCATCCTCATAGCATCTTCCTCACAGTTCACCTGATGTCCTCCCACATACCCAAGACGTGCGGGTTTGTAGGTTAATTGGCCTCTGTAAATTGCCACAAGGGTGTAGGGAGTGGATGGGAAAGAGGGATAACGTAGAACTAGTGTGAACGGGTGATCGACAGTCAGCGTGGAACTGGTGGGTCGAAGTGCCTGTTTCCATGCTGCATTTCTAAATTAAACATTTTCGACATGTTTGTAAAGTTAGCGGAATGACTGTGTCTTAACAATGACAGCATTCCTTGAGATGCAATAGGTTATTAGATGATCATATTTAATTATTGACATATTATCCATCCACTAATTCCAGCTTCCATCACAAATATATCATAGTCAGAATGGAAACAGGCCCATCAGCCCAACTTACCCACACTGACCAACATCTCCCTAGCATTTATTCACAAAATGCTGGAGTAACTCAGCAGGTCAGGCAGCATCTCGGGAGAGAAGGAATGGGTGACGTTTCGGGTCGAGACCCTTCTTCAGACTCGACCCGAAACGTCACCCATTCCTCTCCCGAGATGCTGCCTGACCTGCTGAGTTACTCCAGCATTTTGTGAATAAATACCTTTGATTTGTACCAGCATCTGCAGTTATTTTCTTATAACATCTCCGAGCAACACTATTCCCACCTGCCTGCGTTTGGCCCATAAACCTATCCTATCCATGTACTTGTCTAAATGTTTCTTAAACGCTGCGACAGTCCCTGCCTCAACTACCTCCTCTGGCAGCTTGTTCCATACACCCACCACCCTTTGTGTGAAAAAAGTTACTCCTCAGGTTCCTATTAAATCTTTCCCCCCCCCCCTCAACTTAAACCTATGTCCTCTGGTCCTCGATTCCCCAACTCTGGGCAAGTGACTGTCGATCTATTCCTCTCATGATTTTGTACACGTCAGTAAGATCACCCCTCATCCTCCTGCGCTCCAAGGAATAGAGTCCCAGCCTGCTCAACCTCTATTCCCCTCACAATTTCGTACACCATTGTAGGCGATGATGATTAGTTAGCTGACAAGTTTTCTTGAGGTTTTACCTTGCAAACCATCGCACATTTGGCTCCAAGCCGAGCCGCCTGGATACATTGGTTGGCTCCTTTTCCTCCAAATCCAATGAAAAATTTGTGCCCGTGTATGGTTTCTCCAGCTTTAGGCAGGCGCGGTGTAAAACTGTTGAAGAAGGACAAAAGTCATTTGAAATACCAGAGTCGCACATCGTTGGTCATCCAGGCATTGCTTCTCGAGTTCCTGACAGGATTGGTTCATGACTAGTACGCCAATTTTTTGCCTTTCACAATCAGGAATGGTCGTTTTGAAGTTCGCAAGAGTAATTGAAAAGCACCGTGTGTGTGCAAAAGTAAGACACATAATGCTGGAGTAACTCAGTGAGTGGGTCATGCAGAACGTGGATAGGTGACGCTTTGGGTCTAGTTTAGTTTAGTTTAGAGATGCAGCGCGGAAACAGGCCCTTCGGCCCACCGAGTCTGCGCCGACCAGCGATCCCTGCACATTAACACTATCCTACACACACTAGGGACAATTTACACTTACACCAAGCCAATTAACCTACAAACCTTTATGTTTTTGGAGTGTGGGCAGAAACCGAAGATCTTGGAGAAAACTCACGTTGTCACGGGGATAACGTAAAAACGCGGTACAGACAGCACCCGTAGTCGGGATGGAACCCGGGTCTCTGGTGCTGCAAGGGCTGTAAGGCAGCAACTCTACCGCTGCGCCACCGTGCCACTTCTTCCAACCCGAGACTGCAGATGGAGTTTCATCCAACATCAACAACTGATCTTTGAAAGATCAAATGCAAGGGAAAGGTATACAGTAAATGGCAGGACCCTTAGAAGTCTTGATGCAGTGCAAGTCCACAGCTCCCTTAAAGTGGCAATACAAATACAGTAGATCGGTTGGTAAACAAGACAAGCATAAACTGCTGGAGTAACTCATAGGGTCAGACTGAAGAGGAGTTCCGACCTGAAACGTCACCCATCCATGTTCTCCAGAGATGCTGCCTGACCCGTTGAGTTACTCCAGCACTCTGTGAAACGTCACCCATCCATGTTCTCCAGAGATGCTGCCTGACACGCTGAGTTACTCCAGCACTCTGTGTCCTTTTTTGGTAAAACAGCAAATGTCCCACGTTCCCTGAGGATAGGACATGGCCTTTCCATTTTTGCTCCTTCCCTTTCTCCAGCCTCCAAAGCTGACTTGAATAACACCTATACATCACAGTTATGAACATAAAAACAACCACATGTGTGGTCGTTTTTTAAATTATCCTTTCCTATTTGTTTGATAGACACCAAGCACGACATTCAGAGGCTGCAACAAATTCTTCGATCAGCTGAGAAGCAACCTTCCCCCCATTGACGAACTGTACACTGCAAGGGCCAGGAAGCGAGCGGACTAGATCATCTCTGACCCCTCTCACCCTAGCCACAAACTCTTCGAAGCACTTCCCTCTGGAAGGCGACTCCGGACTGTCAAAGCAGCCACAGCCAGACATAAAGATGGCTTTTTTCCACGAGTAGTAGCTCTACTCAACATCAAAAGTCTGTAGCCTCCTTTTCTTCTGGTTTATTTCACTCACATGTTTAAACTGTCATGTTGTATTCTTAATGTTTTAATGTTTTATGCTTTATTCTTAATTGTGTACTGTATGTTCGTGTTGTTACTTGCGAGCGGAGCACCAAGGCGCATTCCTCGTATGTGTAGGAAAATAACTGCAGATGCTGGTACAAATCGAAGGTATTTATTCACAAAATGCTGGAGTGACTCAGCAGGTCAGGCAGCATCTCAGGAGAGAAGGAATGGGCGACGTTTCGGGTCGAGACCCTTCTTCAGACTGATGTCAGGGGGGTGGGACAAAGGAAGGATGTAGGTGGAGACAGGAAGACAGTGGGAGATCTGGGAAGGGGGAGGGGAAGAGAGGGACAGAGGAACTATCTAAAGTTGTACATACTTGGCCAATAAACCTATTCATACATTCGAATTTAAAGAAGGTTTACTCCTCCATCTGGACTGCACATTACAATTTGGTAGCAACTTGCACTTTAGTGGACACTAGCAGAAATGATTATTGCTTGGTAATTCATGGGCTTGGATTTAATGGAGTTATCTTTTCATACTCTCTCAGAACTACACTGTAATGAGAGAATTGTTTTGGACATATTGCAGATATATCCTTGCAAGGAAGCGATCAATATAGCAGATTTTACACAATATAATTGAAAGTGAACTCAGATGTAGCCTTAATCCTTTCAGCATGACAGAGTTGTGGAAGTTAAGGTAAAAAGTAAATCGTGTGCCAGATACCTTTGTGACTCTGACATTCGGTTAAATCACAACTTAATGTAGAGTTGCTGCCTTACAGCACCAGAGACTCAGGTTCGATCCTGACTACGGGTTCTGTCTGTAGGAAGTTTGTACGATCTCCCTGTGACCTGCGTGAGTTTTCTCCGGGTGCTCCGGTTTCCTCCCACACTCCAAAGACGTACAGGTTTATAGGTTAATTGGCTTTGGTAATAGTGATAGTGTAGGATAGTGATAGATCACTGGGTGGCGTGGACTCAGTGGGCCGAAGGGCCTGTAGACACGCTGTATCTCTAAAGTCTAAATCTAAATTCCACAATGGGGTAGAGGTGAATCTGATGGCACCCTAGCTTATGGAAGGACTGTTCAGAAGCAGGGAAGAAGCTGTTCCTGAGTCTGACACTACGTGCTTTCAAGCTTCTTTATCTTACTTGTATCAGGCAATCATCTTTATGTTGGAAGAAATATTATCAATATTTTCTACTATAGGATTTAAAACACAGACACAGTTGGTCAAGTAGTTCATTTAATTTTAATAATTTGAAACGGGGCTTCCCCTCCTCCATTACAGATGAGGCTCTCACTAGGGTCTCTTCTACATCCCGCAGCTCCACTCTTGCTCCCCCTCCCCCCACTTGCAACAAGGACAGAATCCCCCTCGTTCTCACCTTCCACCGCACCAGCCAGCGGATCCAACAAATCATCCGCCAACATTTCCGTCACCTACAACGGGACCCCACCACTGGCCATATCTTCCCATCCCATCCCATCCCATCCCCTTTCTGCATTCCGCAGAGACCGTTCCCTGCATAACTCCCTGGTCCACTCGTCCCTTCCTACCCAAACCACCCCATCCCCTGGCACTTTCCCCTGCAACTGCAGGAGATGCAACACCTGTCCCTTTACCTCCCCCCTCAACTCCATCCAAGGACCCAAACAGTCTTTCCAGGTGAGACAGAGGTTCACCTGCACTTCCTCCAACCTCATCTATTGCATCCGCTGCTCCAGATCTCAACTTATTTACATCGGCGAAACCAAACGCAGGCTCGGCGATCGCTTCGCTCAACACCTGCGCTCGGTCCGCATTAACCAACCTGATCTCCCGGAGGCTCAGCACTTCAACTCCCCCTCCCACTCCCAGTCTGACCTTTCTGTCATGGGCCTCCTCCAGTGCCACAGTGAGCTTGGGCGGCTTGCAGCCCAGTGGTATGAACGTTGACTTCTCCAACTTTAGATAGTTCCTCTGTCCCTCTCTTCCCCTCCCCCTTCCCAGATCTCCCACTGTCTTCCTGTCTCCACCTATATCCTTCCTTTGTCCCGCCCCCCTGACATCAGTCTGAAGAAGGGTCTCGACCCGAAACATTGCCCATTCCTTCTCTCCTGAGATGCTGCCTGACCTGCTGAGTTACTCCAGCATTTTGTGAATACCTATAATTTTAATACTACATCATCTTTTTAGGCAGTTGCTCAAGGTCGAGGAGGACTTGCTTCAATTCTGGCTTTGTGCACTTTGTGGTCGCTACTAAGATCATTGTGGGAACTACATATTGAGTATAGAAGTTGAATATAGAATATATTACATAGAATATAGAATATAGAGTATAGAAGTTGGGAGGTCATGTTGCAGTTGTATAAGACATTGGTGAGACCGCATTTAGAGTACTGTGTTCAGATCTGGGCACCGTTACAGGAAAGATATTGTCAAGCTTGAAAGGGTGCAGAGAAGATTTACGAGGATGTTGCCACGACCAGAGGGTGTGAGCTATAGGGAGAGGTTGAGTAGGCTGGGTCTCTATTCCTTGAAGAGCAGGAGGATGAGGGGTGATCTTATAGAGGTGTATAAAATTATGAGAGGAATAGATGGCGTAGATGCACAGAATCTCTTGCCCAGAGTAGGGGAAATCGAGGACCAGAGGACATAGGTTCAAAATGACGGGGAAAAGATTTAATAGAAATCTGAGGGGTAACTTTTTCACACAATGGGTGGTGGGTGTATGGAACAAGCTGCCAGAGGAGGTAGATGAAACAGTTAGGCAGGTACATGGATAGGACCGGTTTGGAGGGATATGAACCAAACGCAGGCAGGTGGGACTAGTGTAGCTGGGACATTGGTGGCCGGTGTGGGCAAGTTGGGCCTAAGGGCCTGCTTCCACACTATATCACCATGACTCAATAACTGCGGACATTTCAACAGTTGGGGCAGGAAGTCGGGTACTTTGTGGGGTGTTCCAGTCTGAGTGCCACTTTTCAATGGTTCCATGGTTCTTTATTGTCACGTCTGCGCAGCACGGTCACCATACACCATACACCATACAAAGTAAAAGACTAAAGACCAAAGTCGGGTCCACATGTTGGAAGCGCTGGAGTGCCCCCGATCCAGGTAAGGCCAGTTAGGGCCTCGGCTGCTGTAGACCCGCGAGCCAACGTCCCTCTCCTCGCCCGAACACCTCTGTGTCCCGGGGGCCGCCTTCTGCAGCCGACCTTGAAGGCGCTGGAGGCAAAACCTTGGTCCTTCTCCTCCCACGTTAGTAGTCATCAGTGGTTCCCTCAATAATTCGGGGCTTCCGCACTTCCCTGTGTAGGCAGCAGCCCGCCGGGCCCTTCTTCGCAGTGGCGAGCCAAGCCTGCCGCCGCACGTGGCCACGGGAAGTCCGCCAGGTCTTCGTTCTCGGCGGCTGCCGGGCCCGTCCTTGTTCATGGCGGGATGCTGGATGTTCACTGCAGCCCACTAGGTCCGTTCCTCTTGGTGATCAGAGGTAACATCATTCCAAATTGCTCCTCCTACTCCATCTTGAGTGACCGTGGCCCAGACCTTTGCCAGGATTCATCAGAGGTGCTGCATTTCTGCAAAGAGGCTACGGACAACAAAGTCTCCTCATCCTCTCCTCACAATAAGCTCTTCCTTCCTCATGCGTCAGAAGGCACTGCAGATGCTGGTTCAACTGAAGACAGACACAAAATGCTGGAGTAACTCAGCGGGACAGGCAGCATCTCTGGAGAGAAGGAATGGGTGATGTTTTGGGTCAAAACCCTTTTTCAGTCTGAAGAAGGATGTTGATCCGAAACATCACCCATTCCTTCTCTCTCTCCAGAGATGCTGCCTATCCCGCTGAGTTACTCCAGCATTTTGTGTCTATCTTCCTTCCTCATGTTCATTCAGTTTCTCATTTAATCCAGGTCAGGAGTTTACATGCTAAATATTCTCAGGGTATTGACAGTTTTTTTCTAGTTTCCCCTAGTGGATTTATTAGCAAATATCTTAACATTATGGACTATGGCTTTTGTCTTCTCCATGTGGAGCCATCCTTTCTACATTAATTCACTTTGTGAGGTTATCCCTGAGCTCCATCCCTTTGATGGAAAGGAGTACTAGTCTAAAAATTAAAAATGATGTGCATTTACACAAAGTGGATGAAAACTGGGTGGCAGTGACACAAAGCTGGGTGGTAGTGTGAACTGTGAGGAAGATGCTATGAGGGTGCAGGGTGACTTGGACAGGTTGTGTGAGTGGGCGGATGCATGGCAGATGCAGTTTAATGTGGATAAATGTGAGGTTATCCACTTTGGTGGTAAGAACAGGAAGGCAGATTATTGTCTGAATGGTGTCGTTAGGAAAAGGGGAAGTACAATGAGATCTGGGTGTCCTAGTGCATCAGTCACTGAAAGAAAGCATGCAGGTAGAGCAGGCAGTGAAGAAAGCTAATGCCATGTTGGCCTACATTGACAAGAGGAGTTGAGTATTGCAGCAAAGAGGTCCTTCTGCAGTTGCACAGGACCCTAGTGAAACCGCACCTGCAGTACTGTGCGCAGTTTTGGTATCCAAATTTGAGGAAGGATATTCTTGCTATTGAGGGCGTGCAGCGTAGGTTCACTAGGTTAATTCCCGGAATGGCGGGACTGTCGTATGTTGAAAGACTGGAGCGACTAGGCTTGTATACAGTGGAATTTAGAAGTATGAGAGGGGATCTTATCGAAACGTATAAGATTATTAAGGGATTGGACACGCTAGAGGCAGGAAACATGTTCCCAATGTTGGGGGAGTCCAGAACAATGGGCTACAGTTTAAGAATAAGGGGTAGGCCATTTAGAACGGAGATGTGGAAAAACGTTTTCACTCAGAGAGTTGTAAATCTGTGGAATTATCTGCCTCAGAAGGCAGTGGAGGCCAATTCTCTGGATGCTTTCAAGAGAGAGTTAGATAGAGCTGTTAATGATAGTGGAGTCAGGGGGTATGGGGGGAAAGGCAGGAACGGGGTACTGATTGTGGATGATCAGCCATGATCACATTGAATGGCGGTGCTGGCTCGAAGGGCCGAATGGCCTACTTCTGCACCTATTGTCTAAAACTACAGAGAGCTTCTTCTGAATATATGTATATTTAAATAAATCTTTTAAACTTAGGGAACAAGGAAATATTTTGAAATGTAAAAATTGTCACCCAGGTTCATAAGTTCTAGGAGCAGAATTAGGCCATTCGGCCCATCGTCTACTCCACCATTCAGGATTCCACGCAGTGAAAGCTTTTCCCTGTACCTCGGTACAGGTGACAATAAACTAAACTAAACTGAATCATGGCTGATCTATTTTTCACTCTCAACCCCATTCTCCTGTCTTCACCCCATAAACCCCTGTAAAGGGGTTTAAAATGCCATTTAGGATTGTCATGACAAAGGGCATAGAATAACGAGCTATTCGTTCCAGTTCCCCTCTCCCCCCTCCTCCTTCTCCCCCCCCCCCCCCTCCCCCTCCAATCTTTACACATCCCAAATCCTTTCCACTCGTAACTTTAATTTCATGTTTCATGTATTTTGTGTTTTATGACTGTTGGCAGATCAATTTCTCTCCTGGGATAAATAAAGTTACATCCTATCATATCGTACTAACTTTTTACGTCTGAGATCCTTTGTCAAAACTGGGGAAGAAAGATAACTGAAGTCTGAAATCTGTTTTAGTCTCTGGCCTTTGTCCAACCATCTACCTATCACACCTCCCCCCCCCCCCCCCCCCCCCCCCCACCTGTGTTCACATATTACCTGCTACACTTTGTCCTGCCCCGCCTTTCTCTCAGCTTTCTTCCCTCCCTCTCCCCCCTAAAATCAGTCTGAATAGGGATCCTAATCCGAAACGTCACCTATCCTTGTTATCGAGAGATGTCACCTTTTGTAAAGCCACAACCTTGTTTCTAATAAGATAATAATAATAATAATAATAATAATAATAATAATAATAATAAGTTGGGGGCGTGGCTGCGTTGTGCAGCTGCGGCTCACCGGCAGTCTCTCTGTCTTTTTTTGTTTTTTGTCTATTGTCATCGTTTAAATGTATCTTTTGATTTATTTTTAACTCTGTATATGTGGGGGGTGGTGGGGGGGTGGGGGAAACCTTTTTTTCCAATCTCCTCCTCAACGGAGATGCGACCTTTATTGTGTCGTATCTCCGTTCGTGCTACGGCCTAACACCGTGGAGTCGGCGGCCTCCAGCTGGGATCGACCTTGAAGACTCCGGTCGCAGGGCCTGGACTTACCATCTCGGAGGCTTCGGCCGTGGGCCCTGCAGACCGCAACATACTATTTTGTCATTGGGCTTGGTTTTCTTGGTTAAGCGCTTAACTTGGTGATAGACACAAAATACTGGAGTAACTCAGCGGGTCAGGCAGCATCTCTGGAGAGAAGGAATGGGTGATGTTTCGGGTCGAGACCCTTTTTCAGCCTGAAAAGGTCTGAAACTTTTCAGTCTGAAGGAGGGTCTCGACCCGAAACGTCACCCATTCCTTCTCTCCAAATATGTTGCATGTCCCACTGAGTTACTCCAGCATTTTGTGTCTAAGAAAGATAATGTGTTTGTTTTTAGTAGCAGAGAAAGTGGGAATGGAATGGATGGACAAAGGTAATATTTTTGATAGGGCAAAACCAAGTGACTTCATGTAGAGTAGCAGTTGGAAGCACATTATGCCTCTTTATCTGTTTCATGCATTGTTGATAATAGGGTTGTCAGACATGCCCGGCAAGCTAAACTACACTCGCAGAAAATGACTTGTCCAGTTCAACACAGACAGACAGACAGACAGACAGAGCAATTTACTAAAGATGAAAAATATGATATCCGGTCCAGAAGACTCCAAAGGTGGAAGATGTGGTGTGTAGGAGGAAACTGCAGATGCTGGTTTAAACCGTAGACACAAAATGCTGGAGTAACTCAGTGGGCAGGCAGTATCTCTGGAGAAAAGGAATAGGTGACATATCTGGTTGAGACCCTTCTTCAGGCTGAAGACATTAAGAAAGGTAAGGTAAGGGATGAAAGATGAGGTGTTGTTCTTCAAGCTTGCATTGGCCTTGTAATAGTGCAGAAGGCCACTGGCAGGCAGGTTAGTGTTTAGTTTAGTTTAGAGACACAGCGTGGAAACAGGCCCTTCGGCCCAATGAGTGCACGCCGATCAATGATCACCTGTATACTACAGATAGACACAAAATGCTGGAGTAACGCCGCGGGTCAGGCAGCATCTCTGGAGCGAAGGAATGGGTGACGTTTCGGGTCGAGACCCTTCTTCAGACTGAGCAGATCACCTGTATACTAGTTCTATCTGCCCCCCTCATCCTTCTAAACTCCAGTGAGTACAGGCACAGTGCTGTCAAATGCTCAGCATACGATTTGAAAGGAATGGAGGGATGTGGAACACCTGCAGGCAGAAGAGATTACTTTAATTCGGCATCAGGCTTGACATCTTGTCCCTGACTTAAAACACAAAGTATGTACTCTAACACCAGGTTAAGCGCTCAACCAAGAAAACCAAGCCCAATGCCAAAATAGTATCTCAACTGCCAACACAATCGGACAATAAGTAACTTCATTTTCAGTAATAAGCTATCTACATGTTAATAAACACACAAGCTAAATATTTAACCAAGAAACCCAACCCTGATGCCACATGAGAAACTAAAATGCCTTTGCACAGTTCAACTATGGGACAACAAAAATCAGGCGTGTAAATGCCAGTAAATCGTTCGGGTAATCAAGTGGGTAGCTCCCTTCACTGGTGTTATGATCAGTTAGGCCCATGACAATGTACTCTGAAGAAGGGTCTCGACCTGAAACGTCACCCATTCCTTCTCTCCAGAGATGCTGCCTGGCCCGCTGAGTTACTCCAGCATTTTGTGCCTATCTTCGGTTTAAACCAGCATCTGCGGCTCCTTCTTACACAATCTACTATGTTCTATAAGGTAAAATTATCGGTTACTCAACTTAAAAAAAATCAAAGATAGACACAAAATATTGGAGTAACTCAGCGGGTCAGGCGGCATCTCTGGAGAGAAGGAAATCGGTGACGTTTCTGGTCGAGACCCTTCTTTCGACTGAGAGTCAGAGGAGAAGGAAACGTGAGACATAGAAGGTACATAGAACAAACGAATGAAAGATATGCAAAAAGCAATGGAGATCAAGGAAAGGTGGAGCCCACAATGGTCCATTGTTGGCCGTGGGGTAGGTGATAACAAGTTAAAACAACTGGCTGGGGTAGCGAGTCTGGGTTAAAACTTGGTCGTGGAGCTGGAGAGCTGGAGGGGGAGCAGCGACAGATGATGTTGCAGAACTCTCATCAGAGAGAGAAGGAGAACTTCTACCAGTTGTGGAAAGTTGTTAAGAGTTTTATAAGCAGAGTCTGTCACCACCTGCAGATTTTGATAAACTGCTCAGTCAAAGCACCGATATTGACGTGCTTTTTCAGGTGCGTAAATGTATAGCATAATATTAAAATACAAATATGTATTTTCTGAATAACAGCAGACCACAAATTGCATACCTGTCAGATTTTTCCTTAAAATAGGAGATTAACGATTTGAACCCAATTTAATGTAAGTCAAGATTCCAAGGTCTACAGAAGTTTTGCTTTCATAGTTGAAGCAAACATTTCAGGTTTTATTTCTGGCAAGTAAGAAAAATTGACCGGGTGAAAAATGTGTTGACATTTCCAAGGCAAAAAGGCAGCACAAACGTTGGGAAACAAAGGAATACTATTCAAAATTGCCTTGGGAGATCTGAGATGTAGTTTAATGTTCAGAATATATATGCAATATAGTAGGGAAGCTGAAATCTAAAAGGGATATGTGTAAAGTGTTCATTGGCAGATGTCATGTTGATTCTGAATGATTTTCCTGATAAATTCAAATTGAATAACAAGTTCAATAGAACTCGAGCACAAAAGAAAACAGGTTCAGGATTTGAATAACAGTGGGATAAAATACAAACTGCTAAAAGGTCATACTAAAGCTGATTGATTTCAGTTTAGTTTAGTTTAGGGACACAGCAGAGAAACAGGCCCTTTGGCCCACCGTGTCCACGCACGTTAATGCTATCCCACACACACTCGGGACAATTTATACTTATATTAAGCCAATCAACCTACAAACCCGTACGTCTTTGGAGTGTGAGAGGAAACCGAAGATCTCTGAGAAAACCGATGTGGTCAGGGGATGATCGTACAAACTCCATACAGACAGTACCCATAGTCGGTCTGCCAATGAACACTTTACACATGGAACCCAGCGCTGCAAGAGCTGTAAGGCAACTCTACTGCTGCAGCACCGTGCCAACATTTATTGAAAGATATTGAAAGATACAGCATGGAGACAAGTACTTCGGCCCACCAAGTCCATGCCGGCCGTTGATCTCTCATTCACACTAGCTCTATGTTATTCTGCTTTATCAACCACTCCCCACACACTCCCCACTAGACTGAAGAAGGGTCTCGACCCGAAACGTCACCCATTCCTTCTCTCCCGAGATGCTGCCTGACCTGCTGAGTTACTCCAGCATTTTGTGAATAAATCGATTTGTACCAGCATCTGCAGTTATTTTCTTATATTTCTTTTACCCCACTAGTTCTATGTTATCCCACCTTCACATCCATTCCCTACACATAAGGGGCAATTTACAGAGGCCAATTAACCTACATACCTACGTCTTCGGGATAGTTTAGTTTAGAGATATAGCAGGGAAACAAGCCTTTCGGCCTACCGAGTCCGTGCTGACCATCGATCACCCGTTCACACCAGTTCTATGTCATCCCACCTTCACATCCACTCCCAACACATGAGGGGCAATTTATAGAGGCCAATTCACCTACAAACCCGCATGTCTTTGGGACGTGGGGGGGAAACAGAGCTCCCAGAGTAAGCCCACGTGGTCACAGGGAGAACGTGCAAACTCCACATGGACAGCACCCGTGATTAGGATCGAATCCGGGTCTCCAGATGTAAAAGAAAGCTTTTACAATCCTTGACAGTATGCGCACATTCAAGAACATCACAGGCATGTTAAAGTCAGGAACTGCATCCTCACATCTCCCATGAACCACACACATCACACAGCTGAATGCACTGTGCTCCTCCTCACTGACTACCAACGTTAATTAAGTCAAGAGTGTTTTTAATTGGCATATATCCAAAACAGAACGATGGATTTCCTACTTGCCACAGCACAACAGAACATCCATAGTACTCTATTAAAATATATATATATATATATATATATACACACACACACACATACACACATCCATATTGATTTTTTTCCATTTATATTGTTTACAGAGTACTCTGTTTACATATTATAAAGTCCAGATTCAGAAACAGTCTTCCCTACAGCCATGAGGCTATAAAACACTACAACCTCTAATAAACTCTAAACCTCATAAACTTTTATTATTATTGCACTATTATTGTTTGTCTGTTTTCTATGTGTGCGTATGTATTTGTGTTTATATACACACATCTGTCTATATACTAAAAAATATGGTTTGTTTGTTTGTTTGTTTGTTTGTTTGTTCCTGAACCAAAACGGTACACGATAGCACGACAATTTTAGGCCCACCTTACTCACCGTCGTCCCTTTGGTGCTAGTGGAAGAAGTTTCATTTAAATCGGTGTTATATTTTTAAAGTTATTCACATTTTAAAGTTTAAATCTATCTCCTAGGGAGGGAGGGGGGAGGGAGAGAGGGGGCGGAGGGAGGGAGAATGGAGGATAAGGGGGTTGAGGGGGGTGAAGTGGGGGGAGGGGAAGGAGGGGAGGGGAGTGAGGGAGAAGGTAGGGGGGAGGAGAGGGTGCTGCACCAATGCAGAGGTTTGGGCCCAACTGGTCCACTTGGTCTAGTATATTTATATATGTCTTCACACACAAATATGTATGTGTATATATACACACACTGAACATTTTTCTTTTGTTTATTATATTGTTTACAGCGTACTATGTTTACATGTTTTGTTGTGCTGCTGCAAGTAAGAATTTCATTGTTCTATCTGGGACATATGACAATAAAATACTCTTGACATACCCACACACGTATACATACACACATTATACACACCAAACATACAAACATATAGAGCAAAAAGGCAAAATCAATGCCCTCAAGTCTTTGTTGTTCAGAGCATATTTTGAGGTAGTAGTATTTAATAGCCTGATGGCTGTGGGGAGGAAGCTGTTTCTGAACCTGGACATTACAGTTTTCAGGCTCCTGTACCTTCTTCATGATTGTAGGAGTGAAATGAGAGTGTGGCCAGGGTGGATTGGATCTATGATGATGTTGGCTGCCTTTTTGAGACAGTGACTCCTGTAAATCCCTTTGATGGTGGGGATGTCAGTAATGAAAAGCAAATGTTCAGCGTACGGTCATAAACCTGCCACTGCTCCAAGACCTATACCCACCCCTCACAACTTGTACACTGTCAAGAGAACAACACTGACAAGCACACCTCCCAAACACCTGTGGCCAGGGTGGTGTGGGTCTCTGATGATGCCGGCTGCCTTTATGAGACAGCGTTTCCTATAGATCCCTTTAATGCTGGGTAGGTTTGAATGTAACTCAATCATCTTTTTATTTCATTTTTATTTTGATTTTTAACACCCTAAAGACAAAACTTAAAATCCATAGAATGTCTGGGACTCACTTACAGATGGTTCTTAATGAATCACAGGTAAACTGGGATTACTTAATTATGGGCAAATAAATGAAGAAAGATGAAGCTTCAACAAATTCTAATTAACACAAATATAATCTCACAAATATAGCTCATTCCATACACCCACCACCCTTTGTGTGAAAAAATTACCCCTCAGATTCCTGTTAAATCTTTCCCTCTTCACCTTAAACCTGCGCCCTCCGATTCTCGATTACCCTTCTCTGGGTATGAAACTCATGTGGGGTCTATGTGCATCTACCCGATCTATTCCTCTCATGATTTTGTACACCTCTCTAAGTTCACCTCTCATCTTCCTGCGCTCCAGGGAATAGAGTCTCAGCCTGCTCAACCTCTCCCTGTAGCTCACATCCTCCAGTCCTGGCAACATCCTTATAAATGTTCTCTGCACCCTTTCCAACTTGACAACATCAACATGGAGAAGTCCAGAATGCGGGCTGAAAATCATAAGACAGGCTATTGCTTGATTAGCCTGTGGAACAGGGCACATGGCTTTGGGAAAGTCTCCGGGCACTGATGAGAAATATTTTGCAGAGTTGATTGGGCTAAAATCTATTCTTATACTAGACCAAGTGGACCCGTTGGGCCCACAACTCATTGGGTTGCCATTGTGATGTGGGGAAAAATCGTACTTTTTCATTAAAATAAATGGCTTAAAAATTTATTTTTTAAAAATCTCAATGAAAATCGTGATTTTACTTTAAAATGTTTTTTTCTGCATTGGTCTAGCACCCTCCCCTCCCCTCCCTCACTCCATCCCCTCAACCCCCCTTCTTCCCAACCCACTCTCCCCCCTTCCCCTCCCACCCCCCCAGTCACCCACTCTATCCGCCCTTATCTCCCCCCCCTCCATTCTTACGGGCTCTCCAGCGGCGCCGCCATTCCCACCCGTCGGGTTTCCATGGTGACGTGGAACATGGAGGTATTACTGCGCATGGGCGGCTGACGGGCACAGCAAGTGGAAAAGGGATTTATTAAAGTTTAAAATATGAATAACAAAATATAACAATTGGAACGTTAATAGGATTTCTTGATGCAGGAATTTTCAACATCAGCATCATTTCCCCTTTTCACAACAGGAAGGAGTTGTCGAAAATCGCCACAACAAAAGGTAAGAATACCGCCAATAGGCTCATCGTTCTTTTTGCATAGATCTCGAAGAGTTCTGTCCACCGCTTCAAAGCTCTCCCTCCTAATCATCGGGCACTCATCCCAAACAATCAGTCTCACACTCCTGATCAAATGAACCATGTTGGAGTTCTTCTCAATGTTGCACATTGCATTATCGGTCACTTCGATGGGTATCTTGAATGGAGAATGTGCAGTTCTTCCACCAGGCATCAATGTAGCTGCTATACCAGAGGATGCTACAGCAAAAGCAACATCAACTTGACCTCGAACTTTGAAGAGGATCAAATTGGTGAGAATTGTTTTGCCCATTCCTGCTGGTGTATCAATGAAAAACATTGAAGGAACATTCCTTTCCAAGCAGGTGCACACATGGTCATACACTGCTCTTTGCTCAGCATTCAGCAGAGGCTCCTTCTCTTCAACAAATCACTGTTGTTCAGGTCTATTGTACTGCAGTTCACTCAGCAATTCTGGATTGTCACCATCAAGGTTCATCCTTCCATGTCTTGGTAGTGGCACATGAAAGTATCCCAGTGTCTTGTTGAAATTCACAAGCTTGTCTTGAATATACAACAGAGCCTGATCATGATGCCTCTCATCAATCATGATATTTGGATCATCGATTGTTCTCCATTTTCTATGAAGGTAATCTTCAGACATTGAATTCTTGAAGCGATCCCATAATTGTCGAGAAGTGTTGATCTCAGCAATCGTCAGCAAAACAAACAAATCTCTTATTGCTTCGGGGAGTCATGCCAGTCAACATTTTCCATCGTCTGTTGCCAATGGTCGTCAGTTTGCAACAAACCTCTTTCTATGCAGACGTCTTTGAAGGAAGGAAGAATATGTCCGTCAGGCGTCCTCGATGAATCGAAGGATACTGGCCCTTTTACGTGATGGAGAAGCAGTCTCAAGTAGTAGAGGTCACATCTTGGAGAAACGGTATACACTCGTCCCAGAACGTTGGCTTCAAAAATACCTGGAAGATCTTCCACTATCTTCCCAAACTTCTTTCTTTGCCATTTCTTATTGTTCCATGTGTAAAATCAGGGTACATCAGCGTAGTACAGTGTTCTTGCAAATTGATCTCGAGAACACAATTCCATGAATTCAGTTAAAGTTGTTCTCGTGATATCCTCATTTCTCACCTGCCGACCAGCATCAACTCTGATGATGACTTGTTGTTCTTGTGGTAGATGTACCTGGAGTCGAATGACAGCGGGGCGTCTCTCATGAGTTGGAAATCTAAGGATTGATCCCACTGCTTCTGACGGACCAATGTATCTCCCAGTAAAATACTGTGCAATTTTATCATCCCTGTTAACTCCAAAAACTGCTTGCTCACTCCCCTTCAAGGTGTACTTGAACACATGTTTGACTGACTTTACAGAGGAGCATATCTCAACGTTGATGTAACATTTTAACAACTTCAAGAGTTGAGCATTACAGGGCACCACCCATTCAGAAGTAATAGGTTCATCCCAGCGTCCTTCTTGATGTCCCTGAAATCCTCCCATATCCGGAACAGCAATGGCAGGTATTCCTGGGAATAATGCAGAAGTTGCAGGATCAATTTATCCCAAAGAGGAGGAAAGATTCCAAGGGGAGTAAGAGGCACCCGTGGCTGACAAGGGAAGTCAAGGACAGCATAAAAATAAAAGAGAAGAAGTACAACAAAGCAAAGAAAAGTGAGAAGTCAGAGGATTGGGTCTCTTTTAAAGAGCAACAGAAGATGACTAAGAAGGCAATACGAGGAGAAAAGATGAGGTATGAGGGTAAACTAGCCAATAATATAAAGGAGGATAGCAAAAGCTTTTTTAGGTATGGAAAAAGGAAAAAAATAGTCAAGGCAAATGTGGGTCCCTTGAAGACAGAAGCGGGGGAATTTATTATGGGGAACAAGGAAATGGCAGATGAGTTGAACCGGTACTTTGGATCTGTCTTCACTAAGGAAGATACAAGCAATCTCCCAGATGTTCTAGTGGCCAAAGATCCTAGGGTGACGGAGGAACTGAAGGAAATCCACATTAGGCAGGAAATGGTGTTGGGTAGACTGATGGGACTGAAGGCTGATAAATCCCCAGGGCCTGATAGTCTGCATCCCAGAGTACTTAAGGAGGTGGCGCTAGAAATTGTGAACGCATTGGTGATCATTTTCCAATGTTCTATAGATTCAGCATCAGTTCCTGTGGATTGGAGGGTAGCTAATGTTGTCCCACTTTTTAAGAAAGGAGGGAGAGAGAAAACGGGAAATTATAGACCAGTTAGTCTGACATCAGTGGTGGGGAAGATGCTGGAGTTAATTATAAAAGACGAAATTGCGGAGCATTTGGATAGTAGTAACAGGATTGTTCCGAGTCAGCATGGATTTACGAAGGGGAAATCATACTTGACTAATCTTCTGGAATTCTTTGAGGATGTAACTAGGAAAATTGACAGGGGAGAGCCGGTGGATGTGGTGTACCTTGACTTTCAGAAAGCCTTCGACAAGGTTCCACATAGGAGATTAGTGGGCAAAATTAGAGCACATGGTATTGGAGGCAGGGTACTGACATCGATAGAAAATTGGTTGACAGACAGAAAGCAAAGAGTGGGGATAAATGGGTCCCTTTCAGAATGGCAGGCAGTAACTAGTGGGGTACCGCAAGGCTCGGTGCTGGGACCGCAGCTATTTACAATATACATTAATGACTTGGATGAAGGGATTAAAAGTACCATTAGCAAATTTGCAGATGATACAAAGCTGGGTGGTAGTGTGAACTGTGAGGAAGATGCTATGAGGTTGCAGGGTGACTTGGACAGGTTATGTGAGTGGGCGGATGCATGGCAGATGCAGTTTAATGTGGATAAGTGTGAGGTTATCCACTTTGGTGGTAAGAATAGGAAGGCAGAGTATTATCTGAATGGTGTCAAGTTAGGAAAAGGGGACGTACAACGAGATCTGGGTGTCCTAGTGCATCAGTCACTGAAAGGAAGCATGCAGGTACAGCAGGCAGTGAAGAAAGCAAATGGAATGTTGGCCTTCATAACAAGAGGAGTTGAATATAGGAGCAAAGAGGTCCTTCTGCAGTTGTACAGGGCCCTAGTGAGACCGCACCTGGAGTACTGTGTGCAGTTTTGGTCTCCAAATTTGAGGAAGGATATTCTTGCTATTGTGGGCGTGCAGCGTAGGTTTACTAGGTTAATTCCCGGAATGGCGGGACTGTCATATGTTGAAAGATTGGAGCGACTAGGCTTGTATACACTGGAATTTAGAAGAATGAGAGATCTTATCGAAACGTATAAGATTATTAAAGGGTTGGACACGTTAGAGGCAGGAAACATGTTCCCAATGTTGGGGGAGTCCAGAACAAGGGGCCACAGTTTAAGAATAAGGGGTAGGCCATTTAGAACTGAGATGAGGAAAAACGTTTTCAGTCAGAGAGTTGTGAATCTGTGAAATTCTCTGCCTCAGAAGGCAGTGGAGGTCAATTCTCTGAATACATTCAAGAGAGAGCTAGATAGAGCTCTTCAGGATAGCGGAGTCAGGGGGTTATGGGGAGAAGGCAGGAACGGGGTACTGATTGAGAATGATCAGCCATGATCACATTGAATGGCAGTGCTGGCTCAAAGGGTCGAATGGCCTCCTCCTGCACCTATTGTCTATTGAGATCGTCTCCTGTACAGAGGATGTGACTCATCTCCACACCTTGCGCTTTTGATAAACGGCTTCGGGAATCTCTTTCTGCATCTTCCATTCTTCCAACATGGAGAGGTTTGGTCGCAGTATGGTTCATGAACAGACCTCCCAACATTTGGTTCAACAAATTCATAATTTTGATGTCCAAAATTCAGAAATTTACATCAAATTCATAATATGGCACGTAATGCAACCTTTTAGCAAATAAAAAGTATGCACGCCAAATGTGCGTTATGGTACATTCATGTGTGAAAAACGACTATTATTTCCACCAGTCTGTAGTTCTTGGACTACATGTACAATATCAGGTCTATCATGAGTATATTCTGCTATTTATAGAAAGGTTATTGAACAGAAATACTTTTTACAACAAAGAAAAAATTGTTTTGTTTTGTTTTTTCTATTTTGGTTTATCCGTACACATCCCAACTCTCTTGATATTGAATAAAAGAACAACAATCATAAAATATATGACTAAGTTATGAAGAGTTTCATTTAAAACTGTACATACCTAATTTAATTGAAGACATACCTGCTCCAGTGGTCATCAATAGCAAACAGCGGCGAGGTGGGGCAAGGCCCGGGGAGCGGCGAGGTGAGTCACGTGGAGCGGCGAGGCGAGGCCCGGGGAGCGGCTAGGCGAGGCCCGGGGAGCGGTTAGGCGAGGCAGGGGCCCGGCGAGCGGCGAGGCGAGACCCGGCAGGCGGCGAGGCAAGGTCCGGCGAGCGGGGGCCCGGTGAGAGGCGAGGCCCGGGCCCGGCGAGTGGCGAGGCGAGTCCCAGCGAGCGGCGAGGCGAAGGGATGCCCGGCGAGCGGCGAGGCAAGGCCCAGCAAGCTGTGAGGCTCGGCGGGCGGCAGGGCGAGGCCCGGTGAGCCGAGGTGAGGCCCGCTGAGCGGAGAGGCGTGGCGCGTGGCGAGGTGAGGCGAGCGGTGAGGCCCGGTGGACGGCAAGGCAAGGCAAGGCAAGGCAAGGCGAGCGGCGAGGCGAGGCCCGGCGAGCGGAGAGGCGAGGCTTGGCGAGCAGAGAGGCGAGGCCCGGCAAGCCGACGAGGCCCGGCGAGCCGAGGTGAGGCCCGCTGAGCGGAGAGGCCTGGCACGTGGCGAGGCGAGCGTCGAGGCCCGGCCAGCTTCGAGGCCCGGCCCAGTGAGCGTAGCGGCAAGGAGAGTCCCGGTGAAAGGCGAGGCCCGGCCCGGACTGGCGACGCCGGGCGAGCGGCAAGGCCAGGCAAGAAGCATGGCGAGGCGGGGTGGGACGAGCGGTGGGGCAAGTGTCAAGGCATGTGTTTTCCGGAAAAATGTGAGGCAAAATCGGAATGGCAGAAATGAAATAAGAAGGCAGAAGCTTTCTGCCAAATTCGGAAGGGTTTGGTGGTCTGCATGACCTCGGAGGTCTTCCTCCCTCTTGGCATGATGTTAAAAAGAGATAGGTATTGATCAGGTGAAGGGAGCGGGGATAAAGTTGGTGGAGGGGGGATGGAGTGTATGAGTGGGGAGGGGGGGGAGAGAGGAGGGGGGATAGAGCGGGGGGGAGAGGGAGAGAGGGCACTGCATGAATGCGGGAGGGGTTTGGGCATAGCGGGTCCGCTTGGTCTAATTAGTCCGGCCTTTAACTGCTTGGACCAAGGGCTGACCAAGTGACGGAGAAACCCGTGGCTGAGAGTGGCGGCAGCAGCGGTGGTGATGCTGAGCGGGAGCTGAAGGCTCGTTGGCGACGACAGCGATGGAGACGACCGGGGTTTAGAGCGGCAGCGGCGGTCGCGGTGATGGCTGGGCGGGGGCTAAAGGCTCAGTGGCGACGGCAGCGATGGGAACGCCTGGGGTTTAGAGCGGCAGCAGCGGCGGCCATGATGGAGACGCCCCGGGGTTTAGAGGCAGCGGCGGCGGCCATCATGGAGACGCCCGGGGTTTAGAGCGGCAGCGGGAGCAGCGACGGCCATGATGGAGACACCCCGGGTTTAGAGCGGCAGCGGGAGCAGCGGCGGCCATGATGGAGACGCCCAGGGTTTAGAGCGGCAGCGGGAGCAGTGACGACCATGATGGAGACGCCCGTGGTTTAGAGCGGCAGCAGCGGCGGCCGTGATGGAGACGCCCGGGGTTTAGAGCAGCAGCGGGAGTAGCGGCGGCCATGATGGAGACGCCCGGGGTTTAGAGCGAGAAGGAGAAGCGGCGATGCGATGGATCAGCGGGGCTCTGGGGCCTAGCAGTGAAGGATATGCCCGGGGTTTGGGGCGCCGACGGTGACGTTCCCCCCACTTGGGCCGCGTACAGGCGTCTGGCGGGAAGTGGGAGCTGAACGAAAATGACGACCCTCCCCCCAACTGCGCATGCGCAGTCACCCGGCGGCCATCTTACGTAAGTGTAGGCGCTGGTCTGGCGGCCGTCTTACGTGGGGACCAGCCCTAACTGCGCATGCGCTGGTTTTAAAAAACTTTAAAATGTGAATAACTTAAAAAATATAACACCAATTTCAATAAAACTATCATTTTTACTATTAAAGCGACGACGGTGAATAAGGTGGGCCTAAATATGTCGCGCTATCTTGTACAGTTTTGGCTGAAGTTCAGTCACAAACAAACAAGAGTTTTAGTATATAGATTAGAATCCGAGGCTAGTGAATGGTCCCAGTCATGTTATAAATATACATATTTGCAGCCAATCAAACTCTCTGGGTCAGTTATGTGCAGGAAGGAACTACAGATGCTGGTTTAAACCGAAGATAGACACAAAAAGTTGGAGTAACTCAGCGGGATAGGCAGCATCTCTGAAGAGAAGGAATGGGTGACGTTTCGGGTCGAGACCCTTCTTCAGACCTGAAGGGTCTCGACCCCGAAACGTCATCCATTCCTTCTCTCCAGAGATGCTGCCTGTCCCGCTGAGTTACTCCAGCTTTTTGTGTCTATCTCTGGGTCAGTTACGTTCTTTTAGATAAAATTCTCCTTTAGAGATACAGCGCAGAAACAGACCCTTCGGCCCACTGAACGACCCGTGACCTCCATACACTAGCGTTACCCTACACACTAGGGATAATTTACAATCTTTACTGCCATTTAACCTACAAACCCACACGTCTTTGGAGTGTGGAGGAAACCGGAGCACCTGGAGAAACCCACATGGTCACGAGAACGTACAAACTCCACACAGACAGCACCCGTCGTCTGGATGGAACCCGAGCCCCTGGCGCTGTGAGGCAGCAACTCTACCGCTGCGTCACTATGCCACCCAAAATTATTCACAGAATGTTTTTAAACATTCTTACGTATTTCCCCTTCCCTTTGGCTCATTTTTCACTGATCCTTAATCTCTATTTCTTTCTTAGCGCTTAAATTAATTGCTCAGGAAAAGCTTGGCTGGTCACCCATTGTCTCAGATCCCATATGCCTCGTTTGTTGCCGCAATGTTATCAGCTCGCTCTTCCAGCAACATTTGGCACAAAACGACTGTGAGGTAAAACTCGTAGAACCTACCACAAGAGACGTGCTTCGGTCGGATCCGACCCAGTGGTGCACCGGTAGAGTTGCTGCCTTACAGCGCCAGAGACCCGGGTTCGAACCTAACTACGGGTACTGTCTGTACAGAGTTTGTATGCTCTCCCCGAGACCGCGTGGGTTTTCTCCGAGTACCCATGTTTTCTCCCACACTCCAAAGACATGCAGGTTTGGAGGTTAATTGGCTTTGGTAAAATTGTATATCATCCCCAGTGCGTAGCGTAGTACCAATGTATGGAATGATCGCTCTACCTAAGCCGATTATCAAATCGCCATGAATCTCATGTATTTTAAATTTCTGTATTAGCCTACTTTGAGGGACCTTGTCACATGCCTTATTAAGGTCCATATAGACAACTTCAATGACCACATTCAGCAACCATCTTTGTTACGTCCAAAACTCAATCAAATTCATAAGGTATAATCTTTTCTGCACATGCTAACCCTGTTTAATGAAACAATGTTTCACCAAATGCTGATAAATCCTATCCTGAAGAATGCTCTCCAATTGCTTCCCAATCTCTCTCACTGGCCTACAATTTCAATACAATACAATCCAATATATCTTTATTGTCATTGTACAGGGGTACAACGAGATTGGGAATGCTCCTCCCATACGATGCAATAATTTAATTAATTTAAACAACAACAACCCAACGAAACAAATTGTAACAGTTTTAAGACAGAATAAAGTGCAAGTTGATCTGTGCCGGTTCACTGTGCGATGTGACCATCCGGCTCAGCAGGACCGGTTCATAGCAGCTATGGCCCTGGGGATGAAGCTGTTCCTGAGTCTGGAGGTGCGGGCGTAGAAGGCCTTGTATCGTCTGCCCGATGGAAGGAGTTCGAACAGACTGTTGCAGGGGTGTGAAGAGTCTTTGTGGATGCTGGTGGCTTTTCTGAGGCATCGTGTGTTGCCCTCCAAGGCTGGTAGCTGTGTTCCGATGGTCCTCTGAGCTCTATGGACTACCCGCTGAAGAGCTTTCCTTTCTGCCTCTGTGCAGCTGAGGTACCACACAGGGATGCCATGTGTTAGGATGCTCTCTATGGTGCAGCGGTAGAAGGTCGTCAGCAGCTGTTGGGGTAGACCAGAATTTTTTCAGTGTTCTTAGGTAGAACAGTCGTTGCTGTGCCTTCTTGACCAGCGCAGCAGTGGGTTAACCTTATTACACCACTGTTGTTTGTGATATTTATAAGTCCTGGACAAAAAATGTAGGTGATCTGATAAGTAAGTTTGCAGATGACACGAAAGTGGTAGAGTTGTGGATAGTGAAGGTTTTCAAAGGATACAGCAGGATACAGATCTGTTGGAGAGATGGGCAGAAAAACGGCTGATGGTATGCAATCCGGACAACTGTGATGTGTTGATCGTTGAGAGATCAAAAATAAGGGAAAAGTATACAGTAAATGGCAAAAGCCTTAGAAGTCTTGATGCAGTGTTCGTCCATAGTTCCCCGAAAGTGGCACTACAAATAGATCGAGTGATAAAGAAGACACAAGATATAAAATGCTGGAGTAACTCAGAGGGTCAGACTGAAGAAGGGTCCGGACCCAAAACATCACCTATCCATGTTCTCCAGAGATGCTGCCTGACCTGCTAATTTTCTCCAGCACATTGTGTCTTTTTTGGTAGACCAGCATCTGCCATTCCTTGTTCCTACAAGACACATAGCCTGCTTGCCTTCATCAGGCACTGATCATGCCCATCAAGAAGTCATATTGAAAATTTATAAAGCTTTGGTTAGACAACATTTGCAGTATTGTATGCAGTTCTGGTCGCCGCATTACAGGAAGGATGCGGAGGCTTTGGAGAGGGGCAGAACAGGTTTGCCTGGATTAGAAAATATTAGCTACAAGACAACTAGGATTGTTTTTATTCACAAAATGCTGGAGTAACTCAGCAGGTCAGGCAGCATCTCGGGAGAGAAGGAATGGGTGACATTTCGGGTCGAGACCCTTCTTCAGACTGATGTCAGGGGGCGGGACAAAGGAAGGCGACTGATGTCAGGGGGGCGGGACAAAGGAAGGGACTGATGTCAGGTGGGCGGGACAAAGGAAGGGACTGATGTCAGGGGGGCGGGACAAAGGAAGGGACTGATGTCAGGGGGGCGAGACAAAGGAAGGGACTGATGTCAGGGGGCGGGACAAAGGAAGGGACTGATGTCAGGGGGGCGGGACAAAGGAAGGGACTGATGTCAGGGGGGCGGGACAAAGGAAGGGACTGATGTTAGTGGGGCGGGACAAAGGAAGGGGACTGATGTCAGGGGGGCGGGACAAAGGAAGGCTACTAGGATTGTTTTCTCTGGAGCATCGGGGGCTGAGAGGAGACCAGATAGAAGTTTTTAAAATTGAGAGAGGTATAGATAGGGTAGACAGTCGGGTGGCATTTAGACTGGCACATGAATGGTGTCGCAGTGCTAGAGCTGCTGCCTTGCATCGTCAGAGACCCGGGTTCTATCCTGACCACCGGTGCTGTCTGTACGGAGTTTGTACATTCTCCCTGTGACCACGTGGGTTTTCTCCAGTCGCTCCGGTTTCCTCCCACATTCCAAAGATGTACAGGTTTGTTGGTTAATTGACTTAACTGTGTGCAGTTTTGGTCTCCAAATTTGAGGAAGGATATTCTTGCTATTGAGGGCGTGCAGCGTAGGTTCACTAGGTTAATTCCCGGAATGGCGGGACTGTCGTATGTTGAAAGGCTGGAGCAATTAGGCTTGTATACACTGGAATTTAGAAGGATGAGGGGGATCTTATTGAAACATATAAGATAATTAGGGGATTGGACACATTAGAGGCAGGAAACATGTTCCCAATGTTGGGGGAGTCCAGAACAAGGGGCCACAGTTTAAGAATAAGGGGTAGGCCATTTAGAACGGAGATGAGGAAGAACTTTTTCAGTCAGAGAGTGGTGAAGGTGTGGAATTCTCTGCCTCAGAAGGCAGTGGAGGCCAGTTCGTTGGATGCTTTCAAGAGAGAGCTGGATAGAGCTCTTAAGGATAGCGGAGTGAGGGGGTATGGGGAGAAGGCAGGAACGGGGTACTGATTGAGAGTGATCAGCCATGATCGCATTGAATGGCGGTGCTGGCTCGAAGGGCTGAATGGCCTACTCCTGCACCTATTGTCTATTGTCTATTGACTTCTGTACAGTGCCCCTGATATGTAGGATAGAACTAGTATACGGATGTTTGTTGGTCGTTGCGGACTCGATGGGCCAAACGGCTTGTTTCTGTGCTGTTTCTCTGACAAACTCTAATCCCCATCTGCCTGCTTGTGACCCATATGCCTGCAGAACATTGCAGATTTGGTGGGCTGAGAGGCCTGTTTCTATGCCGTGTCTCTGAACTCATCTAAACAAAACGTACAGGGAATGGAGGGATATGAATCATGTGCAGGCAGAGGTGATTAGTTTGTCTTGGCATCACGGTCAGACAATACAATACAATATATCTTTATTGTCATTGTACTGGGGTACAACGAGATTGGGAATGCGCCTCCCATACGATGCAACAAATTAATTAGCTAATTTAAACAACCCAATGAAACAAATTAGAACAGTTTTAAAACAGAATAAAGTGCAAGTAGGTCTGTTCTGGTTCACTGTGCGATGTGACCATCCGGCTCAGCAGGACCGGTTCATAGCAGCTATGGCCCTGGGGATGAAGCTGTTCCTGAGTCTGGAGGTGCGGGCGTAGAAGGCCTTGTATCGTCTGCCCGATGGTAGTTGGAACAGACTGTTGCAGGGGTGATGGGTGACAGAACAAACATCATGGATCAAAGGGCCACTTCCTGTGCTGTATTGTTCTATATTCTAAATCTATGTTTAACAGCTTTAATCACCTTTGCTTTAGTTTAGTTTAGAGATAAAGCATAGGAACAGGCACTTCGGCCCACCGAGTCCATGCTGGCCAGTGATCACCACATACACTTACACTATCCTACACACATTAAGAACGATTTACAATTTTACCAAGCCAATTAACCTACAAACCTGCACGCCTTTGGAATATGGGAGGAAACCGGATCACCTGGAGAAAACCTACCGTACAGACAACACCCAAAGTCAGGACCGAACTCGGGTCTCTGGAGCCGTAAGGCAGCAACTCTACCGCTTCACCACTGAGACGCCCACTCAATTATTTTCCCCTCCTCTCCTACTTCATTAAATCGTCCGAGCTGGACAGGTAATTTTCCTGCAGCGACATGATCATAATGCAATTCTTCTCTCTGGATTTTTTTCCCGCAAACACAGATTTCTGGCATGAAGAGCTGGCAAAATCAAGAACCCCAGGCGATTTTCCATTCCTTTAGCAGGGCATCCAAGAGGAACAATTCTGGGTGTTTTGGGCAACAGGCTGGGCTGGAGTGTGGGAAGGGGTTAAAGGCAATGTGAGGAGAATAAAAATAAGGGTTAATGTATGATTAGTGTAAAAGAATGGATGGTTGGCCAATCTTGGTGGACCAAAAGGCTTTTTCTGTGCTGTCTCTCTTTATCTCCATGTTACCTGCAGGATTCATTAGTGGAAACTGCTCTTTGGGTTATCTGCTCTTACTGGAAAGGTACTTAAAGAAAATGGAAATATATGTTTCCATCAAACTTTAAATGCTAAAAGCAGAGTGAACTTGGAGAGGATGTTTCCAGTAATGGGAGAGTTCACAACTTCACAAGTTACAGGAGTAGAATTAGGCCATTCGGCCCATCGAGTCTACTCCACCATTCAATCATGACTGATCTCTGTCTCCTGATCCCATTTTTCTGCCTTCTCCCCATAACCCTTGAGACTTATTCTAATCAAGAATTTTTCTACCTATGCCTTAAAAGTATACACTGACGACCTCCACAACCCTCTGTGGCAATTAACTCCACAGATTAACTACCCTCTGACAAAATATAAGAAAATAACTGCAGATGCTGGTACAAATCGAAGGTATTTATTCACAAAATGCTGGAGTAACTCAGCAAGTCAGGCAGCATCTCTGACTAAAGAAGTTCCTCCTCAACTCCTTTCTATAAGAGCGCCCTTTAGTTCTGAAGCTATGACCTCTGGCCCTACTCTCCCACCAGTGGAAACATCCTTTCCACATCCACTCTATGCCTTTCACTATTCTGTAAGTTTCAATGAGGTCCCCCCCTCAACCTTCTAAACTCCAGCGAGTACAGGCCCAGTGCTGTCAAACGCTCATCATGTGCTAATCGACTTATTCCTAGAATCATTCTTGTAAACCTCCTCTGGACCCTCTCCAGAGCCAGCACATCCTTCCTCAGATATGGAGCTCAAATTTGCTCACAGTACTCCAAATGCGGCCTAACCAGCGCCTCAGCAGTACATATCTGAGTCTAGAAGCAGAAGGCACACAGCCTTGGAATAAAAGGGCGTACTTTATAATGGATCCGAGGAGTATTTTTTGTCGAATTCATTGCCATGGACAGCTGTGGAGGCCAAGTCATTAGATATTTTAAAAGTGGGGATTGACAGATTCTTGATTAGGACAGGTGTCAAGGGTTAAGGGGCAGGAGAATGGGGTTGAGAGGAAAAAATAGATCAGCCATGATCGAATGACAGAGCAGACTTGATGGGCTGAATGGCCTAATTCTGCGCTCCTATGCCTTATGGTCTTATAAGCAGAGTAGAGGACAGGTTTCACACTGTTTTAAAAAAAAATTGATTCTTGCTAAATACGAGCAAAACCATTGTTAAAATTCAGAGGAAATAGCCCACAGATTTACAGGAAGGAACCGGGGCAACTTCGTCAATTCCAATAAATTCCTGCGTTTTACTGAAACTGAAAAGGAAATTATAAAACATAAATAAAAATAAAATAAATTAGCCAATGATTATGTTTTCTTCCCTTTGGTGGGTTAACGGGACAGATGTCATTAATTATTAATGAATCACCTTCCTGAAACCGGGCAGTCGGCTGTGAAAAACGGTATGTGTAACACAATTACAAGAAGATGTTAACAAAGAAGACCGCTTCACGAGATCAAGTCTACCTGCTGAGCTTCCTTCCCGACTAAGTGGTCAAACGCTCGTAAAAGCTAACTTCCCATTTTTAACAGGACATAGACTGACTCAATTATGTCCAGTGACAAATTCAAACTGGGGAAGTCTCAAATCCAAACGTTACAGCTGAAGACAGACACAGGAAGCTGGAGCAACTCAGCGGGTCGGGCAGCATCTCTGGAGAAAAGGGATAGGTGACGTCTCGGGTTACTAGGTTAATTCCCGGAATGGCGGGACTGTCATATGTTGAAAGACTGGAGCGACTAGGCTTGTATACACTGGAATTTAGAAGGATGAGAGGAGATCTTATCGAAACGTATAAGATTATTAAGGGGTTGGACACGTTAGAGGCAGGAAACATGTTCCCAATGTTGGGGGAGTCCAGAACAAGGGGCCACAGTTTAAGAATAAGGGGAGGCCATTTAGAACTGAGATGAGGAAAAACTTTTTCAGTCAGAGAGTTGTGAATCTGTGGAATTCTCTGCCTCAAGAGAGAGCTGGATAGAGCTCTTAAGGATAGCGGAGTCAGGGGGTATGGGGAGAGGGCAGGAACGGGGTACTGAATGAGAATGATCAGCCATGATCACATTGAATGGCGGTGCTGGCACGAAGGGCCAAATGGCCTCCTCCTGCACCTATTGTCTATTGAGACCCTTCTTCAGACCGAGAGTCAGGGGAGCTGATGCAAATTCAAGAGTCTATCCCGGGATGCTATCAATCGAGGTAAACTTATTGTAAGTGGACTAATGTCCATCAAGGCTTATTTTCCCGTTAGTGAATTTATTTTTCCATCAGTGAATTGGATATGCCTCCAGTGGAGACTACCAAAATTCAATGAATATAATACTTCCTTTAAAAACAATTTCAGAATTTGAGCACCAATCTTTGCAAAAGATGTTCTATGACAAATGAATAAGAGTAATAATTGATGCATAACTTGGAGCGTCAGATCAGTGTAGGAAGGAACTGCAGATGCTGGTTTATACCGAAGATAGACACAAAATGCTGGAGGAACTCAGCGGCTCAGGCAGCATCTCGGGAGAACATGGATAGATGATGTTTCGGGTCAAAACTCTTCTTCAGCTCAGAGTTTAGTTTAGTTTCGAGATATAGCTTGGCAGCAGACCATTTGGCCTACCAAGTTCATGCCAATCAATAATTCACACTAGCTCTATGTTATCCCACTTTCTCATCCGCTTCCTACACTGGGGACAATTTACAGTGGGGCCAATTAACCTACAAACCTGCCCAGCTTTGGGATGTGGGAGGAAACCGGAGCACCCGGAAGAATCCCACATGGTTACGGGGAGAATGTGCAAAGTCCACACAGACCTGATCGAACTGTCAGGATGGAACCCGGGTCTTTGGCACTGTGAGGCAACAACTCTACCAAGTGCGCCACTGTGCCCCCTTTTAAATAGCGTTGAACTTTTTTTTAGATTTAGAGATACAGCGCGGAAACAGGCCCTTCGGCCCACCGAGTCCGCGCCGCCAAGCGATCCCCGCACACTAACACTATGCTACACCCACAAGGGACAATTTTTACATTTACTCAGTCAATTAACCTAATTACCTGTACGTCTTTGGAGTGTGGGAGGAAACCGAAGATCTCGGAGAAAACCCACGCAGGTCACGGGGAGAACGTACAAACTCCGTACAGACAGCGCCTGTAGTCAGGATCGAACCTGAGTCTCCGGCACTGCATTCGCTGTAAGGCAGCAACTCTACCGCTGCGCCACCGTATCATAATTAGCCACATACTGACACGCAAGCAACTCTTTGGTATCTACTTGTTCAAATGATAGGACTACATTCTATGAATTCTTTCAAACAATTACAAAAATCTGAGAGCACAAGATGCTGCAGATGCTGGAATCTGTAGCAATAAAAAGGGTTGCTGAAAGAGTTCACAGGGTCACGCAGCCTCTCAATTTAGTTTAGAGATACAGCGTGGAAACAGGCCCTTCGACCCACCGACTCTGCGCCGACTAGCAATCACCCATACACAAGCATTATCCTACACACTAGGGATAAATTTACAGATCCAATTAACCTATAATCCTGAGCGTCTTTGAAATGTGGGAGAAAACCGGAGCACTCGGAGAAAACCCACTCAGTCGCAGGGAGAACGTACAAAACTCTGTACAGATAGCACCCGTAGTCAGGATCGAACCCAGTTATCCGACACTGTAATAGACAATAATAGACAATAATAGACAATAGGTGCAGGAGTAGGCCATTCGGCCCGTCGAGCCAGCACCGCCATTCAATGTGATCATGGCTGATCATTCACAATCAGGACCCTGTTCCTGCCCTCTCCCCATACCCCCTGACTCCACCATCCTTAAGAGCTCTATCCAGCTCTCTCTTGAATGTATTCAGAGAATTGGCCTCCGCTGCCTTCTGAGGCAGAGAATTCCACAGATTCACAACTCTCTGACTGAAAAAGTTTTTCCTCATCTCTGTTCTAAATGGCCTACCCCTTATTCTTAAACTGTGTCCCCTGGTTCTGGACTCCCCCAACATTGGGAACATGTTTCCTGCCTCTAACGTGTCCAACCCCTTAATAATCTTATACATTTCGATAAGATCTCCTCTCATCCTTCTAAATTTCAGTGTATACAAGCCTAGTCGCTCCAGTCTGGCTAACTGCTTTCAGCATTTTCTTATTTTATACTACTTTCATCTCCAAACATACATAGTGCTAGGCTTGTTTAAAATTGTTTTATAAGTCGTGTTTGTTTCAGTATTTCATGATGCAGTTGAATTGAGGGCTTTAAATGGGGGCACAGTGGTAGAGTTGCTGCCTTATAGTGCCAGACACCTGGGTTCGTTTCTGACTATCGGTGCCGTCTGTACGGAGTTTGTACGTTCTCCCTGTGACCGCGTGGGTTTTTCCCAGGTTCTCCGCTTTCCTCCCACGCTCCAAAGACGTGCAGGTTTGTAGGTTAATTGGCTGCGGTAAAATTGTAAATTGTCCCTAGTGTGTGTAGGATGGTGCTAGTGTACGAGGTGATCGCTGGTCGGCATGGACTCGGTGAGCCAAAGGGCCTGTTTCTGCACTGTATCTCTAAAGTCTTAAGTTTTTAAAAATCGCGAAATATTGGGGGAAATTTGTGTTAAGCCTCGTCCCCAGTCACTGATGAATTCCAAATTCCAACAACTGCTTAGTTTCTGTTGTCACTAAATATGGTTTTCAGCTTGCATGGGCTGAGTCAGAGTTACTCATAAAATTAAAGTCTGAAATTAATTACTCAAAAGCTACACATTGTTCATTCCCTGGTCGAGACTGGGTTTCCTGACCGCACTGTTCAACACATCGCTATAATGGGCAATTATTAGAGAAAAATTACAATAAAATGAGTAGTATTTTAACAGTGCTAAAATGAACTTGGTTTACAACGGTTGTGGTATCACAATGATGAACATAAAGACTACATCAGAAGACAGCCAGTCACATAAGAATGGATTACTGAAATAATTTCACAACGATATAGAACAGCACAAGTACAGGCCCTTTGGCCCACAATGTCTGTTCTGCACGATACAGAACTCGCGGACTTCATTAACTTCGCTATCAATTTTCATCATGCTCTCAAATTCACTTGGACCATCTCTGACACCTCCCTCCCCTTGTGTGAAAATCTTAACCCCAGACATCTTTAAGATGTCCTCCTCTGAACTTAAAGCTCTGCCCTCCAGTCATTGATAATTCCACCCTAGAAAAATGTTCTGACTGTCCACCCTATTTCTAGCTCTCATAATTTTATATACTTTTGTCAGGTTTCCCCTCGACCTCTGACACTCCAGAAAAAAACCCAATCCAATTTACCCAATCTCTCCTTGGAGCTAATACCTTCTAATCCAGACATCATTCTGGTAAACTTAGCAGGTTAGGCAGCATCTCTAGAAAAAAAGCATAGGTGATGTTTCAGGTCGAGACCCTTCTTCAAAAGGATGAAGGGTCCCGACCCGAAACATCACCCATCTTTTTTCTACAGAGATGCTGCCTGACCCGCTGAGTTGCTCCAGCATTTTGTGTCTATATCTTCGGCATATCTCAGCACCTGCAATTCCTTTCTGCACATCATTCTGGTAAATCTCTTCTGCACCCTCTCCAAAGGCTCCACATTCTTCCTATAATGGGCCAGCCAAAACTGCACACAGATGTGGCATGACCAAAGTTTTATAAAGCTGCGACTATCAAACCAGTTATTACTGCTTAGATTCACAAGCTGAGGAAGCAGATTATAGAACATAACGTTACATAAAAAGATGTTGGAACGTAATGATAGCAGGAAAATATTAGAAATATGAAGTAGATTGGGCAGTATTTATGTACAGTATTTATGGACAGTGAAAGAGAGGTGGTTGGCGATGCTGTCTGTACGGAGTTTGCACCTTCTCTCCGTGACTGCCCGAGTTTTCTCCAGCTGCTCCGGTTTCCTCCCACATTCCAAAGACATGCAGGTTTGTAACTGAATTGGCTTCTGTAAATTCTGTAAATTCTGTAAATTGTCCCTAGTGTGTAGGATAGAACTAGTGTATGGGTGACGATGGTCGTCGCGGACTTGGTGGGCCGAAGCTCCTGTTTTCATGCTGTATCTGTAAATTTAAAAATTGATGCTACCTAAATAATTTTCTAAATAATCCTCATGAAGACTGTACGCTGCATTGCTTGCGTTCTTCTACCCATTTTAGAAACATAGAAAATAGGTGCAGGAGGAGGCCATTCGGCCCTTCAAGCCAGCACCGCCATTCATTGTGATCCTAGCTGATCATCCACAATCAGTACCCAGTGCCTGCCTTTTCCCCATATCCCTTGATTCTGCTAGCCCCTAGAGCTCTATCTAACTCTCTTTTAAATTCATCCAGTGAATTGGCCTCCACTGCCTTCTGTGGCAGAGAATTCCACAAATTCACAACTCTCTGGGTGAAAAAGTTTTTTCTCACCTCAGTTTTAAATGGCCTTCCCTTTATTCTAAGACCGTGGCCCCTGGTTCTGGACTCACCCAACATTGGGAACATTTTTTCTGCATCTAGCTTGTCCAGTCCTTTTATAATTTTATACGTCTCTATAAGATCCCCTCTCATCCTTCTAAACTCTAGTGAATACAAGCCTAGTCTTTTCAATCTTTGTGAAGCACCTCAAAACTTCAGACAGGGATTTGAACTTTTGTTCTGGATGTGGTCCAAGACTGAAGCACATTAAACTGTGTTCTCACACTTCACCGAATCGAAACAAAAAAAAAATCACAAATAACTTCTACATGCCAGGCAGTTAACTATCAGGCTGTAAAAAGGGCCAAGAATTTTCATGCAATATTTTAGCTTGTCATTTGGTTGGCAACTTTGAATATAAATTAAATCCCCTGCTTGTTCAAGTCTTGGTGAATGTTGATGCCAAACCTTGTAGTGCAGTGAGAAGCTGCATTGAAATTTTGGGGTCCGAAGAAGTGTTCGAAACGTCACCCATTCCTGCTCTCCAGAGATGCTGCCTGTCCCGCTGAGTTAGTCCAGCATTTTGTGTCTACCTTTGAAATGTTGGGGTATCGTTGGCTAGGAATGTCAAGAAGTTGTATTAATTTAATGAAGTAACAAAGTCAAACTTGGTTTAGGATAGCGGAATGTACACACGGAGTTTGCATGTCCTCCTTGTGACCATGATGCATTTCTCTGGCTGCTTCGGTTTCCTCCCACGTCCCAAAGACATAGGTTTGTACGTTAATTGGCTTCTGTAAATTATCCCTAGAGCTTGGGATAGAAGTAGTGGACAGAGGTGATTGTTGGTAGGTGCAGACTCAGCAGGCCAAAAGGCATATTTCCAGGCTGTATCTCTAAACTGAGTGGGAAAGAAAACTGCAGATGCTGGTTTAAATCCCAGGTAGACACAAAATGCTGGAGTAACTCAGCGGGTCAGGCAGCATCTCGGGAGAGAAGGGATGGGTGACCTTTCGGGTCGAGACCCGTCTTCAGACTGAAGAAGGATCTTGACCCGAACTACTAAACTAAGCTAAATGAGGGAGGTGGAGGGTGGGGTGTGCAGATGGTCTAAATTTTGTCTGAGCCAAGTTGATGCAAGAAGTCATAGTTTTTTGCAGAGTTGCCTTTTTTGACCAACCCTTAAAAAATAAAAGCATACCCTGTTGCTTTTCCAACTAAAAAAATCAAAATTACCTAATATTCAGGAGTATGAGCAGAATGAACAGGAACTGAGTAAAAACGCTACAAAGAGGATCGGAGATTACATAGCAATACGAAATGGAGTGAGAATATGTTAGCGATCGAGGTAACCTTCTGCCCGAAAGAGTTTCAATTGACAACACTGTCACACAATAGGAAGCAGCACAGTGGCGCAACTGGTAGAGCTGCTGTTTCACAGCGTCAGAAACCCAGGTTCAATCCTGACCTTGGCTGCTGTCTGTTTGGAGTCTGCACGTTCTCCCTTTGGCCGCATTAGTGCTAGTACCGGGTGACCGCATTAGTGCTAGTGTACCGGCACGGACTTAATGGGCCGAAAGGCCCGTTTCCGCACTGTATCCCTAAAGAATGAATCCAGTTTTGATAAGCAGCATTGCATAATAGGTGTTCTTGGCTAAATTCTAAACATTATAATTTCAAAATTATAAACTAATTTGTCTTGCAGAAAGATAATTACAGATTAACATATTCTGTAGATTTCCAAGCTCTGGACATCAATCCAGACCTCTTGGGATTCTTTGAAATTTTGCAGCCCACGATATTTAACAAACAGGTTTGAGAGGTATATTTTGATAAACTTGAATTCACATTTGTGATGTTCTATGGACATATAGCAGCCTCAAACATCAGGAAATTATATTTCAAAAGCTCTTAAATTACCCTCCCCAACTCATACAGTGGAGATACAAGTAACTACAAGTGCTGGAATCTTGAGCAAAATACAAAGTGCTAGAGTAACTAAGCGGGTCAGGCAGCTTCTAGGGGGGAAAAGACAGGCAACGCTTCGGGTTAGGACCCTTCTTCAGAATTGGCTAAGGAACAGTAAGAGGCATGTACACAACTGATAGCCAACCAAATACAAGGTTTCCACAAATGACTGCTGCCTTTGGAAGGTGCTGATCAGAAAACAAGCTTTACTGTTAAGGACCAACAGAAGAATTGAAGACCAGTGAGCATTGTCGATAAGTGCCAAAGCGATAGCCTCGCCCCTGTTGTCTTCTGGGACACGGTTCGGGAAGAACGACAAAATGGTGCAGCGGTAGAGTTGCTGCCTTACAGTGCCAGAGTCCTGGGTTCGATCCTGACTATGGGTGCTGTCTGTACGTTTTACCAGTGACCGCGAGGGTTTTCTCCGGGTGCTCCGGTTTCATCCAACACTCCAAATAAATAGTTGTTTGGAGGTTAATTGCATTTGGTAAAAATTGCAAATTGTCCCGAGTGTGCAGGATAGTGTTAGTGTACAGGGATCGCTGGTCGGCCTGGACTGGGCCGACAGCTTTCATGCTGTTTTTCTAAACTAAACTAAAGGAGGAAAACAAAATCTTGAAAAGAGGAAGTCTCATTGCTAAACGATTAAAAGAGTAGTTATTTCCATAACTGGATTGAATATTGTTTTATGGTTTTGCAAATTGAGGGCAGTACTGCAAAAAATTGATCGTTAAACAGAATATTTCAGAAGCCTGATAATCTTTCTTCACAGCCACTATACATACATCCAGATGTCCCAGCAAGCAGGAAAGGACAAGGATATTATGGACAGGTTATGTAATGCTGTGGAATTAGTGCAAAATGTTTTTGGTTTTAACTAATAAAAACCTAAAAAACAATGGTGGTCAAAAAATGGATTTGCTATTCTCTTCGCTAGTAAAATTCTCTGATCGCGATAAATATAACCTTGCTAAAGTTACATTTTAATTCAGTTTACTTTACGAATGTGTTGGTGTTTTACTGAACGCTCTTATAGGCAACTGACTAGTCTCTTATGATTTGGCTCACAACATGAGAGACTCGGATTAGATTCCAACCTAGGATGCTGGTTTGTGTGGAATTTGTACAATCTCCTTGTGACTGCGTGGGTTTCTTCCGGGTGCTAAGGTTTACTCCCGCGTCCCATAGACGTGCAGGTTTGTAGGTTAATTGGCTTCTGTAGATTACCCCTAAAGTGTAGGGAGTGGATGCAAAAGTGGGATAACGTTGAGCTAGTGTGCACAAGTAATTGATTATTTTGAATTGTGTTTGTCAGCTTTTTATGGACAGTGCTTTTATTAATGTTTGGCAAATTTGAGGATTGCAAGCCAAAGAGCCAAGAAGCATGGAAACAGGCCCTGCAGCATTACAAGTCCATACCACAAACTCAGAAGTTAAAATCAGCGGGGAAAATAGTGAGAATGCAGCACCCGTGAATAAAAATGGGAATACTGCAGAATATGTGTAGTTTTCCAGGGTTACATTGACTCAGTGTGTTGAAGGACCTTTTTCCATGCTGTTTGTCTCTAAGCACTCTAATCTTTTCAAAAAACTTACTTAAATTGAAAAAAAAATCAAATATAATCATTATACAGAAAGAAATAAGAGCCGTCATCCATTTGCCCCCTCCTGCATCTTCTCCCAATAAGATGGTGGCTGATTTGTACCTCAGCATCATCTCTGCATGAATCACGTGCGTCTTATTATCCTTTAATATCTTTTAATCTCGGTCTTGAATAGACTCAGTAACTGTGCTACCATAGTGTTCTTGGGCAAAGAATTACAAACAGTTACTATGTGCAATCTTCTGTAATTTTTTACCCATGAGGGAGTTGGTAATTCTGTTGGAGCAGAATATTAACACAAGTTGATTTTTCACACGAATTGCTCATCGTGCATGGAACTGGTACTCAGAGGAGCAAAGGTGAAATGAAGTGCTGAGAAACAAAATGTAGAAACAAGGAAATGCAGATGCTGGTTTACACAAAAGAAGACAAAGTGCCGGAGTAACTCAGCTGGTCAAGTCAAGTCAATTTTATTTGTATAGCACATTTAAAAACAACCCATGTTGACCAAAGTGCTGTACATCAGTTCAGGTACTAAGAACGAACATACAATGGCACACAAACATAACAGCACATACATAAACAGTTCACAGCGCCCCCTCAGAGGGCCTCAAACGCTAGGGAACATCACTGGTCAGGCAACATCACTGGAGAACATGTGTAGGAAAAAAACTGCAGATGCTGGTTAAAATCGAAGGTAGACACACAATGCTGGAGTAACTCAGCGGGTCATGCCCCATCTGGGAGAGAAGGAATGGGTCACGTTTTGGGTCGAGACCCTTCTTAAGAAGAAGGGTCTCGAACCGAAACGTGACCCATTCCTTCTCTCCCGAGATGCTGCCTGACCTGCTGAGTTACTCCAGCATTGCGTGCCTCACTGGAGAACATGAATAGGTGACGTTTTGGCTGAGTCACTCCAACATTTTGTGCCTTTTTGCTAAGAAACTAATAACAATGGCAGTTTCTGGGACAGAGGATGGAAGTGAGACTAATGAGAGTAAAGATGAATTTAGGGCAAGGGTGAATTTACATTCAGCATTTATTTGCAGCTGCTTTATTGACAAATTGATCATAAATTGCAAAAAAGATACAAATGCTGGAGTAACTCAGCGGGTCGGGCAGCATCAATGGGGAACATGAATAGGGGCCGTTTCGGATTTTGACCCTTGTTCAGACTGCAAAATTCAAAATTGTACTCGCTTAATAATATGGGACTGAATCACCAGAACCAGAGAAAGCTGCAATTTTTTTTGCAGGTGGTAGGAATAAGCAAATAACAAAATTCATGCATCAGTACAGCTATTAAACTCTACTTGAGGACAGGTTTGAACAATTTAAACAAGCCTTTCTTGGGATCCAAGAAAACTAAATTTTAATTGGAATGATCTCAACTTCAGGCTTTTCAGTTGAGATAACAATAGTTTGTAATCCAATGTTCATTGAAACTTGTGGTGATCTTACATTGCAGACATCGTCATTGTCTTTCTTTACAACCAGTGAACTTTAAACATTCATTACAGGCAACAATCTACAAGTCATGGTACTATGATGCAATTAGCATTGTGCCCTTTGTTTAAAACACCACATTATCGTCTCACTGTGACTGGGATGGGATTTTGCTAATGTAGCAAATTAGTGGATTGCTAAATTTATCTGGAGCTATTTTCTCAACTGCATTGTCTCACAAACACATGATTATGTCTCCTAATGATGTACTGCCAACATAATGCTTGTACTATAAAAAGTGCTTTTAGAAGCCTGACGTCAGTAATTCCATCAGCTGCAAAATGAGTGGTAAAAATCCATGAACTTTCAAAAGAAACCACACACAACAAAACAGAAAAAATGGGAATATATATCTGAATAATGAGATAATTGCTAGACTTGCCATTTCTTTCGTACCAATGTGCGACTAAGAATATCAGTGCGTAACTAAGAATATAACTAAGGAAACATCAGAATAAAAACATTGGTATATAGAATGAGCTGCCAGAGGAGGTAGTTGAGGTAGGTGACTGTAACAACATTTAAAAGATATTTGGTACATGGCCAGGAAAGGTTTAGAGGGAAGATAGATACACAATGCTGGAGTAACTCAGCGGGACAGGCGGCATCTCTGGCGAGAAGGAATGGGTGAAGCTCGGATCAAATCCCTTCTTCAGGTTTAGAGGGATATGGGCCAAAAGCAGGCAGGTGGGACAAGTGTAGATGGGGCATCTTTGTCAACATGGGCAAATTGGGGTGAAGGGTCTGTTTCCATGCTGTGTGACTCGAAAAATACTTTTTATTGAGATCGCTTTATGATTTCTCCAGAAAATGCATTGTTTGATCCCACTGTTTTGACAGCATTAGTTTAGTGAATTAAAAACATTTATACCGGCTGTTGAAGAGCAATCTGCCAAAAAAAGTAAGACTGATTTACACAAAAGGACACAAAGTGCTGGGGAAACTCAGCAGGTCAGGGTGCATCTCTGGAGAACATGGATAGGTGACGTTTCGAGTCGGGACCCTACTTCTAACTGAAAGAAAAATGCAATTGAATGACTATCCAAGAGTAAAATAATATTTAGGATTAAAGATGGACACAAAATGCTGGAGTAACTCAGCGGGACAGGCAGCATCACTGGAGCGAAGGAATGGGTCGAGACCCTTCTTCAGACCAAAATAAAGATGCGTCTGAAGAAGGGTCTCGACCCAAAATGTCACCATTCCTTTTCTCCAGAGATAATGCCTGTCCTGCTGAGTTACTCCAGCATTTTGTGTCTATCTTCCTCTCTACATAATACTTAGAACTGTAGACCATTGGACACAGGCCACATGGCTGTGCACTTATAGGCCTTATTGGTTTGCCTGCAATTTAGGTGGCTTCAGATTGCTCCATCAACTTCATGGAGCTGAGTGTCTGACAAATATTCTTGGGCCTATGTTCCAATAGGTGACCTCCGTTACGACGACAATCAAAGCAGTTTGCTGACTTGCTCCCAGAGGAGGTGGTGCATTGCTGGAATGGCAGGAAGCCAACCTCTGTGGATCACAGGGAACAGGTGGGATCTTTTCTCACCAAGAACCCATGAGAAGACTGTGTGCCTGGTTCATTGACACCCAGAAAACAGGGAGGGGTGAAAGTGTGTTCTTGCCTTGGTTAGATCTAGAAACAGAAATGGGTAGGTCGTCTTTATCCCAGTGAGAATTGAGGAATCATGCAGGAGGGGGTACTCTTTTTTAGTTAGATCAGAAATGGAGAGGTGGGGTCTGTCTCCGCTTGACATTGCTTGGTAATTAAAAAATCGACTATTTTGTTCCATGCAACATCTCCACCGTCACTAAGCTCCCGTTAAGTGTGTCTTTTAGGTTCGCTCTCAGATTGCCAATGCAAGGGGCCTGATGGATAAGGTAGATGAGCTTAGGCATGGATAGGTACGGTCGATTGGGACGTTGTAGCCATGATTGAAACATGGTTAAGGGAGGGGCAGGACTGGCAGCTCAATATTCCGGGGTACAGGAGCTTCAAGAGAGACAGGGGTGATGGAAAAAGAGGAGGGGAGGTTACATTGTTGGTTAAGGATGATGTCACGACTGTGTTCAGAGGCGACATTACAGACGGTTCGTCTAGTGAGGCTATATGGGTGGAGCTGAGAAACATGAAAAGGATGGTCACCTTGTTGGGGGTGTACTGCAGACCCCCGAATAGACAACGGGAATTAGTACAAGTATGCCAGGAGATTGCAGACAGCTGGAGTTCAAATAAGGTTGTTGTAGCAGGGGATTTTAACTTTCCCAAAATAGACTGGGAAAATCATAAATGTGAAGGGTTTAAATGAGGTGCAATTCCTCAAAAGTCTCCAGGAGAGTTTTCTTAAGCAGTATGTAGAGGGCCCCACACGTGAGAGGGCAATGCTAGATCTAGTATTGGGAAATTGGGAAGGGCAAGTTAATTAAATATTTGTGGAGGAGCCTTTTGGGACCAGTGACCAGTTCGATTAGGTTTAAGATAGTTATGGATAGGGTTGGAGAGGGTCCATGTGTTAAAATGCTCAACTGGGGTAAGGCCAACTTTGAGGGTATGAGAGAAGGTCTCGCTCAAGTTAAGTGGAGCAGGTTATTTGAGGGGAAAGGAAGTGTACGTCCCCGTTAGAGTGAAGGGCAAAGCAGGCAAACGTAAGGAAGCTTAGCTGACTAGGGAAATTGAGGCGTTGGTTAAAAACAAGAAGGATGCATGGGATAGGTATAGGCAGCTGGGATCAAGTGCATCCCTGGAGGAGTTTCGGGAACTAAGGTGTAAAATGAAAATGGAGATCAGAAGGGCAAAAAGGGGCCAGGCGATAGCTCTGGCGGGTAGCATTAAGAACAATCCCAAAAGATTTTATAAATACATAAGGGGGAAAAGGGTAACTGGAGAGAGAATGGGACCTCTCAGGAATTAAAGCGGTCACCTCTGTGTGGAGCCACAGGAGATGGGCAAGGTCCTCAATGAGTATTTCTCCTCTGTAATTACCGAGGAGAAAGACAGTAGGATGAAGGAACTAGGGGCAGTCAATGGAAGTGTCTTGATAGCAGTCAGTGTTATCGTCGAAGAAGTACTGAAGGTACTGTCGTGTATGAAGGTAGACAAATCTCCAGGGCCAGATCAGATATATCCAAGGACATTACGGGAAACTAGAGAGGAAATTGTGAGAGCCCTGGTTGGAATTTACGAGTCGTCCTTAAATACAGGAGAGGTGCCGGATGATTGGAGGGGGGCAAATGTTGTGCCTCTTTACAAGAAGGGCTGCAGGGAAAATGCTGGGAATTATAGGCCGGTGAACTTAACATTTGTATTTGGAAAGTTATTAGAGAGTATTCTGAGGGATAGGTTATACAGGCATTTGGATGGCAAGGTCTGATTAGGGATAGTCAGCATGGTTTTGTACGTGGGAGGTTGTGTCTTACAAATCTGATTGATTTTTTTGAAGAAGTGACCAAAAAGGTTGATGGAGGCAGAGCTGTAGATGTTGTGTACATGGGCTTCAGTGAGGTGTTCGACAAGGTTCCGCATGGTAGGCTGCTCTGGAACATTAGATCGCATGGGTACCAAGGAGAGATAGCTGAATGGATAGCAAATTGGCTCCATGGAAGAAAGCAGAAGATCATGGTGGAAGGTTGCTTCTCAGACTGGAGGCCTGTGACTCGTGGTGTGCCTCAGGGTTCGGTGCTGGGCCCGTTACTGTTTGTCATCTACATCAATGATTTGGATGAGAACATACAAGGAAAGATTAGCAAGTTAGCTGATGACACAAAAGTGAGTGGTTTTGCCGATAGTGAAGATGGTTGTGAAAGTTTGCAGCAGGATGTGTTTCAATTGGCCAGGTGGGTGGAGGAATGGTTGATGGAATTTAATACAGAGAAGTGTGAGGTGTTGCGCGTTTTGGGACCTACAAAGTAAATGGTAGGCCTCTGGGTAGTGTTGTGGAGCAGAGGGATCTAGGAGTGCAGGTGCATGGTTCCTTGAAGGTCGAGTCGCAGGTAGATAAGGTGGTCATCAGTCAGAGTATTGAGTATAGACGTCGGGAGGTCGTGTTGCAGTTGTATAAGACGTTGATGAGACCGCATTTAGAATACTGAGTTCAGTTCTGGGCACCATGTTATAGGAAAGATATAGTCAAGCTTGAAAGGGTTCAGAAAAGATTTACGAGGATGTTGCCAGGACTAGAGGGTGTGAGCTGTAGGGAGAGATTGACTAGGTTGGGTCTCTATTCCCTGGAGCGCAGGAGAATGAGGGGGGGGGGGGAGATCTTATAGAGGTGTACAAAATCATGAGAGGAATAGATCAGGTAGATACACAGAGTCTTTTGCCCAGAGTACAGGAATCGAGGACCAAAGGACATAGGTTCAAGGTGAAGGGGAAATCCGAGGGGTAACTTTTTCACACAAAGGGTGGTGGGTGTATGGAACAAGCTACTAGAGGAGGTAGTTGAGGCTGTGACTATCCCATCGTTTAAGAAACAGTTGGACAGGTACATGGATGGGACAGGTTTGGAGGGATATAGACCAAGCGCTTGCAAGTGGGACAAGTGTAGCTGGGACATTGTTGGCTGGTGTGGGTAAATTGGGCCAGAGGCCTGTTTCCACACTGTAGCACTCTATGACTCTATTGCCAAGATTCAGTTAACCCAACTTTGAAAGCCGCAAGTCAAATGTGGTAGAAATAAGGAACTGCAGGCGCTGGTTAACAAAAAAGAACCCAAAGTGCTGGAGTAAATTAAGCGTGTCCGGCAGCATCTCTGAAGAACATGAATATGGACTTACCAATGCTCTCCAGAGATGCTGCCTGACCCGACTGAGTTACTCTAGCAGTTTATGTCCTTTTTTAAAACCAAATATGTTGTTTTTAAATAAACCAGCACCTGCAGTTCCTCGTTTTTTTGCAAATGTGGAGTTAGTTTGCAGCAGTTGTCGTACAAGGCACAAATTTTGTTAAATTGGCCTGGGCCTGTAATGATTATGAGATCAAATTGGGAACTCTTTCATTACATTTTTTTTAATATAAAAGAATGTGCATAGAGCTGTCATCTGGTACTGCACATATCCCTATGAGATCTGCACCCAAATAGTATTTTGTCAATGCAGAAGATTAATAAGTACCATTGGGAATTCACCACACTCCATGTATAGAAAGGTACCAGCACTCAGTGAAATTGTAACTTTAAAAGACCAATAAATGATGTGCCAGATATCCCCCACTGTCATACTGAAGACATGTGCTCCAGTAATAACTGTGCCTCTAGCCAAGCAGTTCCAGGACTGTTATTACATAAGCATTTACTTTACAAGGTGGAAAACTGCCCAGATATTTCCTATTCATGTTAAACAGGACAAAAGCATTCCAACCTGATCATCGATGCCCAGTTTGGTTTTTGGCAGGACCACCCAGTTCTACACTGTATGGCAAGCTCGGTCAAAAGAACTGAACTTAGGAAGTGAAGTAAGAGGGACTGCTCTTGGCATCAAAGCAGCATTTGACTGAACAGTATCAAGGACGTCAGGTAAAACTGAAGCCAAAGGGCATTAACTAGGAAGGAATGGATGGAAACAGACTACACACACCGAATAAAGGATGTAATAGCTGGAAGTAAACATCTAGGTCCAAAGAAATCACTGGAAGAGTTCCTCAGATGGGATGAGTTTGAGTTTACTTATTGTCACGTGTACAGAGGTACAGTGAAAAGGTTTTGTGGTGTACTAGTCAGTGGAAAGGCAATATATGATTACAATCAAGCCATTTACATGATAAGGGAATAACATGAATACCGTTTAGTGCAAGAAAAAGCCAGTAAAGTCCTATCAAAGATAGTCTGAGGTATCACAAAATGCTGGAGTAACTCAGCAGGTCAGGCAGCATCTCTGGAGAGAAGGAATGGGTGATGTTTTGGGTCGAGACTCTTCTTCAGACTGAAGTCTGCTGCCTGACCCGCTGAGTTACTCCAGCATTTTGTGATACCTTCGATTTGTTCCAGCATCTGCAGTTATTTCCCTACACAAAGATAGTCTGAGGATCTCCAATTAAGTAGATAGTAGTTCAGGACTGCTCTCTAGTTGTGGGTCAGTTGCCTGATAACAGTTGAGAAGAACCTGTTCCTGAATCCTGAGTCTCTTCACATTTCTGTACCTTTTGCCCAATGGGAGAGAGGAAGAGACAGAGTGGCCAGGATGTGACTCATCCTTAATTATGCTGCTGGCCTTGCCGAGGCATCGTGTGGTATAAATGGAGTCAATGGATGGGAGGTTGATTTGAGTGATCGTCTGGGCTGCGTCCACAATGGTCTGCAATTGCTTGGTCTTGGATGAAGCTGTTCCCAAACCATGCAGTAATGCATCCTGCTAAACTGCTTTCTACAGCGCACCCTAATAACAAGTATCATAACTTCAGCCATCCATGGCTGCTTCTTCAAGTAGGCCACCCCCAACATAACAAGAAAACTGGACAAGAGGAGGGGCGGGGGCAAAGCCTGGCAGATAATAGGTTGATACAGGTGAGAATTTTTTTTGGAAAACTTGGTGGAAATGTCATCACTTGGACAGCTGCAGTGGTTAAAGGTGGCACCTTGCCTTCTAATGAGTAAATAGAAATGGGAAGGCAGCACTCGCGGCAATTATCAGTATCCAAATAATATCAAAAAATAACTTTTTGAGGGCATCTTCAGTTTCAAAAGTACATATGTATTCCTTTCGAAGGATGTTTTAGTAAAAGCTTTTTATTATTCATTTTAAGGATGTGGACATTTCAATATTTTTATTCCTTATTGCCCTTGATAAAATGGTGGCAAGTCATCTTCTGCATGCACACCCAGTGCTGTTGGTCAGGGAATTGTAGGATTTAGGCCCAACAATGGTGGAGACCGGCAATTGATTGAAAGATTGAATGATAAAGTATCGAAACAGGCCCTTCGGAACACCAAGTCCCCACTGTCCACTGAGCACCCGCTCAGACTAGCTGGACCTCACCATCTCCATCACAGGAGTGACTAGTGACTGACATCTACTATAAACCCACTGACTCGCACAGCTATCTGGACTACACTTCTTCCCACCCTGTCTCTTGCAAAAAGTCTATCCCCTACTCCCAATTCCTCCGTCTACGCCGCATCTGCGCCCGGGATGAGGTGTTTCACACTAGGGCTTCAGAGATGTCCTCATTCTTCAGGAAACGGGGCTTCCCCACATCCATTATAGATGAGGCTCTCACTAGGGTCTCTTCTACATCCCGCAGCTCCGCTCTTGCTCCCCCTCTCCCCATTCGTAACAAGGACAGAATCCCCCTCGTTCTCACCTTCCACCCCATCAGCCAGCGTATCCAACAGACACAGACCCGCTCAGACTAGTTCTACGCTATTCCACTTTTGCATCCAATCCCAACACACCAGCAGAGGCCAATTAACCTACAAATCTGCATTTCTTTGGGATGGGAGAGGAAACCGGAGCACCAGGAGGAACCCCACAGTCACAGGGAGAATGTGCAAACTCCGCACAGACAGCACCCAAGGTCCAGATTGCATCCCGAGTCTCTGGAGCTGAGAGGCAGCACCTCCACCAACTGCACCATTGTGTCGCACATGATATATTTTCAAGTGAGGGTGGCATGTAATTTGGAGGTGGCAACTGCTACCACTTTCCTCCTTAATGGAAGAGGTTGGGTTTGCATGGTGCTTATAGCCTACGCAAGTTATTGCAATATATTTTATATGCGGAATGCACCTGCAGACACAATGCACCGATGGTAGGGAAGTAAATGCTTCAGGTGATGCTTGGTGACTGATCAAGCCAGCTCCTTGGTCCTGGTTGTTGTGTGGCATTCATCCCAATTCTCAATACAATATTTTATCTCTATAAAATCTTTGTGCAGCACAATCACGTTGCTTTAACATAAAGCCACAGGAGAGTGGATATTTAAGGTAGGAGTCTGTGGTGGGCAGTCGGAAGTGATAAAATCAGAGATGGTCTGCGTGATAATGGCACCCTACATTTGCAAACCACTAATCTAGGCATTGACACAGCAATTTGGCACAATGTCCAAAATGGAGCAGCCACAGAACACAGAAAAGGTACATCAAAAATTCAAATCAGCTTTCATCTAGGTAGGATTCCATAGCTCCAAATTAAAATTAAAAAACTGCAGATGCTGGAAATTGGAAAAAACCCCACAAGTGCTGGAAATACTCAGCTTTGTTGCCTAGTGTTTCCAGCATTTTCTGCATTGTACTTCCCTGGTTCCTCCATTACATACTCGTTTTCATTTCAAGCAGTCCTAATGGATTCACCCTGAACTTGCAGATTCTGAAGTGGGCACCAAGGACAATCACAAGCTCTTCCAAGGCTGGAGTAGGAGTTGGCTCTCAAAGAAAACAGGTGCAGTAGGCCATTCAGCCTTTTGAGCCAGCACCGCCATTCAATATGATCATGGCTGATCATCCAGAATAACAATATAACAATATAACAATATAACAACTACAGCATGGAAACAGGCCTGTCCGGCCCTACCAGTCCACGCCGACCATTCTCCCTGACCTAGTCTCATCTACCTGCACTCAGACCATAACCCTCCAATCCCCTCCTATCCATATACCTATCCAATTTACTCTTAAATAATAAAATCGAGCCAGCCTCCACCACTTCCACCGGAAGCCCATTCCATACAGCCACAACCCTCTGAGTAAAGAAGTTCCCCCTCATGTTACCCCTAAACCTTTGTCCCTCAATTCTGAAGCTATGTCCCCTTGTTGGAATCTTCCCCACTCTCAAAGGGAAAAGCCTACCCACGTCAACTCTGTCCGTCCCTCTCAAAATTTTAAAAACCTCTATCAAGTCCCCCCTCAACCTTCTACGCTCCAAAGAATAAAGACCCAACCTGTTCAACCTCTCTCTGTAGCCTAAGTGCTGAAACCCAGGCAACATTCTAGTAAATCTCCTCTGTACCCTCTCCATTTTGTCGACATCCTTCCTATAATTTGGCGACCAGAACTGCACACCATACTCCAGATTCGGCCTCACCAATGCCCTGTACAATTTCAACATTACATCCCAACTTCTATACTCGATGCTCTGATTTATAAAGGCAAGCATACCAAACGCCTTCTTCACCACCCTATCCACATGAGATTCCACCTTCAGGGAACAATGCACAGTTATTCCCAGATCCCTCTGTTCCACTGCATTCCTCAATTCCCTACCATTTACCCTGTACGTCCTATTTTGATTTGGCCTACCAAAATGCAGCACCTCACACTTATCAGCATTAAACTCCATCTGCCATCTTTCAGCCCACCCTTCCAAAAGGCCCAAGTCTCTCTGTAGACTTTGAAAATCTACCTCACTATCAACTACTCCACCTATCTTAGTATCATCTGCATATTTACTAATCCAATTTGCCACACCATCATCCAGATCATTAATGTAAATGACAAACAACAGTGGACCCAACACAGATCCTTGGGGCACTCCACTAGACACTGGCCTCCAACCTGACATACAATTGTCAACCGTTACCCTCTGGTATCTCCCATTCAGCCATTGTTGAATCCATCTTGCAACCTCACTATTAATACCCAACGATTTAACCTTCTTAATCAACCTTCCATGTGGAACCTTGTCAAATGCCTTACTGAAGTCCATATAGACAACATCCACAGCCTTGCCCTTATCAATTTCCCTGGTAACCTCTTCAAAAAATTCAAGAAGATTAGTCAAACATGACCTTCCAGGCACAAATCCATGTTGACTGTTTCTAATCAGGCCTTGATTATCCAAATAATTATATATATTGTCCCTAAGTATCTTTTCCATTAATTTTCCCACCACAGACGTCAAACTAATAGGTCTATAATTGCTAGGTTTACTTTTAGAACCTTTTTTAAACAAAGGCACAACATGCGCAATGCGCCAATCTTCCGGCACCATCCCTGTTTCTAATGACGTTTGAAATATTTCCGTCATAGCCCCTGCTATTTCTGCACTAACTTCCCTCAATGTCCTAGGGAATATCCTATCAGGACCTGGAGACTTATCGACTTTTATATTCTTCAAAAGTGTCCGTACCTCCTCTTCTTTAATCCTCCTAATTTCCATCACTACTCTACTTGTTTCGCTTACCTCACATAATTCAATATCCTTCTCCTCGGTAAATACCGAAGAAAAGAAATTGTTTAATATCTCCCCCATTTCTTCCGGCTCAGCACATAGCTGTCCACTCTGACTCTCTAATGGACCAATTTTATCCCTCACTATCCTTTTGCTATTGACATATCTGTAGAACCCCTTGGGGTTTACTTTTACATTACTTGCCAAAGCAGCCTCATATCTTTTTTTCGCTTTTCTGATTTCCTTTTTAAGATTCCTTTTACATTCTTTATATTCCTCAAGAACCTCATTTACTCCCTGCCGCTTATATTTATTGTATATCTCCCTCTTTTTCCGAACCAAGTGTCCAATTTCTCTGGAAAACCACGGCTCTTTCAAATTATTATTCTTTCCTTTCCACCGAACAGGGACATAAAGACTCTGTACTCTCAAAATTTCACCTTTAAATATCCTCCATTTCTCTATTATATCCTTTTCATAAAACAACAATTTCCATTTCACTCCTTTTAAATCCTTTCTCATCTCCTCAAAATTAGCCTTTCTCCAATCCAAAATCTCAACCCTTGGTCCAGATTTGACCTTCTCCATAATGATATTGAAACTAATGGCATTATGATCACTAGACCCAAAGTGCTCCTCAACACATACCTAAGTAAGTACCCCGTTCCTACTTTCTCCCCATATCCCTTGATTCCGTTAGCCCTAAAAGCTATATCCAACTGTCTCTTGAATACATCCAGTGAATTGGGCTCCAGTGCCTTGTGTGGCAGAGAATTCCACAGATTCACAACTCTCTGACTGAAAAAGTTTTTCCTCATCTCAGTTCTAAATGGCCTACCCCTTATTCGTAAACTGTGGCCCCTGGTTCTGGACTCCCCCAACATTGGGAACATGTTTCCTACCTCTAATGTGTCCAACCCCTTAATAATCTTATACGTTTCGATAAGATCTCCTCTCATCCTTCTAAATTCCAGTGTATACAAGCCTAGTCGCTCCAGTCTTTCAACATACGATAGTCCCGCCATTCCGGGAATTAACCTAGTAAACCTACGTTGCACGCCCTCAATACCAAGAATATCCTTCCTCAAATTTGGAGACCAAAACTGCACACAGTACTCCAGGTGCGGTCTCACTAGGGCCCTGTACAACTGCAGAAGGACCTCTTTGCTCCTATACTCAACTCCTCTTGTTATGAAGGCCAACATTCCATTGGCTTTCTTCACTGCCTGCTGTACCTGCATGCTTCCTTTCAGTGACTGATGCACTAGGACACCAGATCTCGTTGTACCTAACTTGTTCCTAACTTCACACCATTCAGATAATACTCTGCCTTCCTATTCTTACCACCAAAGTGGATAACCTCACACTTATCCACATTAAACTGCATCTGCCATGCATCCGCCCACTCACACAACCTGTCCAAGTCACCCTGCAACCTCATAGCATCTTCCTCACAGTTCACACTACCACCCAGCTTTGTATTATCTGTAAATTTGCTAATGGTACTTTTAATCCCTTCATCCAAGTCATTAATGTGAGTCAAAATAGAGGCTTTTATCGAGGGAATTTGGTATCAGGCAGCTGCATGGCATTGCTTGATGGAGTCAATTTGGGCGGCACAGTGGCGCACTAGTAGAGCTGCTGCCTCACAGCGCCAGAGACCCAAGTTCGATCCCGACCTCAGATAATAATAATAATAATAATAATAATATTCATTTATTGTCATTGCAACGAGTACAACGAAATTAAAAAATAGCCAATCCTGACGGTGCGTACAAACATATATGCAATAAATGCAAAAACAAATAAATACATAAATACAATTAAATACAATTATATTAAGTACAAGATTTTTTAACGGTGTTGCCTAGTGCAAAGGTAGTGTTCAGTTCTCGTATGGCCCTGGGGTAAAAAGTGTTCTTAAGTCTGTTTGTTCGGGATTTGATCGACCTGAAACGTCGACCAGAGGGCAGATGAACAAACAGACGGTGGCCGGGGTGGGATGGATCTTTTATTATTTTGCCTGCTCTACTGAGGCAGCTGTCTGTGTGGAGTTTGCACGTGCTTCCTGTGACCACATGGGCTTTCTTTGGGTGCTCCGGTTTTCTCCCACATCCCAAAAGACGTGCGGGTTTGTAGTTTAATTGGCTTCTGCAAATTGTCCCTGGTATGTAGGACGCGAAAGTGGGTTAACATAGAACTTGTGTGAACGGATGATCGACGGTCAGCAAGGACTCAGTGGGCCGAAGGGCCTGTTTCCATGCTGTACCTCTAAACTATCTCTAAACAATAATTAGGGCCTCAGTTGTGGGTATGTTGGCCTGGGAAATGATGTGGATGTTGCTTTGCTGATCCTTCCAGAGAAATTTGCAGACATAGTTTTCTTTCCAAGTACCTTGAGATACCAAATTATGTGGCACTGATTTTAGAAGCATTTAGGAGGACAGGGATCAGTGCTATCCAGCAGACCACGAATGTTGTCCCAGTTTGAGGTTGAGATATTGAAATTGTTCAATCAATCAAAGGTTGTGTTCATAAAGTCTGGTCCACCCCAACAGCTGCTGACGACATTCTACCGCTGCACCCTAGAGAGCATCCTAACACATGGCATCCCTGTGTGGTACCTTAGCTGCACAGAGGCAGAAAAGAAAGATCTTCAGCGGGTAGTCCATAGAGCTCAGAGGACCATCGGAACACAGCTACCAGCCTTGGAGGGCATCTACAACACACGATGCTTCAGAAAAGCCACCAGCATCCACAAAGACTCTTCACACCCCTGCAACAGTCTGTTCGAACTCCTTCCATCGGGCAGACGATACAAGGCCTTCTACGCCAACACCTCCAGACTCAGGAACAGCTTCATCCCCAGGGCCATAGCTGCTATGAACCGGTCCTGCTGTGCCGAATGGTCACATCGCACAGTGAACCGGCACAGATCTACTTGCACTTTATTCTGTCTTAAAACTGTTACAATTTGTTTCATTGGGTTGTTGTTGTTTAAATTAATACTGACTAGCTAATTAAATTATTGCATCGTATGGGAGGCGCATTCCCAATCTCGTTGTACCCCTGTACAATGACAATAAAGATATATTGTATTGTATTGTATTATTGTATATTGAAGGCTGTGTTGAATCTGTCTGCCTTTACTGGGAGGTTGAGAGATATGGGAAATAGTCCACACTTTCCTGTGGCTAGCTGTGAATCGTTAAAAGAGAACACAGAGATACAGTAGAAGTAAGCTGGAAGAAGGACTTGACCTGCAGATGTTGAGTATCGGGCAATCCTCCCATATGATTCAGCAAACTAGTCACTAATGACATTTGCTCTTGAGATTCGGAATAACTGCAGGGTTCCGGTAACCTTGGTTCTAGAGGAGAATCACCATCAGTCGTACAGTTAGCATCATGCTTGCATAACGTCATGATGCCAAAGGTGAGACTATGGATTAGTGGCCTCAGCCTTTCACTGGGAAGCTTCAAGATTTCAGCAAGAAGCTGTCTGCTCTCGGGGCCTTGTTAATTTGTTGGGGGAGTATGGTCTTCTCAACAACTACTCTGGCTGGACATATTAATGTTGTCCACTCCCACTCAACAGGATGGTGAGACTCAGCCAACGTGTAATCTGCTGGTTACTTCGATCACACTACCTGGAGGTTACTTTCCATACTTGGAATTTGACCCAATTTGGTTTGGATTGGAAATTTGAAATCAGTTCTCTAGTCATAGTCATGTGAAGAACTTCACGTGCCCTGTGGGGCATTGTCCCACATGAATTAGTAGGTGGAACTAGTAGTCTGAGCATCAGCACAAATATAACACAAGTGAGAGTAAAATCACATGCTAGAGAAATACAGTTAATAGAATTGGATTTTCATAAGGCTTTACACAAATGCTTCAAAGTGCTTCAGAGCTGATTAACTATAGAAGCATAATGAATGTTAAAATGCAGAACACATGGCATCCTCCATAAAAGCATTTATATAAATAACACTAAATTTGGTTTCAGTGATAGCTGAAGCTGAATTGAAAAATCAAAATTAACTTCAAAGTCAAATAAACTGCATTTATTTCAATGCAAGAGGCCTGACGTACGAACCATGTACCCAGGGATTAGACAGACATAAGGGAATGGGATATTATAGCTTTGCAAAAATATGGCTGAGGGAGGGACAGGAGTGACAGCTCAATGATCGGGTTTGCAAATACTACAGGTGGGATAGAAGTGGAGGAAAGAAAGGAGCTACATTTTTGATGCAAGAGAACATCATGGCAGTTGTTATTGAGTCAAAGAGCTATACAGCATGGAAACAGCCTTCACCCAACTTGTCTAAGCCAACCAATTTGCTGAATCGAGTTAGTCCTACTTGCATGTATATGGTCCATAGCCCTCCTAACTTTACCTGTCCATGTAGCTGTCCACATCTATTTTAAATGTCATAATTGTACCTACCACGTGGCATCTCGTTCCACATAAGCACCATACTCTGGGTGACAAAGTGGTCCATCAGGTCCATTTTAAATCTCTACCCTCTAACCTTAAACCTACATCCTCCAGTTTTAGACTTCCCTATCCTTTATAAAATTATTCCTCATCCTCTTAGCTCTGGGAGAAAAAGATCCAGCCTATCCAGACTCTCCTTAAAATTCAAACCCTCCAGACCCAGCAGAAGGGTCTCGACCCGAAATGTCACCCATTCCTTCTCTCCAGAGATGCTGCCTGACCCGCTAAGTTACTCCAGCTTTTTGTGTCTCACATCCTCATAATCTCCCCTCGATAATATGTATACATACACTGACTTGACTAAGTTGTTCCAATATATGCAATGGCAAAACACACAAAAGACATGTCTGTATGGTATTAATGCATACTAAACCAAGTGGACCCGTTGGGCCCAAACCTCTCCTGCATTGGTGTAACACCCTCTCCTCCCCCTCCACCACCCACCCATCTTCCCCACCCACCTTCCCCTCCACTCCTCCTCCCTCTCCCGGAGATAGATTTAAACTTTAAAATGTGAATAACTTAAAAAAATTAACACCAATTTCAATTAAACTTCTTTCATTAGCACCAAAGGGACGACGGTGAGCAAGATGGGCCTAAAATTGTCGCACTATCATGTACCGTTTTGGCTGTAGTTCAGGAACAAACAAACAAGAGTTTCAGTATATAGATAAACACATACACTAACCTGACCAAGTTCTTCCATTATATTCAATGGCAAAACAGAGATGTACAGCATTAATATATAACCAGACCAGAATGGCGAAAACACTACAGATATCTCTATAATACTAATGTATATGTACACATACACTAACCTGACCAAGTTGCTCCAATATATGCAATGATAAAACACATGAAAGAGATGGCTCTATGTTATTGTATATACTGTATACACTTGCACTAACCTGACCAAGTCAGTCATGCAGGACCCGACAACCACAATATCATAAACCGCAGCAGTGGCAGAGGGGGGATTTGCTGGAATTGACATGTTTGTGATGGGTTGTTTTAAAGCAGACAGGAACTGTGTGACCTGGAGGGGTGCAGCAACAGTGAACAACTCGGAGCAGGCACAGGTCAATACGACCGCGGTTGCAGCAAGACTCCAAAACTAATAGGCTGCCTGACTTTGACAAGTATCATGCTTCAACGAGTAGAGGCGGGGAAGTGCAGTGCAGTGCAGTGCAGACAGATGCTGCAGGAACTGGGGAGGGAGCGGATCTGAGGAAGGGTCTTGTCCGTTCATTCCCTCCCACAGATGCTGCCTGACCCGCTGTGTTGCCCCAGTATTTTGTGTTCTACTGCAATATTTGGGGGGAGGGGAAAGGAGGCGGTAAGAAGGATGCGATTTACGAATAAAGCGGTTGAGGGCAGCGTGCGGGCACGCGCGCCGTTTGAATGAGCGCGAGCCGGCGAGTTCGTTGGAGGGAGGGAGCGAGGGAACGCGCATGCGCAGTCGGTCGCCCGACCGACCGACTGCGCATGCGCGTTCCCTCGCAGCGCTGGTCGAGTATTGCCGACGATAATACGCATGCGCACGCACGGCCGACCGGCCGCCTCGGAGCGTTCGCCCGTTTGAGAGGGAAGACGGACACGCGCACGCGCGGCCAGCTGTTCGGAGGAGGGCCAGCCGACCCGGCGGGTTTGAGGCGGAGGAGCGGTCGATCGTACGCATGCGCGGTTGGTTCAAGTGTTTGACAGACCGCGAGCGAGCGAGCGAGCGAACGAACGACGGAGCGCATGCGCGGCAGGAGCTCGGAGCGTCGGAGAGGGGACGGGCGAGCAGTGGTGCGCATGCGCGGCAGGCTCGGAGCGCCGCAAGTGTTTTGGCAGGAGCGCCCGTGGCGAGGTGACGCATGCGCCGTGGGGCCCAGAGCGGGACCGGCGAGGGGGGAGGGGAGGGGAGGGGAGAGGTAGGGGGCGGGGGGGCGATGAGGAGCGTTTGAACCGTTGGAAAGGGCGCGAGTGGGCGGGCGGCGCGAGTGGATGGGAATCGCCGGGAGGCCCCAAGCAGGTACTCGCGTCGCCGGGGGTGTGTGTGTATATACACGTCTGCGCAACATGTATTTATCTCTCTCCATATGCGTACGATTAAAGTAGAGGCTGCTCATGGCAACCCCTTCCTGCCTGACCGGAGCCAGGCCCCAGCCACTGCCCTGTTAAAATGCAATGACCATGACTGCATCGCCTGTGGCGTTACCTTTAAAGTGTAACTAGACCAAGTGGACCCGTTGGGCCCAAACCTCTCCTGCATTGGTACAGCACCCTCTCCTCCCACTCCATCCCCCCCCCACCCACTCCATCTCCCCCCCACCCACTCCATCTCCCCCCCCCCTCCATCTCCCCACTCCATCCCCCCCCACCCACTCCATCCCCCCCACCCACTCCATCCCCCCCACCCCCTCCATCCCCCCCATCCCCCACCCACTCCATCCCCCCCCCACCCACCCACTCCATCCCCCCCCCACCCACCCACTCCATCCCCCCCCCACCCACCCACTCCATCCCCCCCCCACCCACCCACTCCATCCCCCCCCCACCCACCCACTCCATCCCCCCCCCACCCACCCACTCCATCCCCCCCACCCACCCACTCCACTCCAACCCCCCCACCCACTCCACCCCCCCCACCCACTCCACCCCCCCCACTCCACCCCCCCCACCCACTCCACCCCCCCCACCCACTCCACCCCCCCCACCCACTCCACCCCCCCCACCCACTCCACCCCCCCACCCACCCACTCCACCCCCCCACCCACTCCACCCCCCCACCCACTCCATCCCCCCCCACCCACTCCATCCCCCCCCACCCACTCCATCCCCCCCACCCACTCCATCCCCCCCCACCCACTCCATCCCCCCCCCACCCACTCCATCCCCCCCCCACCCACTCCATCCCCCCCCCACCCACTCCATCCCCCCCCCACCCACTCCATCCCCCCCCCACCCACTCCATCCCCCCCCCACCCACTCCATCCCCCTCCCACCCACTCCATCTCCCCCCCCACTCCATCCCCCCCCCCACTCCATCTCCCCCCTCTCCATCTCCCCCCTCTCCATCTCCCCCCTCTCCATCTCCCCCCCCACTCCATCCCCACCCCCCCACCCACTCCATCCCCCCCCCACTCCATTCCCCCCCCCCAACTCCATCCCCTCCACTCCATCCCCCTTATCGTCCCTCCCTATGAGATAGATTTAAACTTTAAAATGTGAATAACTTTAAAAATATAACACTGATTTCAATGGCTGTAGTTCAGGAACAAACAAAAAAACAAACGAGAGTCTTAGTATATAGATGAGAGAGAGAGAGAGAGAGAGGAGTGCAATGTAATGCAATGATGGGTCCATGTAGTGCAGCGCACTTGTTTACAAGCCCTGCTTGCCATTTCCTGCATCACAGCATAGCCCAGCCTAGGGCAGGAGGGTGCAGATATCCTGGGGGTGATATCACCTCAGCTTCACAAGTGATGCAGGTGCAAAGCTCTGCAAAAAAAGCATTTGGAGCTTTATTTAGGTTTCAGACTGACGTACATTGAGAAAAGGTCACAGGTTACACGTTTTTTTTTCTCATATCATTCAAAACTTCATCCTCAACATTGATGGTCTGCCAGTATCCACCTCACCTCACATCCGGAATCTTGGAATCATCCTTGATCAAACCCTCTCCTTCGACAAACACATCAAACACATCACAAAGACAGCCTTCTTCCACCTCAAAAACATTGCCCGTCTCCGTCCATCCCTCTCCTCCACAGCTGCAGAAACCCTCATCCACGCCTTCATCACCTCCCGTCTGGACTACTGCAACAGCCTCCTCTATGGCGCACCCTCAAAAATCATCAATAAACTTCAATACATTCAAAACTCCGCTGCCCGTCTACTGACACACACCTCGATCCGTGACCATATCACCCCCGTCCTTTATAAACTCCACTGGCTCCCCATCCCCCAGAGAATCCAGTACAAAATCCTCCTCATAACCTACAAAGCCCTCCATAACCTGGCCCCATCCTACCTGACCGACCTCCTCCACAGGCACACTCCCACCTGCACCCTCCGCTCTGCCGCTGCCAATCTCCTATCCCCCCACATCCGGACTAAACTCAGATCCTGGGGGGACAGGGCTTTCTCCATCGCTGCTCCCAACCTATGGAACTCACTACCCCAAACCGTTAGAGACTCCCCCACACTCACCACATTCAAAACATCGCTGAAGTCTCACCTGTTCAGTACTGCCTTCAACCACTGAAGGTCACCTCACCTTCTGTCTCCTTTCTCTGTTCATTTATTTATTTACTTATTTATCTATTTATTCATTTCCCTATGTTCTCAAAATCTCTGTAAAGCGTCTTTGAGTATATGAAAAGCGCTATATAAATAAAATGTATTATTATTATTATTATTATTCACAATTGAGATGCCCATCCTAGTCATGTATGCAATTCGCCCTGCCTGCAATTCCCACAGTTGTTGTGTTCTTAAAAGTTGCAAGCAGACCCAATACCCATAGGTTTCTGAATTCACAATAAAACTTTCGTTTTGTTGACAAAACATCTACATTCAGCCTTTGCATGTTTGCAGGCCAGTCGTAATATTTATTGTTATTAAATAAAGATCTGTCTTTCATTATTAACCATACTGCCATTTCTGAACCTGAACAAACTGTACTTTATGCATTTAAAACAATTATCGTTTAAAAAAAGTTCAGAAAATTGTGGAAATAAGGAACATTAAAAAAAGACAGTGCTGGAATAATTCTGTGGTTCAGCAGCATCTTTGGAGAACATGATTTTAGTTTGGGACCTATCTTCAGACACAGTAATCTCTGAATAGGCAGAAGATCATGATCCTTAAAGATCATAATTTTGTCTTTATGATTAATTGGCACAAAAACAGCAAACCATTTCTGTCAAATAAATTCATTCCTTCCCAATAGTCTCTATTTGATTGCTTCATTAATTGTAGTGTAAGATAGACTTCATTGTATAAAAATACAGTGTAAGGAACATGAACTGATAGGAAAGAGAAATATATACATATGTTTGGAAGTCAAAATAATAACAAAAATAGTGAAATAATGGCAGTACTCAGTAAGCCAGGCATCTATCCAGAGAGAGGCCGATTTAATGTTATGGACCTTTCATCATCCTTTGATGTAAATGTTAATCTCTCTACAGATGCCTGAACTGAATGCTTCCAGTATCTTTTTTATTTTTACTTAATTAGGGACTGAAATAGGCTAAATTGCTTTTATACCTGTTGGCCATTAAATAAGATCACTGCTGATCTTCAGTTCTATTTCCCCAATGCAATTGCAAGGTCCCCTGGTATTCAAGACTGTTGATTTTTGTCTTAAAATATGCTGCTCTCTGAGGTGAAGAATTCCAAAGATTCTTAACCCTAAGTAAGAAATTGTCCCACTGATCAAACCTAAACGGCTTACCATGATTTAATGTTGCCTGGTTCAGGTCGTGAACTCAGTCACTCTACATCTACCCTGTCAAACATTCTGAAGAAGGGTCTCGACCCGAAATGTCACCTATTCCTCTCTCCAGAGATGCTGCCTGTCCCGCTGAGTTACTCCAGCTTTTTGTGACTTCGGTTTAAACCAGCATCAACCGTTTCTTCCTAAACATTCACTACACCTCATTGAATTCAGTTTGCAGCTCAATGACTTGATGCTTCAACTGTTTGATATGAGAAGCTCAACTATTCAGCCTCCCTAATGATAATTGTAGTATCTGTATCACAAGTAATTCCAACTTCGTAATGAATGGGCCAAATGACATATTATTGGTTTAGATAACTCGGTAGCAGACTAACACAAGCTCGTCAATGGGATTTGAAACAGATTTTAACTTCCCTGTCCTCTACTCAAAAAAAAAATCTCATCCTTTCCCATTTGTACTTCTATTTATAATTGTCGTTTGTCATTGTGTTAACACTTTGGATGGTTGTGAAAGTAACATTTGAGAGCCCAAGCAAATCATGGGTATTGAGCTGCTAGGGCTCTTTGGTTTTAATGGGTGAAGTATGCGAGGATCGGGAGGAGTGCACTGGGGCTGCAGATGAGACTCCATGTCGCACTCTGCTCCATTTCCATGTCGCACTGCTCGTAGCATGGCTGATGTCAAGACAAGAGCACACTGGGCCTGATGCTGTTAGGGCAGGTCTGATCAGGGATCACTGGATGAGGTCTAAAGTGTACCTGGTTGCGTATCCAAGTCCATATCGAACGCTGGACCCTTCTGAGTTTGAAGAAGGATCTCGATCCGAAATGTCACCAATCCATGTCCTCTAGGGATGCTACCTGGCTCGCTGAGCTATTACTGCACTTTGTGTTGTACAGTTCAGAAATTGTATCACTGGGGTGCTGTACTTTTGCATACAGGTCAGTCGCTGTGTATCATGGAGTCCAGTACTGGTGGGTATAGGTCAGTTACTGTGTGCCACTGCAGTCCTGTACAGGTGCATACGGGCTGTTCCTCTGTAACACTGGGGTCCAGTAAACACAGAGCCAGCACCGCCATTCAATATGATTATGGCTGATCATCCAAAATCAGTACCCCGTTCCTGCTTTTAACCCGTATCCCTTGATTCCCTTAGCCCTCAGAGCTAAATCTAACTCTCTTGAAAACATCCAGTGAATTGACCTCCACTGCCTTCTGTGGCAGAGAATTCCACAGATTCACAACTCTCTGGGTGAAAAAGCTTTTCCTCATCTCAGTCCTAAATGGCCTACTCTTATTCTTAAACTGTGACTCCTGGTTCTGGATTCCCCCAACATCAGGAACATTTTTCCTGCATCTACTCTGTCCAATCCTCTAAGAATTTTACACGGTTCTATAAGATCCCCTCTCATCCTTCTAAATTCTAACGAATACAATAGTCAATAGACAATATTGTCTATTTTGTCTAGGAGGAGGCCATTTGGCCCTTCGAGCCAGCACCACCATTCAATGTGATCATTGCTGATCATTCTCAATCAGTACCCCGTCCCTGCCTTCTCCCCATACCCCCTGACTCCGCTATCCTTAAGAGCTCTATCTAGCTATCTCTTGAATGCATTCAGAGAACTGGCCTCCACTGCCTTCTGAGGCAGCGAATTCCACAGATTTGCAACTCTGACTGAAAAAGTTTTTCCTCATCTCCGTTCTAAATGGCCTACCCCTTATTCTTAAACTGTGGCCCCTGGTTCTAGACTCCCCCAACATTGGGAACATGTTTCCTGCCTCTAACGTGTCCAACCCCTTAATAATCTTATATGTTTCGATAAGATCCCCTCTCATCCTGCTAAATTCCAGTGCATACATGCCTAGTTGCTCCAGTCTTTCAACATATGACAGTTCCGCCATTCCGGGAATTAACCTAGTAAACCTACGCTGCACACCGCCAATAGCAAGCCCAATCGAGCCATTCTTTCATCATATGATAGTCCCGCCACCCTGGGAATTAACCTGGTGAACCTATGCTACGCTGCACTCCCTCAATAGTAATAATGCCCTTCCTCAAATTAGGAGACCAAAATTGCACACAATACTCCAGGTGCGGTTTCTGGTGAGTACTGGTGAGTTCGGGTATGTCTCTGTGTAACACTGGGGTGCTGTACAGGTGCATACAGGTCTGTCAGTGTGTAACACTGGGGTCAAGTACTGGTGGGTACAGGTCTGCCTCTGCATAACACTGGGGTTACAGAGCGATAGACTGTATGCATCTGTGCAGGACTGCAACTTATTTCAAGTTTTATAATACTCTTGTTAAAGATCTTGTTCTGTGTCTTCTTTACTTTATTGCTGTTACTATCTTACTAAGATTTTGCATGATGCCATACACTGTTGGAATTTTCATTCTTTAAATCTATGTATTGTATTGCACGATACCACATATTATCCTCTCCCACCCCCCTTCACCCAAACAGCACTATTTTTGTATGCTTAACTCGTAATTGCCCAGCCCAATAAGCCTATGAAGAGTGAGTGCCTATGAAGAGTGTTTTTTCAAAGTAGTTATAGAGCCAAACAGCGTGAAAACAAGCCCTTCGGCCCAACCTGCCCACACTGACCAACATGCCCCATCTAAACTAGTGCCACCTGCCCATTTTTGGCACATATCCCTCAACCTATCCTATCCATGTACCTGTCTGCAAGTGTTTATTAAACATTGCGATAGTACCTGCCTCAACTATCTCCTTGTTGAGGTAGTTGAGACAGCCAGTTTCATACACCCACCACCCTTTGTGTCTTTAAAAAAAAGGTTGCCCCTCAGATTCCCATTAAATCACTCCCCCCTCACCTGAAACTTATGTCCCATGGTTCTCGATTCCCCTACTCTAGGCAAGAGAGACTGCATTTACCCAATCTACTCCTCCCATGATTTTGTGCACCTCTATAAGATCACCCTCATCCTCCTGCACTTCAAGGAATAAAGCCCGGGCCTCTCCCTGTAGCTCAGTCCCTCGAGTCCTGGCAACATCCTGGGTCTCGACCCGAAACGTCACCCATTCCTTCTCTCCCGAGATGCTGCCTGACCTGCTGAGTTACTCCAGCATTTTGTGAAAAAAAACCTTCGATTTGTACCAGCATCTGCAGTTATCTTCTTATACTCCTGGTAAATCATCTCTGAACCCTTTTGAGCTTGACATCTTTCCTATAACATGGTGACCAATAAGTTTTTGGAATATCCCAATGGAAAGAAGAACGGAATGTCATTTTGAAGGTTAATGCAGCTTGGCAATGGTAGTGAAGAGAAACCGTTCCTATAACCATGGGTTCTGAAAAGCTGAGCATTGCTGTCCCTAACAAAAATAATGATAAACATCTATGACTCCTATTGTGTTTGGTTGTTTCTATAAACAAATATCTAAAAATCAACAGACACTCCAGACAGAAGGAAAGTGAATTTTCTTCATCCAGGGGCTATTGCTTCTCAGTCACTTTTGTATGATCAAGAATGAGATTAGTGTATTTTTGAGCACGGAACATATGTAGGATAATATAATATATGTAATATATATTCCTTTATTCGTCCCACACCGGGGAAATTTACAGTGTTACAGCAGCAAAATGGATAGCAAGAGATCATTCATTATAAATAAAAGTAAAGACAAGGATAAATTGTCATCAGTTTACTGTGTATTCCTTAACTGTTACTGTTGACTCGTCTGCTGGGAGCAGTGCTGGTTGTGCAGTCTCACAGCAGCGGGAAGGAAGGACCTCCTATATCTCTCCTTCACGCACTTGGGGTGAAGGAGTCTGTCACTGAAGGAGCTACTCAGTACAGTGACAGTGTCCTGCATGGGGTGGGAGTCGTTGTCCAGCAGCGATGTTAGCTTTGCCACCATCCTCCTCTCTCCCACCGCCTGCACTGAGTCGAGGGGGCAACCCAGGACAGAGCTGGCCTTCCTGACCAGCTTGTCAAGACTCTTCCCCTCCGCCGCTGAGATGCTGCTGCTCCAGCAGACCACTCGATAGAAAATGGCTGATGCAACCACCGTGTTGTAGAAGGTCCTCAGGAGTGCCCCCTGCACTCCAAAGGACCTGAGTCTCCTCAGTAGATAAAGTCTGCTCTGGCCCCTTCTGTATAGCGCATTGGTGTTTTCGGTCCAGTCCAATTTATTATTGAGGTAAACACCCAGGTACTTATAAGAGTCCACCCTCCCGGTGTCCATTCCCTGGATGTTCACCGGTGTTGGGGGGACCTGGCTGCGCCTGCGGAAATCTACCACCATCTCCCTGGTTTTCCCCGCGTTGATCCGGAGGCAGTTCCGCTGGCACCAGTCCACAAACTCCTTGATCAGTTCTCTGTATGCCCTGTCATCGTCGCCTGTGATGAGGCCGACGATGGCAGAGTCGTCAGAGAACTTCTGTAGATAGGAGTTTGCAGAGCTTTGCCTGAAGTCCGCAGTGTACAGGGTGAACAAGAATGGAGCTAGCACTGTTCCCTGCGGAACCCCTGTGCTGCAGACCACCATGTCCGAGACATAGTCCTTTGTCCTCACATACGGTGGTCGGTTGGTGAGGTAATCCAGAATCCAGGATGTGAGGTGGTGGTGGTGCTCCTGTGCGCTCCAGCTTGCCCCCCAGAAGCCCCGGCTGGATAGTATTGAATGCACTGGAGAAATCAAAAAACATGATTCTCACAGTGCTATCCGACTTCTCCAGTTGCGAAAGAGCTCTGTGTCATAGGTAGATGATGGCGTCCTCCACCCCGATGCGAGTCTGGTAGGCGAACTGCAGCGGATCCATTGATGGTCTCACCAGGGGGCGGAGATGGGCGAGGACCAGACGTTCCAGTGTCTTCATCAGGTGTGATGTCAGTGCCACCGGCCTGTAGCTGTTGAGTTCCATAATGGTGATCAGGCAGAAGAGTGGATTATCCATGAAAGTAACTTCAAAGGTAGTGGCTTGCCAATTCTTCTTCTGAAAAAAACACAACTGTTTCACTAATACCTTCTTAACTGTCATTGGCATTTAGTGTTGGGCTGGTCTTCTTGCGGCTAACACCCAATTACTATCCTGTTCGCAAATGCAAACAAAATATCAATTAATGTATTGTTTTATTTTTCAGGTATAGTTTTTTTCCATTGTTTTTAATTGTTTTTCTTTGTATATTAATCACTGCAGGCTGTCCTGTTCATTGCTCTTTGATAGTGGCACTGTGGAGTTAGTCGAGCTGAAATGTCACCAGAAGTTGCCTTGAATAGAATTTCTCCTGCACTTCGTCCCTTTATCTCCAATGTGGTTAGAAATGGCAAAATTGGCTTGGATGCCACGAACAATCTCAAAATAACAGACCTTAAATCAGGGTAAGAAATTGATGATTAAGTATTAGAAGTCTAATTAATTTTATTATCCTGTGATGTGTTTATTCATGATTTCTATATTCCCAGTGCAATAATTTGATATAAATTGTGACTGAATAAATAGAGAAATAGATTCAAAATGCTGGAGCAACTCAGCAAAAAAGGCAGTATCTCTGGATAGAAAGAACGAGTGATGTTTCGGGTCGAGACCCTTCTTCAGACTGAAGAAGGGCCTCGACCCGAAACGTCACCCATTCCTTCTCTCCAGAGACGCTGCCTATTCCGCTCAGTTACTCCAGCACTTTGTGTCTATCTTTGGTGTAAACCAGCATCTGCAGTTCCTTCCTACACGTAGAGAAGTGGACTGATAGTTTGAGCTCACTTTATATGTAACTTTTCTAATGATAGATACAGTTTAGTAGACAATCTTCATCAAGCCACTGTTTTCAGTTTTATGGTAGAAGGTTAGAAAAGTACAGAATCCTATTCCTTTTTTGTGTCATAGTGTATTTTCACCTCGTAAAAAGGAAAAACTTTTTGAGAGCTTGCACTAAAAAGGAGTCTTAACATTGTTAATGTGCAACACAAGTGTTTGGTATATGTTGTCAATTTCAGTGCCACATGATAAAATCTTTGCATTTACAAGAGGCAAGCTGATCTGAAGGTTAATTTAACTAGCCCGATACACAAGCCTTCTGATACTAAGCAGGTGGCTTTACATGCTGCCAATATTTAATTTGTCTTTCACTTTTTTCACATGACGTCCTCTTTCCTTCATAGACTCAAGTCCTTTTTTCCCTCGCCAACCCTAGTTCACAGAGGTATCCACTGTCCTTTTTTCTGGTGTATGAAGAACAGGAATTTCTTGAGTATGCTAAGCAAAGAACTTCAACCATGACTTCAAAAGTAATTAGGTGTTATTTGCAAAAAATTGCCGTGTAAAATGAATGTAGTTTTAAGCAAAGGCAGTGAGTTTTGAAATGATTCATTCAGTGTTGAGCTGCAAGATGCTATTGGTACAGATTACATGGATAGAACAGATTTGGAGGGATATGGACCAAACGCGGGCAGGTGGGACTAATGCTGCTGGGACATGTTGGGCTGGAATGGGCAAATTGGGCCGAAGGGCCTGTTTCCACACTATCACTCTATGAATCTATATTACGACACCTAATATAATTGTATTATTGAAGATGTAGTCAAAAAAACATATCCCTGTGCAATTTGACAGTAAGTTTTAATTTTGGTTTTATACTAACTAAATAAATAATTTGGATTTTCTCTGAACAAACTTCTGGAATTGTGATTGCAGTTATTTTCCTGATAGCAGTTATGAATGTTATCAGGAATTGTTTTCTATTTTTATTTTGAAATTGGTCTTTGGTCCTTCCTTTCAGATGCACATCATTAACACCTGGACCCTGTTGCGACCGGTTTAAGCTGCACATTCCGTATGCCGGAGAGACGCTAAAATGTGAGAATTATTTTTATATTCAGCAATTGTTTCATTTTAAAAGAAATTATTATAAATATAAAATGTCAGGGAAAGTGTGGGGACTTTTACGTAACTCTTATTATTCATGAATAGTCCAAAAACGATGATTCCGTTTCAACTGACTATATTGCATTCTTGTAGAAAAAGCATCTTAATGTAGAAAGTAATAAATACGGACCATCAGTGCTGGAGCTACGAAAATTATTGGAAGCTTGATTGAAATGAGCGTTTTTAAGAGCTTGTGACCAAATTGTCGTCAAATTGTGATAGCTGAAGGCTCTGGAGTGGATGGGGTGAAGAAGAAAGTGATGCACAAGTTAGAATATAATGCTGAAAAAGATTCTTGAGGTGGAGTTGGTGGAATTTGCAGGGTTCAATCCCGACTGCGGGTGCTGCCTGTACGGAGTTTGTACGTTCTCCCCGTGACCTGCGTGCGTTTTCTCAGATCTTCGGTTTTCTCCCACACTCTAAAGACGTGCAGGTTTGTAGGTTAATTGACTTGGTAAATGTAAAAATTGTCCCTAGTGCGTGTAGGATAGTGTTAATGTGCGGGGATTGCTGGTCGGCGCGGACCCAGTGGGCCGAAGGGCCTGTTTCCGCGCTGTGTCTGTATCTCTAAACTAAAGAGTATAAGAAAATAACTGCAGATGCTGGTACAAATCGAAGGTATTTATTCACAAAATGCTGGAGTAACTCAGCAGGTCAGGCAGCATCTCGGGAGAGAAGGAATGGGTGACGTTTCGGGTCGAGACCCTTCTTCAGACTGATGTCAGGGGGGCGGGACAAAGGAAGGATATAGGTGGAGACAGGAAGATAGAGGGAGATCTGGGAAGGAGGAGGGGAAGAGAAGGACAGAGGAACTATCTAAAGTTGGAGAAGTCGATGTTCATACCACTGGGCTGCAAGCTGCCCAGGCGAAATATGAGGTGCTGTTCCTCCAATTTCCGGTGGGCCTCACTGGAGGAGGCCCATGACAGAAAGGTCAGACTGGGAGGGGGAGTTGAAGTGCTCGGCCACCGGGAGATCAGTTTGGTCAATGCAGACCGAGCGCAGGTGTTGAGCGAAGCGATCGCCGAGCCTGCGCTTGGTTCGCCGATGTAAATAAGTTGACATCTAAAGCAGCGGATGCAATAGATGAGGTTGGAGGAGGTGCAGGTGAAACTAAAGAAATTGACAAGTAAGACAAAATGTGGGAAATGGAGTTTGACAAATTCAACTCGTGGAAACCAGAATCTGGACAAGAATTGTTCTTTGAAGAAGACGAGTCAAATGTTCATGAAAGCGCTGGGGTTTGTAAGCTGTGCTTTTAGAATATTACAGCAGCTACTGTGATGATTCAGTACTGTGCATGTGTCTATTTTGGAAGGACCGTCACATTTTGGTTTTTATTCAACTTTTTCCTCAAAACTATAATTGAATCCACTTGGTAGATATCCAAATGATCTCTGTGTTCCTGTGAAATCTTTATGCTGCATATCTAATGCATTTCCCGATCTTATTAACGTAAAGATTTTTTTTTTTTTACAATTTACAAAACGTTAAATCTGTTTCTCAACTATTTTTGCAAGAAATTCTTTGCACTGTGTTTGATTGAAATCCCACAAATTTGAATAGCTGTTCAGTTTACCCTCAAATTGGCCGAGCCCCCTCTATCAAATTTTGAGAGTGAGAGGAACCACCTTTGATCAAAATTTAATTAAACCAGTCGGATGTACTGTGGTCACAGGGGCATTACAGAGGCAGAGTATTCTGCAGTGAGCAACTCACCCTCATATCCCCAAACGTGGATAAGTGTGAGGTTATCCACTTTGGTGGTAAGAATAGGAAGTCAAGTCAAGTCAAATTTATTTGTCACATACACATACTCGATGTGCAGTGAAATGAAAGTGGCAATGCCTGCGGGTTGTGCACAAAAAGAATTACAGTTACAGCATATAAATAAAGTTAATAAGTTACTAAACATAGCACAAAAAGTGTCGACAAAAATTTAGTCTCTGGGGTTATAAAAGTTGACAGTCCTGATGGCCTGTGGGAAGAAGCTCCGTCTCATCCTCTCCGTTTTCACAGCGTGACAGCGGAGGCGTTTGCCTGATCGTAGCATCTGGAACAGTCCGTTACTGGGATGGCAGGGGTCCCTCATGATCTTGCTTGCTCTGGATCTGCACCTCCTGATGTATAGGTCCTGCAGGGGGACGAGTGTAGTTCCCATGGTGCGTTCTGCCGAACGCACTACTCTCTGCAGGGCCATCCTGTCCTGGGCAGAGCTGTTCCCAAACCAGACTGTAATGTTGCCAGACAGGATGCTCTCTACAGCCCCAGAGTAGAAGCAATGAAGGATCCTCAGCGACACTCTGAATTTCCTCAGTTGTCTAAGGTGGTAAAGGCGCTGCTTAGCCTTACCCACCAGTGCGGCAATGTGCGTTGCCCACGTCAGATCCTCTGCGATGCGGACTCCCAAGTATTTGAAACTGCTCACCCTATCTACAATAGACCCATTTATCTCGAGTGGCGTGTACGTCCTTGGATGTTTAGCCCTTCTGAAGTCCACAATCAGCTCCTTTGTTTTAGTGACATTCAAGAGGAGGCTATTGTCCTGACACCAGAGTGCCAGATCAGCCACCTCCTCCCGGTAGGCCTTCTCATTGTTGTTGGAGATCCGGCCCACCACCACAGTGTCATCAGCAAACTTGATGATGGAGTTTGAGCTGAACCTGGCCCCACAGTCATGTGTGTACAGGGAGTACTGTAGGGGGCTAAGGACGCAGCCCTGGGGGGATCCTATGTTCAGGGTGAGGGAGCTAGATGTGTGTTCCCCCATCCTGACCACTTGGGGCCTGGCAGTGAGAAAGTCCAGGACCCAGGCACACAGAGGGGTGCTAAGCCCCAGTTCCAGCAGCTTCTCAACCAGTCTGCTGGGGACTATTGTGTTGAATGCTGAACTAAAGTCAATGAACAGCATCCTCACATAGCCCCCCTGGCTGTCCAGATGAGAGAGAGCGGTGTGTAGAACCTGGGAGACCGCATCATCCGTGGACCTGTTCGGACGGTATGCGAACTGTAGTGGGTCCATGTTGCGAGGAAGGAGGGCGCAGATGTGCTTCTTGACTAGCCTCTCAAAGCATTTCATGACAACCGAGGTGAGGGCCACCGGTCGGTAGTCATTTAAACACGCTGGAGAGGCATTCTTGGGCACCGGTACAATGATGGATCTTTTGAAGCATGCAGGGACCACGGACTTTGCCAAGGAGAGGTTGAATATTGTGGTGAGCACTGGAGCAAGCTGAGTAGCACAAGACTTTAGTACTCGCCCAGATATACCATCTGGGCCTCCAGCTTTCCTCGTGTTCACACGTGTCAGAGCCCACCTCACCTCATGCTCGGACACCGAGAATGTGTGCACATCCCCGGCGGTGGATCCCCCTCCAGCCTCGCTAGCCAGCGCCCCTTCGGTGCTGTTTTTAGACGGCGAGCTGGTGGTGTTACCCGTCTCAAACCGTGCGTAAAAAGAGTTCAGGTCATCAGCTAAGGAGGAGCCGGCACTTCCGGTTGAGGGGGTGCTGGACCTGTAGCTAGTTATAGTCCGTAGCCCCTGCCAAAGGCGCCTGGTGTCCTGCTGCTCCATCTGTGACTCCATCTTGTCCCGGTACCTCTTTTTTGCATCCTTCACTGCCCTTCGCAGTCGGTAGGACTCTCCCTTGTAGTCGTCCATGTTGCCTGATGCCAGACCGGAGTTGTAAGCAGCGGTGCGAGCATTCAAGGCCACGCGAATAGACCTGTCCACCCAGGGTTTTTGGTTAGGGAAGATACTGACCCTTACCGTGGGGATGATGGTATCGGCTATTGTGGCAATGAAGTCCGTAACCGCTTCCGCAAACTCATTTACGTCTCTGGAACTTGCTTGGAACATGTTCCAGTCGACATCGCTCAGTGCATCCTGCAGCATGGCCTCTGAATGGTCAGCCCATCGCTTTACGTCCCTCGTCACTGTCGCTTCCCGTACTATCCGTTGTTTGTACTCCGGCAGCAGGAAAATGGCAGCGTGGTCAGATTTCCCAAAAGGAGGGAGAGAAACGGCCTTGTAGCCTTTCCTGAACGGCGTGTAGCAGTGGTCCAAAGTTCTTTCCCCCCTGGTGACACACGTGATGTGTTGGTAGAAGTTGGGCATGACCTTTTTGAGATTTCCCCTATTGAAGTCTCCAGCCACCAGCACAGCCGCATCAGGGTTCTTGTTTTGGTGTTGACACAACACATCGTGTAGGGTGGACAGTGCCACGTCGGTGTCCGCATGCGGTGGGATATAGACGGCTGTGATGATCACCGAGCTGAACTCCCGGGGTAGGTAGAATGGTCGGCATAAGATAGTTAGATGTTCCAGGTCCGGCGAACAGGAACGAGAAAGCGTCTTAATATTCCCAGGATTACACCAGTTATTATTGGTCAAGAAGCAGACTCCTCCGCCCTTGGATTTCCCGGATTCTTCCGTTCTGTCCGCCCGGAAAACAGTGAAGGACTCGGATGGGCAGATCACCTGGTCAGGCACCAGCGGGGTCAGCCATGTTTCGGTCAGACAAAGGATGTTACAGTTCTTTATGTCCCTCTGGAATCTGATCCTTGCCCTCAGGTCATCCAGCTTGTTCTCCAGGGACTGGACGTTGGCCAGAAGTATGCTGGGCAGAGGTGGACGTAAGGCTTGGGTTCTCAGCCTGTTCCGAATCCCCCCTCGCTTCCCTCGGTGTTTTTTCCGACTTTCCCACTGACCTGCGCTCCCACTGCTGCTGCCGCGGTGCGCTCCTTTGATGATCTCTATCGGTATATCGGTGAGTAAATTTCTGTTTAATAGTGCTCCTGTAGCGCTCGAGTTTAATTTTACGAGCGTTTCCCGGTCATACATTGGTTAATGCTAAGTGCTAGCACACGCTAGAGCACTTAGGGATCATTTTAAAGTAAACATACCAGTTTAAAATGCACAGTTCCCGCAGAGCTACCACGACGGCGACTGGACTGGACCGCGCCATCTAGGCAGAGTATTATCTGAATGGTGTCAAGTTAGGAACAGGGGACATACAACGAGATCTGGGTGTCCTAGTGCATCAGTCACTGAAAGGAAGCATGCAGGTACAGCAGGCAGTGAAGAAAGCCAATGGAATGTTGGCCTTCATAACAAGAGGAGTCGAGTACAGGAGCAAAGAGGTCCTTCTGCAGTTGTACAGGGCCCTAGTGAGACCGCACCTGGAGTACTGTGTGCAGTTTTAGTCTCCAAATTTGAGGAAGGATATTCTTGCTATTGAGGGCGTGCAGCGTTGGTTTACTAGGTTAATTCCCGGAATGGCGGGACTATCATATGTTGAAAGACTGGAGCGACTAGGCTTGTATACACTGGAATTTAGAAGGATGAGAGGAGATCTTATCGAAACGTATAAGATTATTAAGGGGTTGGACACGTTAGAGGCAGGAAACATGTTCCCAATGTTGGGGGAGTCCAGAACAAGGGGCCACGGTTTAAGAATAAGGGGTAGGCCATTTAGAACTGAGATGAGGAAAAACTTTTAAAGTCAGAGAGTTGTGAATCTGTGGAATTCTCAACCTCAGAAGGCAGTGGAGGCCAATTCTCTGAATGCATTCAAGAGAGAGCTAGATAGAGCTCTTAAGGATAGCGGAGTCAGGGGGTATGGGGAGAAGGCAGGAACGGGGTACTGATTGAGAATGATCAGCCATGATCACTTTGAATGGCGGTGCTGGCTCGAAGGGCCGAATGGCCTCTTCCTACACCTATTGTCTATTGTCTAAACCTTTCCATTGTTTACAAGCGACAAGCAAGGAAGAGGATGGGATACTGTCTACTGCTCTGAATGAGTGCGGCTTCAACACTACTTAAAGCTAAAGATAGACACAAAAAGCTGGAATAACTCTGGGACAGGCAGCACCTCTGGAGAGAAGGAATGGGTGACGATTTGGGTTAAGACCCTTCTTCAGAGTATTACTCCAGCTTTTTGTGCCTATCTTCAGTTTAAACCCGCATCTGCAGTTCCTTCTTACACATACTCAAAGCTACCAAATTAATTTGCACCCCATTGACTATAAATATTTATTCCATCCACCACCACCAATGCACAATGGTTATAGTTGTGCTATTGACTCAGTAACCTACAATTACTTTAAGGTAAGGGGGAAAAAATGCAATAGGATCCCGAGGGATAACTTTTCACACAAAGGGTAGTCGGTATATGGAACGAGCTGCCGATGGAAGCAGATGAGGCAGGTACTATCAAAAACATTTTAAAAGGTAAATGGATAGGACAGGTTTAGATGGATAGGGGCTAAACACAGGCCGGTGGGACTAGTGTAGATGGGACATGTTAGTCGGTGTGGGAAAGTTGGGGCGAAGGGCCTAGTTCCATGCTGTGTGATTCTATGAGTCTACTTGCCCCAACTACTATGACAGCACCTCCCAAACCCTTAACCTTTGCTACCAAGAAGAACATGCGCGATAGGCACATGGGACCACCACCATCTGCAAGTCCCTTCCAAGTCACACACCATCCTTATTTGGGAACATATTACAATACACTACAATATATCTTTATTGTCATTGTACAACGAGATTGGGAATGCGACTTCCATACGATGCAATAAATTAATTAGCTAATCAGTATAAATTTAAACAACCCAATGAAACAAAATTAGGAACAGTTTTAAAACAGAATAGAGTGCAAGTAGGTCTGTGCCGGTTCGCTGTGCGATGTGACCATCCGGCTCAGCAGGACCGGTTCATAGCAGCTATGGCCCTGGGGATGAAGCTGTTCCTGAGTCTGGAGGTGCGGGCGTAGAAGGCCTTGTAGCGTCTACCAGATAGTAGAAGTTCGAACAGACTCTTGCAGGGGTGTGAGGAGTCTTTGTGAAAGCTGGCGGCTTTTCTGAGGCATCGTGTGTTGTAGATGTCCCCCAAGGCTGGTAGCTCTGTTCCGATAGTCCTCTGAGTTCTATGGACTACCCACTGAAGAGCTTTACTCTCTGCCTCCGTGCAGCTGAGATACCACACAGGGATGCCATGCGTTAGGATGCTCTCTATGGTGCAGCGGTAGAAGGTCATCAGCAGCTGTTGGGGCAGACCAGATTTTTTCAGTGTTCTCAGGTAGAAGTCGTTGCTGTGCCTTCTTGACCATCGCAGCGGTATTAGTGGACCATGTGAGGTCCTCCGAAATGTGAGTGCCCAGAAACTTGAAGCTGGACACTCTCCACACTGTCCCTGTTGATAAAGATCGGAGCGTATTCCCCGTTGATGATCAGCTCCTTGGTCTTGGAGGTGTTTAGGGATAGGTTGTTATCTGAGCACCAGTCCGCCAGGTTCTGCACGTCCGCTCTGTAGTTTGTTTCATCACCGTCAGTGATCAGCCCGATCACCGTTGTGTCGTCTGCAAACTTGACAATGGTGTTGGTGTCGAATGCAGGAACACAGTCGTGTGTGAATAGGGAGTACCATCCCTTCATTGACACAGGGCCAAAATCCCAGCGCTCTCTACCCATTAGTGTTGTGGACATAACTCCCAACAGCATGAGCTGTTTTGCAATCACCTTCTCAAAAAGAGTTGGACATGGGCAGTGAACACTAGCCTGCCAAATGACTTGTGCATCCTGAAGAATATTTTATTTACAGCTTTTTATGCAAATAATTATGCACATTTGTTCTGCCTCCTATCCTGACATTGCATGTATTGTAAACATTCTACACTTCTTCATTTGGAGGTATTTATTCACAAAATGCTGGAGTAACTCAGCAGGTCAGGCAGCATCTCAGGAGAGAAGGAATGGGTGACGTTTCGGGTCGAGACCCTTCTTCAGATTGAAGAAGGGTCTCGACCCGAAACGTCACCCATTCCTTCTCTCCTGAGATGCTGCCTGACCTGCTGAGTTACTCCAGTATTTTGTGAATAAATACCTTCAATTTGTACCAGCATCTGCAGTTATTTTCTTATATTTCTTCATTTGGAAGTCATTAAGATATATAAAATCATTCATTGAAACGAAACTAATCTATAAATTTTCTCTTTTTTTTTCTGCTCCGCTCTGCGATATGATTTCCAAAGGAATTCTCAATATGTTTCACACGGATTGACACGAATATGTTTTGATATTGCATATTGTGTGATATATGATTCCTGAAGGGATTCTCAATACGTTTCACACTGATTGCCACAAATATGCTTTTGGCATTGCAGTATAAGTATTAAACATGATTGATGCCAGATTGGATGCTGGATAAATACCTTGCAGATGGAAAAGCTGGTCAGATTGATGAAATGGGCTTGCATGCACAGAGTCAGCTGCTAATAATTATTTCTGCTCATGGGGTTTTTAACAAGCAATATTGTTTCTACTTGTATGCTTGCTGCCAATAATATACCAAGTACAGCACTCGTTGCACCATTGAATAAGTGGACCACATTGATTTGTGTTCATTGAAAGATTCTTAATTTTCTTTCCCCGTTTCTTATGCACTTCAAACTCTCATTAGCATGGTGGGTGGCACAGTCAAACAACGGTTAGTGCTCCTGCCTCACACTCGAGCAACAGGGGTTTCCTTCTGACCGTTGCTTGCCTGAGGAGTTTGCATGTTCTGCCTGTCTTCCAGTTTCCTCCAAAGATTTGCTGGCTGATCTGTTAATTGGGTACTTGAATTGCTCCTAGTGTGGATGGAGAGTAGAAGTACTAAGGTAAAGGAAGCTGACGGGGATCAGAGAATGAAAATTGGACTAGTGTTGTTGGAAGCCTGACAATTGGCAGAGATGCGGTGGACTGAAGTTGTTGTTTCCATGCTGCATGTCTCCATAGCACTGGCCAGAAAATTGCTTGCTCTCAAACAATGTGACCATGCTGTTTATTATTGTCACATGCACCAAGTGGAAAAAGTCTTGCATTTTGGTCAGAGCAGTTGCAAAAACATGATGTGGCACATCCTAACCAGGTGTAACTATGGAAATGGAAAGAGTCATTTGAGGCATGCTGAATCTCCTTGGTCTTTTAAGGAAGTAGAGGTATTTGTGTGCGTTCAATGTCAATGGACCACATAAATTGTTGGTGATATCAACTTGAACCTTTCGACCGTCTCCATTGAATAGGTATTGATGTAGAGTGGGATTTGTACTCCACCCCACTTTCTGAAGTTGATGGCTAGCCCCTTTGTTTTGCTGACATTAAAGGAGAGGTTGTTGGCTTGACACCATGTCACTAAGCTCTCTCAATCCCTCTTGTGCTCCGTCTTGTCATTGTTCGTGATCCGTGTCTTCTGCAAACTTTGTGGAGTTAGAGCAGAGTTTGGCTGCACAGTCATGTTTATAAGCAGAAGAGCATGGGGCTGAGAACAGACCTTATGGAGCAACAATTGTGGGTATGATCACAGAGGATATTTTTCACCTATTTTGCTGAGTGGATCAGGAAGTCAAGGATCCAATTGCAGAGGGGGTTGCTGAGTCCAAGGTTGAGGAATTTAGAGATGAGTTTACATGACCTTGTTCAGTTGTTACAAGGATGAATTTGGGGCCAGCAAGATGGCACCTGTTGAAACAGTAGGTAAATTACAATGAATCATGGCAAATTGCATGGACCAGGAGGCTAGAGTTGACACCGGCCATGACCAGCCTCTTGGAACCCTTCATGATGTAGATGTCAGAGTAATCACTAAGGCAAACTACCATGTTATTTTTGGAACTGGGATGATGGAGGTCTTATAGTAGCTGGCAACTCAGATTCGAACAAGGAGAAGTTAATGATGTTCACATACTGCTGCCAACTGGTCCATACGGGTTCTGAGGACGTGGCCAGGGGTTCCATCTGGACAAGTAGCTTTCCATGGGTTCATTCTCAGAGAAGGCTGATCTGGCTTAGATGATGGTGACCATGGATACCTTTCTGCCAAAGTAGGCAGTTTCACATTTCCCCACTTGTTGCCCATTTGCAACATTTAGGCCACTCACTTAAACTAAGTATATCCTGTCATATTCTCCACTTATGCTATTCAGCCCTTAGCTACTTTTGGGTCATATCCTCATGAACTTCATTTCAAATTGACTCTATAACGTAAATACTTGAGGAAACTATACCAATCCCTGCCGTGGGCTACTTACTAATGATGTAAGTTCTAGGAGCAGAATTAGGCCCATCAATCATGGCTGATATATCTTTCCTTCTCAATCCCATTCTCCTGCCTTCTCCCCATAACCCCTGACTCACTGCAAACTCTTGGCAACCAGAAAAAATATCTATGCCAACCTTTTTCTGTTAGCCAGCTAATCTTCTCTCCACACCTCACCTCAATATGACCTTTTTGTTTCTGCAATAACCTTTTGATGCAGCGCCTAATCAAATGCCTTCTAGTAATTCAAATTTGGCGCTCCTTTACAAACTTTGTGTTGAGAATCAATGTCCGATCTAACATTTAAAATATAGGAATACATAATTATTATGCTATCTCAAACTTGATGATGAATATTTGAAGGTAGACACCATAATGCTGGAGTTCTCTCTCCCGAGATGCTGCCTGACCTGCTGAGTTACTCCAGCATTTTGTGAATAAATACCTTCGATTTGTACCAGCATCTGCAGTTATTTTCTTATAATGCTGGAGTAACTCAGCGGGTCAGGCAGCATCTCTGGAGAGAACGAATGGGTGACGTTTTGGGTCGAGACCCTTCTTCAGACTGAGTTAGAATTCAAAAAAACTTTTTTTAATAGTAATAAAGGCCACTAATTTGCAATGTTGAAATCAACTTTGTAAAGTACCAGGAAATAATTAATACAGACCTAAGAATATCTGTAGCCTTCAGCTTTCCTCGCCAAATAAACATTTGTTTTGAAGAAGTAATAAAACCATGTTTGATCTCATCAGTGTGAAATAAGAATTTTCATATCTTCATTCAAAATCAATTAGACAATTAAAGGAGAAGCAAAGTTGCAGGAAATCTGCAATATCTCTTCACTGGTGAAAGATTAAGTAAGATCAACCTATTCCAGTTCTGAATAATTAGGTGATCTCATTGAAACACACAGGATTCTGAGGCGGATTTCAATGTTTCTTGGGATTGACAGGATTGCTGGCAAGGGGCTGTTTCTTGCTTAAAATCCTGAACTGGGGGCAGTCCCAGAACAAAGTAATGGCCATATAGGACTGATATGTAAGCTTATTACTCAGAGCTGTGAACTTTAGTATTTTACTAATATGGACCACTGCCAAATCAGAGAACAGGTCATTCACCGATCCATGTTCTTCAGGAATGAACCACCCTACCTGAAGTCATTTGTTGCCGGTCCTAATTTCTTCTGGTCTTTTCTCCCATTCAGTTCTTCCCTCCCCCCCCCCCACCTAATTTTGGTCTGAAGAATGGTCCTGACTTGAAACGTCATCTGTCCTTTTTCTTCAGAGATGTTACCTGACCCGTTGGGTTACTCCAGCACTTTGTGTCTATCTTTGGTATAAGCCATCATCTGTAGTTCTTTGTTTCTACATTTTGGCTGCCTGACCTACTGAGTTACTCCAGTACGTTGTGTTCTTTATTATAAACCAACGTCTGCAGTTTCTTGTTTCTACAAGTCATTTGGCAATCTGGGGGATTGATAGAAAATTTGCTATGATCTCACTGAATGGCACCACACACTCTTTTGGGTTGGGAGCAGCAAATTGCTCATTGTTTCACTCTTGATCACCCAGTTCCTCCTGCTGGATTGCACTTATTGATTTAATTAATGATTTCCAGGTTACTGGAGATACAGCGCGGAAACAGGCCCTTCAGACCATTGAGTCCACTCCAACCAGCAATCACCCCGTAAACGAGCACTTATCCTACACACCAGGGACAATTTACAATTTTTTTTTACCGAAGCCAATTTACCTACAAGCCTGTACGTCTTTGGAGTGTGGGAGGAAACTGGGGAAACCCCACACGGTCATAGGGAGAACGTACAAACCCCGGACAGACAGCACACGTAGTCAGGATAGAACCTCTGGCGCAGTGTGACAGCAGCTCTACTGCTGCGCCACGTTCAGCCCTGACAATGGTAGGAAAGAAACTGGAGATGCTGGTATAAATCGAAGGTAGACAAAAAAAAAAAAAAAACCTGAAGAAGGGTCTTGACCCGAAACGTTACCCATTCCTTCTCTCCAGAGATGCTGCCTGACCCGCTGAGTTACTCCAGCTTTTTGTGTCTAGTCCTGAAAATGGAATAATCTGTAAAATTATCACGGCTCACAGGTGATTGAAAGTGACTACAAGTTGAAAATGTAAATGTGTCCTGGTGGGATGCTAAAAACCTTGAATGGCAGAAATAAAGGAAAACAATTGTCAAGAAAAAGAATAAATAAATCTTACTAATTTAGATAATCTAACATGTTGTATTAGAATCTTGCCCAGATTCAAATGACCTCTTTGTTGTGACTTTGCAAAGACTAGCTTCACTATTAAGTCATGAATAGCAAAATAAATGTTGGCTTATTGTTTTCAAGGGGACATTATTTTCAACTGTCATTATCCAGACCTTCCTCCAGATTTCATCTTTGGAGAAGATATTGATTTTCTGCCTGAACCCACAATGCTTCATGTGAGTTTTATTTCAAAATTTATAATTTGATTCTTGCTCGTGCTACATAGATTTGGAATGTGGCCTCTGAATAGTCTGACATTGATTTGATCCTGGGGCTCTGATATGACCCTTTATTGAAGTTATTACAGTGTTTATTAACATAATTAGTAAAGGATATTTGTATTTAATTATGTATGAAACCTCAATTTGTGCAACAAAAAAAATCTGTTAATCATTAAGAAGGTACTTAAGAGCCATCAACTGTATTTCTGTGCATGTAACATTCCTGTTCCCTATGACACACCAATATGTTTTGGGGAAAAGATGCAATATGCCTCTTTCATTTGAGCCAAGAGCATAGACATGAAAGGTTCACATTTTTGCTGAGGGTTTCTTGTGCCGTTGTTAACATCTTTCAAAGTAATTTTACTTTGTCGTTGGGATGCACTCTGTAGTTTAAAGTGATCCAAGTAAATGTGGAGCTAGTTGCTTTTTAACTTTTACACTTGTTTATTGCCTATTTCTGATCGGCTTTGAACTGAGTAGTTTGCTGGATGGACCATTTCAGAAGGAAGAGTCTTCCTATTTCCTTGTGGCTTGACTGTCGAACTTTGAAAAAATATTTGGCTTATTTTATTAATGAAGAGACTAACTTGTTTTGAAGCAGACTCCAGGGTTCGAGCCCGGTGACAGGAAAAGTCATCAGGCCACTTATTTTAACAGAAGGGTACATTTTGTGAAATCAAGCTCAAAGCTGATGACAAAAAGATTTCAGATTTTGAACCAATAGCTGACCAACCGGGCGAATTTCTGGCTCATACATGCCTCCTGTGTCACATTCTTCCTGTCAAACAAAAATGTGGAGTATTTATCTGGGGGAATGGTGTATCCTGTGTGCACACCCTGTTTTCAATGGGCAAATAGGATGTGTGCGGTAATTACAGATTTCTCTGTGTTCAGAATTTTATCACTACAGATGGGCGGTGTGTTATCCACTGCACGAAACACAAGCTTTCTCAAGAACTTTTAAACCCCCTTAACTCAACTTTACTATACGAGTAACTTAGGAACTTCTTGGGGGAGGGGGTGGGGTGGGAAGAAAAATCAGATATGATAGTCAATGCTTTTTATTTGCAAATATTGATTATGAAAGGGTATGTTTGGCCAACCCGCTTATAAACAATGCTTTCTGACAAGATTACCTGATGCAATTGAAAGTGTGTCTTTAATCGTCAAAAAGCCGCCCACTGATGTGGCAAATGGCCAAGCGCTAGAGGACGTGGTGTTCCAACACACAATGAAGCATCCCTCAACTGGTTTTTACCGCCAACAGTTGATAACTTTTTTTTTTGCTTTAATCTCCAGGGAATTTTTTTTTAATTTAAATTTTATTCAGGAAAGTTATATTTTGCTGGTGGGTTTTTTTGTAGAAATTATGACGCAGGTTGTCCAGTGAATATGTTGTATTTGTTCAACGCAGCTACTAGCCCAGACTTTCATTTCCCATTTGAAACTCGCCCTTGTCTATTGAACTCTTGAGTGCAGTGACTCATCGTCTATGACACTGCCTTGCCCGACTGACATAAATCAGTAGCCAAATTAGGAAAGGAGTAGCTGAAAAAATATGATTCCATCCATCTGAAGTTACTATTTCAAAGAATAAATGCTTTAAAAACTGCTACAATCATTATCGGATACTTCTGGGCATTGTTGGAAATCAGATTTCTTATCCCACAAATTCAAAATTTTATAAATTATTTTCTTTTGGTAAGATATTGAATTTAACTGAATTTCACATGCAATTTTTAAGCTTAGTTTGGAGATACAGCGCGGAAACTGGCCCTTTGACCCATCGACTAGCGATCCACGCACACTAACACTATCCTACACACACTAGGGACAATTTAAAAATTTAACAATCCAATTAGCCTATAAACCTGTACGTCTTTGGAGTGTGGGAGGAAACTGCAACTCCCGGAGAAAACCCACACAAGTCACGGGGAGAATGCACAATTTCCGTACAGACAGCGCCTCTAGTCAAGATCAAACCAGAGTTTCTAGCACTGTAAGGCAGCAACTCTACTGCTGCACCACTGTGCCCCGCCCTCACTATTCATAATTTTATAAATTTGTTTGGCAAGATACTGAACTTAAACTGAACTGCTAATATTACATTACACTGCTAATATTTGCAAGTTCCAATGACGGATAATGTTAACTGCAATTCTTAATCCAGGTTTTTATCTTTTGTGCCTTTTAGTAGTTCATGGTGTAATTGAAAAATTTGTCAGATATTCTAAGATCAAAGTAATAGACACTGGAGCCAAAAAAACAGATAAATTTGCTTATCATAAGCGTTTTTCACAAAACTGTTTTTGATATGAGCGAGAAAGCATTTGGTAGGTGGTAATTGTTCAGAGATTCGGATCATTTGCCGTTACTTTCCAATCACAAACACTAGACCATGATGTTACCTGACTGATCATCTGCATTGCGTTTGCACAGTAAATGACTGGAACAGCCAAAAGATAATGGCGCAACAATGTCACCATTACGTCTGGTACCTTATGGACATTGTGTCCAATGCACTACTTCCTTCATCAAGGAACACACATCAGTAAACATTTGAGAAGAAAATGAAGAAAGGGGGAGATATTAGAACAATGGGAATATTAAGGATTTTTAAAATAACAAACATATGAAAACTTTATAACAATGCTGTTTTTAATTATTTTACAACTGGTTTTGAAAATTTATTGGCAGTGTAGGTATATTGTACATACAAATGAAGTGCAGAATCAGCTGCATTATCATAAACTGTGGTACCTCCCAAAGGAACATAAGAATTACTACATAAAAAGACAGTGGCCCATTTAGTTTTTCTACTATACTATTTGTTGTACCATTATCATGGAGTGAAAACAGCAAATGCAAGAAACCCTCAGGATGGGTCGAATGGAAAGAGAAACAGTTAACCTTCAGGTCCTGGACCCTTCAGGACTTGAAGACAAGTTCAGCCTGAAGGAGGAATGAATGAGTGTTAGTTTAGGGGAATTGGCTAGCCTTCTGTTCAAGGAAGAATCTGAGGGCACTTAGAAGCTGCAGTTATGGGCTGGAGGTATGTAGAGGTTATCTACTGTGGTGAAGATGAACCAGTTAGGACAGTCAAGGGAAATGGAAACTTAAAGGTGAGAGGGATTGGACAGGAGGGCACTTGAAGCATCATGGATGTAATTGGGCAGGTGGCGCAGCGGTAGAGTTGCTGCCTTACAGAGCCAGAGACCCGGGTGCCATCCTGACTACGGGTGCTTGTCTGTACGGAGTTGGTACGTTCTCCCCGTGACCTGCGTGGGTTTTCTCCGGGATCTTCAGTTTCATCCCGCACATCAAAGACGTACAGGTTTGTGGTTAATTGATTTGGTATAATTTTAAATTGTCCTTGGTGTGTGCGTAGGATAGTGTTAGTGTGCAGGGATCGCTGGTTGGTGCGGACTCGGCGGGCTGAAGGGTCTGGATCTCTAAACTAAAACTAAATCGGATGGGACTGGACATGGGGAGAAAGGATGGAGCCATGGGAGGAAGAAATTAGTTCATTAGATCATAACTAGGCTGAATCAGCGAATCTTGAGCAGAAAGTAAATGCACGTTGCATGAAGCACTTCCAAGGAAACGCGATATGTTAATCTGGGACATAATGCCCTTATGTCTTGGTGGGATCCAGATCCGGAGTGAGATATGAGGATGTGTCTGAGAGCAGATGTTTGGCCTCTGCACGATAAAGGTCAGTTCACCAGACCACACCAGTGCCAGCCTTGTCGGCTGCTTTGATAACAAAGTTCTCCATTGAACAAAGCAAGTTTAGAGAGTTGTGGGTTAGGAAAGAACATAAACAAGGAAATCTGGAGGGCTAAAACGGACATGAAGTGTCGCCAGCATGTGGGATTGTTAAATCCCAAAGCATATTATAGCTATGTTGAAAAAAGAGCGGGTAGCTAGGGAAGGGCTATGTCCACTCTAGAACTAAGTGGGAATTTATACCTGGAGCCAGAGAAAGTGGGTGAGATCTTAATTGAGTACATTACTTTGGCATTGACCACGGAGAAGGATGTGGATGATGGTGAGATCAGGGAGGGAAATGCCTGTATTAAGGAGGCAAAGTCATTGGACCTCTTGAAAAACATGAATGGGAATAAGTCTCCAGGACCCGATGAAATCTATCCTAGGATCCAAAGATCCTGAGGCAGCACAGGATAATGTTGGGACTTTTGAGAGAGCGCATTCACCAAGATACTATCTGGATTTGATAGGATTAACTGTAAGGAGAGGTTGGACAAACTTGACGGCTGAGGGGCAACTTGATAAAAGTATCTAAAATTGTGAGAGGTATCGATAGGAGAGATGGTTGGGGTCTTTTAACCAGGGTGGAAATGTCACGGGCATAGGGAGAACGGGGAAAGTTTAAAGCAGATTTGTGAGGCTCGGTTATTTACACAAAGTAGGGCAAGTGCCTGGACCGTGCTGCCTCGGGGCTTGGTAGAAGCAGATATGGTAGCACCATTTAAGAGGCATTTACACAGACGCATGAACATGCAGGGAATAGATAGATACAGGCCATGTGCAGGCAGCTGGGAAGAGTGAAATTGGCATCATGGTCGATGCAGACCTGGTGGGCGGAAGGGCCAGTTCCGGTTCTATACTGTTCTATGTAAGAGTAGGTAAAGGAGGTGAAAAAAATCAGTCATTTGATTTTCAATAATCTTGGAATTATTGAGTAATCAGAGTGAGTAAGCACCATGACTTGGTTGGTTATCATGGTGCTTGCCTGCTCTATTTGGCACGCAAGGTACAAAGTCCAGTGTGACACTTCTTTCCTTTTGACTTGCACCTCCCACCCTAACCTTTATACTTGCCCTGTCCATTGCCAGGATTCTCCAAGAAATGACGAGCATGATGTTTAGCATAGGCTTCTGTTTTCTGTTTCATTTTAACTTGTGTTATTTAAACTATTTGATCAAAGAAAAGTAGGTAGTTCAAGGGACAAAAAACAAAATCATGCGTTGGTAGAGGGCAATGCCAAATTAAAAGGCTTGCAAATGTAATAATGAGGATCGTAATAAGCCTTAGGAAAAATACAACTTGAGGCAACACAGAGCACATGAGCTTTTGATTCAAGATACTTGTCAAGTAACTCATTTTTAAAGGACAAAGGGAGGCGATGTAAACTAAATTGGTTGCAGGGTGACTTGGACAGGTTGTGTGAGTGGGCGGATGCATGGCAGATGCAGTTTAATGTGGATAAGTGTGAGGTTATCCACTTTGGTGGTAAGAATAGGAAGGCAGAGTATTATCTGAATGGTGTCAAGTTAGGAACAGGGGACGTACAACGAGATCTGGGTGTCCCAGTGCATCAGTCACTGAAAGGAAGCATGCAGGTACAGCAGGCAATGAAGAAAGCCAATGGAATGTTGGCCTTCATAACAAGAGGAGTTGAGTATAGGAGCAAAGAGGTCCTTCTGCAGTTGTACAGGGCCCTAGTGAGACCACACCTGGAGTACTGTGTGCAGTTTTGGTCTCCAAATTTGAGGAAGGATGTTCTTGCTATTGAGGGCGTGCAGTGTAGGTTCACTAGGTTAATTCCCGGAATGGCGGGACTGTCATATGTTGAAAGACTGGAGCGACTAGGCTTGTACACACTGGAATTTAGAAGGATGAGAGGAGATCTTATCGAAACGTATAAGATTATTAAGGGGTTGGACACATTAGAGGCAGGAAACATGTTCCCAATGTTGGGGGAGTCCAGAACAAGGGGTCACAGTTTAAGAATAAGGGGTAGGCCATTTAGAACTGAGATGAGGAAAAACTTTTTCAGTCAGAGAGTTGTGAATCTGTGGAATTCTCTGCCTCAAAAGACAGTGGAGGCCAATTCTCTGGATGCATTCAAGAGAGAGCTAGATAGAGCTCTTAAGGATAGCGGAGTCAGGGGGTATGGGGAGAATGCAGGAACGGGGTACTGATTGAGAATGATCAGCCATGACCACATTGAGTGGCGGTGCTGGCTCGAAGGGCCGAATGGCCTCCTCCTGCGTCTATTGTCTAAATAGTTAACTTCAGGAACAGAAAGACTTCAGCATTTGCATGTACAAGTTCTCGAGGGTGAACTGAACAACCTGAAGACTACTAAAACCAACACAGAAACCTTGATTTTATTAATAGAGGCCAAGTACAAAGTCAAGAATGTTAAATCTCCATACACTGCTGGTTTTCCCTCAGCAGATACATTGTGGGTGATTCAAGGTACCATAGAGAATTAGCTGCAATCAAGGATGTCATGGCCTCAGAGCTCATAAAAGATGGACCAGGATAATATCAGGTACCAAATACTTCAATCGCAGCAAGATTACTGGAACTGGGGTGGTTCTTTTTGGATGTCAGCAGGTTATAGAGCAATTTGGAAAAATATTAATATTTTTGAAGGCTTTCAATGGAGTGAGTGAGAAGGAATAGTTTCAAATGGCAGTCGAGTCACGAACCAAATAGGACAGATTTGAGATACTTGGCAGGAAAACTAAAGGTGATGCACAAAAACATTCTCGTAAAATAATTCAATCTAGAATGCAATTCCTGAACAGATAAACAAGGCAGATGTAATATTAACATTCAAAATGAGTTGCATAAATACTTGTAGAGTGTGCGTTCTCTTGGCTCTGTGAAAAGAACATGGAGCTGTGAAAAGAGGCTGGAATTAATTGGGTAACTGTTTCAAAGAACAGGCTGAATTTGCCTGCAATGATTCAATGACTTTTTTTCTACGCTATAATTGTACTATGTAGTATCTTGAGATAAACATTTCATTTTGGGGGACAGGGATTTTATTAAGATTCCTTCTCTTCAGACCTGGATAGTCTTCAAAATTCCTACATGAACATGGATAAGAAGCAGCGGTTGTGACAAATTAAAAACATAAGGAGCTACTTTGTCTACTATCCAATTGACTTGTTTTCTCATCAGTTGGATCTATGTTCAGAGATATTGTTGTGCATGTAGTAGTTCTAGTTTGAAAATTTTGAGACTTATGTAAGATATGCACTTCATACTGCTGTTGGTTTACGAATTAAATATTTGCTACACTTATAATAATTGCTCAATTTCTTTCTTGGGACATCAATGCTCATGTCCATGATAAATATTGTGTACCCGTTTTTATAGTTTACTAGACCAAGCAGACCCGTTGGGCCCAAACCTCTCCTGCATTAGTGCAGCACCCTCTCCCTCCTCTCCCCCCCCTCCCCCTCCCCTTCCCTTTCCCCTTCCCCCTCCCCCCTTGCCCCTTCCCCTCCCCCCTTCCCCCTCCCCTTCCCCCCTCCCCTTCCCCCTCCCCTTCCCCCTCCCTTTCCCCCCTCCACTTCCCCCCCTCCCCTTCCCCCCCTCCCCTTTCCCCCTCCCCTCCCCATCCCCCCTCCACTCCCCACTCCCTCCCTCCTTCCCTCCCACTTCCTTCTCCCCTCCCCTCCCCCCCACTTCATCCCCTTCAACCCTCCTTATCTTTCCCTCCATCCCCCTCCCCCCCCCCCCCCCCCCCCCCGCCTCCATAGGAGATAGATTTTAACTTTAAAAATATAACATCAATTTCAATGAAACTTCTTCCACTAGCACCAAAGGGACCGAAGGTGAGTAAGGTGGGCCTAAAATTGTTGTGCTATTGTATACCGTTTTGGCTGCAGTTCAGGAACAAACAAACAAACAAACGAGTTTTAGTATATAGATTTAGTATAGTCACCTTGCTTTCTGCCTCTGCAATTGTGGACTTCCTTACCTTTTAATCTTTATCTTAATAATAATAATAATAATAATACATTACATTTATATAGCGCTTTTCATATACTCAAAGACGCTTTACAGGGATTTAGAGAACATAGGGAAGTGAATAAATAGATAAATAAGTAAACGAACAGAGAAAGGAGACAGAGGGTGGGGTGACCTTCAGTGGTTGAAGCCAGTACTGAATAGGTGAGACTTCAGTGATGTTTTGAATGTGGTGAGTGTGGAGGAGTCTCTGACGGTTTGAGGTAGTGAGTTCCATAGGGTGGGAGCAGCGATGGAGAAAGCCCTGTCCCCCCAGGATCTGAGTTTGGTCCGGATGTGGGGGGATAGGAGATTGGCAGCAGCAGAGCGGAGGGTGCAGGTGGGAGTGTGCCTGTGGAGGAGGTCGGTCAGGTAGGATGGGGCCAGGTTATGGAGGGCTTTGTAGGTCATGAGGAGGATTTTGTACTGGATTCTCTGGGGGATGGGGAGCCAGTGGAGTTTGTAAAGGACGGGGGTGATATGGTCACGGATCGGGGTGTGGGTGAGTAGACGGGCAGCGGAGTTTTGAATGTATTGAAGTTTACTGATGAACAGTCATTATGGTGTCAAGTTACGTTTTTGAACACTGCATACTTAACAAGAAACAACCATTGACTTAGAATGTGTTTTATTCTACCGAATTGTGTTCTGGGCTACCCAAAAATTCTTCCTCCCCGTAGAAATCTTTGTGCCCTTGCCGTAATGATGGGCTGAATTTAATTTAAGAGTGGAGAAAAATGATGGGATTTAAGCATTGAACCATGTCGACCAAGTTGACTTTCTGACATTCAAGTTGACATTCACAAAATGCTGGAGTAACTCAGCAGGTCAGGCAGCATCTCGGGAGAGAAGGAATGGGTGGCGTTTCGGGTCGAGACCCTTCTTCAGACTGATGCAGCCCTATCCCCCCTGACCTCCCCCTTTCAGACACCGAACGGTCTGTCCTCAGCAGAGGCCTCACCTTTGTTCCCCTCTGCCCTCACATCAACGAGTTCCGGGTCCGCCACGATGTGGAGCTCTTCTTCCGCTGCCTCCGCCTCCGAGCCTTTTTCCATGGGAAGGAATCCTCACCCCCCACTTCTCCCGTCTCCAACGGACCCCCCCCTCATGGACCCCCCCCGGTTGGCCAACTACACTCACTAGAACTTAAAAAAACAGACTACAAATTGGCTTTCTGTATCCTCTCTATAGTTGTGGCTGTACCAGCATGACTTCCTAACTCCTGTACTCGGCACGCTGACTGATGAAAGCCAGAGTGGATTGAATGAATGGATGAATTAATACTTTATTGTCACATGTGATAAGTCACAGTGAAATTCTTTCCTTGAATATCCAAGGTATGCAAATAGTCGCCGCATAAGGGCGCTGACAAGGTTACAGGGTATACACAGTATCCGCGCCATGTCCCCCTTTGTTCCCCCCCCTCCCTCCCTCACGGTGGTCTCCCCCACGCCGGGTCCTCCATTGTTCTTCCCCCCTCCCTCACACGGTCCCCCCACGTTGGAACCTCCTTTGCTCCTTCCGAATCCCTCCTATTCTCATTATAGGTTAGCAGACCTCCCAACCCTTACGAATTTGGCGGAAAGTTTCTGCTTTCTTATTTCATTTCTGCCATTCCGATTTTGCCTCACATTTTTCCGCAAAACAGTCGGTAATTTCAATCTTTCAATGCGGCCACTCGATATATGCCAAATGGTATAATATAACAGTATAACAAAACTTTATTGTCACTCGGCACAAACACCGAACGAAATTTCAGCAGTCATAAGACACAGCAAAAAAGAAAAGAACACAGAACACACGACCCCAACACAAACATCCATCACAGTGACTCCAAACACCCCCTCACTGTGATGGAGGCAACAAAACTTCCCCTCTCCTCCCCCCGCACGCACGGACAGACAGCTCGACCCCTACCGAGGCAACCGACACGCACAGCCCCCGCAAGGGGATGGAAGGCCCCGCGGCCGAGCCGCCCCGGGCACTGAAACGTCCCGCGGCCGCACCGGGCGATGTTAAGTCCAGCGGCCGAGCCGCACCGGGCACCGAAACGTCCCGCGGCCGAGCCGCACCGGACACTGAAACGTCCCGCGGCCGAGCCGCACCGGGCACCGAAACGTCCCGCGGCCGAGCCGCACCGGACACTGAAACGTCCCGCAGCCGAGCCGCGCCGGGCACTGAAACGTCCTGCGGCCGAGCCGCGCCGGCGATGTTAAGTCCCGCGGCCGAGCCGCACCGGGCACTGAAACGTCCCGCAGCCGAGCCGCACCGGGCACTGAAACGTCCCGCGGCCGAGCCGCGCCGGCGATGTTAAGTCCCGCAGCTGAGCCGCGCCAGCGATGTTAAGTCCCGCAGCCGAGCCGCACCGGGCACTGAAACGTCCCGCGGCCGAGCCGCACCGGGCACTGAAACGTCCCGCGGCCGAGCCGCACCGGGCACTGAAACGTCCCGCGGTCGAGCCGCGCCGGCGATGTTAAGTCCAGCGGCCAAGCCGCACCGGGCACTGAAACGTCCCGCGATGGAAGGCCCCGCGGGCGAGCTGCGCCCCGGGGAAGAGACCTAATAAAAGAAAGGTTTCCCCCGCCCCACCCCCCCCCCCACACACCCACCCCCCCCACACATACACAGCCAAAAACAGAAACAAAACCATCCCAACACCGACACAAACAAAAAAAAGAAAAAAAGACAAACAGACTGCCAGAGAGCCGCAGCCGTTAGGCGCAGCCAACTCCTCCCAATGGTATAGGAGTGATCGAAATTACCGACTGTTTTCGGATAGTCAATATCGATGCCTTGTATTGCAATCCATTTTAGCACGGCCACAGACTCTTCAATGAAATTAGGTAAGTGCAGTTTAAAATGAAACTCTTTCTTCATAACTTCATAATTTTATGACCATTGTTCTTTTATTCAATGCCAAGAGAATTGGGATGTGTCAGGATAAAGCAAAATAGAAAAAACAAAACAAAACAAATTTTTCTTTGTGTTGTAAAAAGTATTTCTGTTCAATAACCTTTCTATAAATAGCAGAATATACTCATGATAGGCCTGACATTGTTCATGTAGTCCAAGAACTACAGACTGTTGGAAATAATAGTTCTTTTTCACACATGAATGTAGCGCAATGCGCATTTGGCATGCATAGTTTTCACTGCTGAAAAGTTGCATTACGCGCCATATTCTGAATTTTGATGTAAAATTCTGAATTTTGGGCATCAAAATTATGAATTTGTAAAATCAAATGTTGGGAGGTCTGGGTTAGTTGTTGGCAGGGTTGGTATCAGAAACTTGAGGTGCATTGAAGCTAGAGTGAAGATGGAAAACCTTAAACTTAGTGGCCTATGTAGCAATGGTTTGTTTGTAAATTACTGATTGTGAGCACTTAATTGTACAAAGGTTAAAACTTGCATGAGGCGATGTTTCAACAGAACAAACCTCTTACCAAAACAAAACAATCTTGCTGGAAGATGCAGTAACCTTCATTCTTGATAGCAGTGGTACTTCGTATTACCGAGATTAGTCACTGAGTGCCACAGCCAATGGCTGCTTCAATCAGGGAAAACAATGAGACTCTTTCTGTTCTGTTGACTGGTGTGATTGTGGTGGTGTCTGTTGTTGGTTTTAGTAGGAGACAAGTGGAAGATAATTTGGAATGATGTAATATTCCAGTAATAGAGCCGCTTTTTTCCTGAAAGAGACAATATCTCTTTTGTTTCCTTGCATTTGTAGATTAAGCGATTTAGCCTTTGGAGGTTACTATGTCCCCATGTGAAAACAGTAGTTGATTACAACAAACGGACTGAGTGTTGTGCTGTCAAAGAGCACTGCCCTTTCACCTAATGGGATCTGCTTTGAAAGCCTTCAAAGAGAAATGAACTGAATGTCTCTTGCCAGTAATTAAGCACCATTTTCCAGTATGTAAAAATAACCAAATACATCCTTGAATAGAAATAATGAACTCTGTTCATTGCATTTACGCAGACTGGTTTCCAGGGATAGGAATTTTATAGAAAAACTAAAAAGATCAAGGGAGGACTCAAAATGCTGGAGTAACTCAGCGGGTCAGGCAGCATCTCGGGAGAGAAGGAATGGGTGACGTTTCGGGTCGATTACCAGACTGGTAAACTAGTGGAACTTAAATTTAGTTAATTATCTGGAATTTAATTGTCATTTTTTTTAAACTCCAGTTTACTTATGTCCTCAAGGAGAGGAAATCTAACATCCTTGATCAGACTGGTGTGACCACAGAAACATTATTTCCCCACCCCAACCACCCCCTCCAAAATGGCCTAGCAATCTACTTGGTTGTACCATAACTGCTGTATTGAAACAAAAGCCGAAGTCGGGATTTGCAAAGTTGTCCTGCGCCTTGTTTGCCTTCCAAAGCCACGTCTTCCTCAAAAACGTACAAAGGCTAGTGTCTAAATTGGGCGAACAGTCACGCTGTCTAGCCTGACAAGGTCAATGTGTTTCCATGACAGCTCCTAATCTCTGCCATTCATGTGCTGTGAACTTCCTCCGTGCATCTCTCCCCAGTGATCAGTCAATGGTACATCACTAAACAGGCAGGCAAGAGTAGTTCTGGAAGTCTCCAGTGGTGACTCCAAATCTCATGAAGTCTTGGATCCATGCACGGTTCTAGCCATGTGCCATTTTCCCCTCTGCAAATGAATCACTGAAGAAAAAAACCCATTGCTGGAGGATCTCTGAGGGTCAGGCTGCATCAAAGGAAGGAAATGGACAAGCAACATTTCAGGTTAGAACCCTTCTTCAGACCAATGGAGTATGGAGGGAAAAGCCTGGCAAATGATAGGTGGATAGAGGTGTGGGGGGGGGGGGCTGGATCTGACACAGGCTAGCAGTGAAAAGGAGATAAAAGGGTGTTAGATAAGGAAAGAAGAGGAATGGGAGGGAAAAAGGAGGCAGGTATAAGAAATGGGGGAATCTGGGAGGGGTGGGAGATGAGCGTGAGGAGGAAGGAAAGGGATCAGGGTGAGGAGATGGTGGGAGAATCATGTGCACACTGGTTGGGGAATGACGGGGGGGCTAGAGACACTACTTGAAATTGGAGACTTCAATGTTTATGCCGTTGGGTTGTTGGCTATCAAAGTGCTGCTCATTTAGTTTCCACGTGGCCTTGCTCTGGGGAGGAGGCCAAGGACTGAACATTCAGTACGGGTAGGGAGCAACCAGGAGCTCCAGCAGGCCTTGGCAGACACAGCACTGTTCAGGGAAACAGTTGGCCTGCTCTACTTGGTGCCGCCCATGTTAAGAAGGCCTCTTCTTGAGTACCAAATGCAATAGATGAGAGACTGCTCCTGCATTTTGAATCATATATTTGGAAGACGCTCCAAAACCTGGTTAATGACAAGTAGTGAGTGAGTCAATAAAAGATGAGTCAAACCTTCAAACCCTCTCACCATTTTCCTAGCTTCACTGCACTCTAGAAATGTATTTCTTCATTCTTTCTTTCCTTCCTACCTTCCCTCACTATTCTCCCTATGTTGTTATCCACTCAGTCTGTCTCCAACAAAAGAGCCCAATTGTTCTCAAATAGTTGGCTTGCAAATTGAACTTCATATTGATTTCCTGTGCAATGCCATCCTGTATATCCTTGCACGATGAGCTGCTTGCTGGAGACGGAAGTTTTACTCCATAGTTTTCTGGAACATAATTCAGTCCAGACTTTTGTTTATGCATTTAGTAGTGTCTCTGTTGAATCCACATAGGAACAATAGACAATAAAAGTATAACTGGAATTGTCTCAGTCAAATCTACTCTTTCCTGTTTGCACAATTGCAACACTTAACAATATACATTGAACGCACCCATCCAATATTTCCCTTCTTTTTATTCCAAATTTAACATAGAGCATTTTGAAATTTAGGTTAGTTATGAAATCTCATCTTCAAATGGAATCAAATGTTTTGTAGATCATTAAATAAGTTCAAGAACCAGAATTGATAGAAGACTTAAATCTGGGAACTGTGTTGCAGCAAAGTTTAGTCACCAGAGAGAAGTATTCATTAAGCATCATAAAAACAAATCTGTTTTTTTTTTTAGAGATACAGCGCAGAAACAGGCCCTTCGGCCCACCGGGTCCGTGCCAGCGATCCCCGCACATTAACACTATCCTACACCCACTAGGGACAGTTTTTACATTTGCCCAGCCAATTAAAACCTATTGTCCCTAATGAAGGGCTGATGAAAGGTCTCGAACATTGTATCAGCTTTCCAAAAAAATCAAACAAGTTGTATTTAAGCTTTGTCCATTTTTAAATATTCGTTCACTTAATTCTTTGTCAAAAATGATGCACGTCAAGAAAGCGCTTAGTGTGACTGTGCCAACACCTCAGGAAATAGACAGATGTTGCCTGCTGTTAACATCAGGATTTCATACTGAAAGTACTTGCGAAACTGAGCTAATATTGTCATGTATGGAACTGCACCTCACCATGTGTTTTCGACGAGCAGTGTCTTGAGGAGCTACAAACTGAGTTTGGGATGGTGAGATTAAGTTGGGCAGCTTTTTATTTGACCAGCATGGCTGTGACGGGTGGATCACAGATGTGAATTTCCTATGATTTTGTTCTGTACTTGAATTGTTTGACAAATGTTGATTTGACAAATAACCAGTGGGATGGTTAAAAGGTGAACCAGTAGGTGTCTTGTATTTAAGTTTCCTGCATGCATTTGATCAACTGTTATGTGAAAGGTAAGAGTTCGTGGCACTGGGGGTAATATACTATTTTCAATCACATGTAGTGGTGCAGCCTGTGCAGGAAGGAACTGCAGAGGCTGGTTCAAATCGAAGATGGACACAAAAAGCTGGAGTAACTCAGCGGGTTAGGCAGCATCTCTGGAAAAAGGAATAGGTGACGTTTCGGGTTGAGACCCTTCTTCAGGTCTGAAGAAGCTTCTCGACCCAAAATGTCACCTCTTCATTTTCTCTAGAGATACTGCCTAACCCGCTGAGTTACTCCAGCTTTTTGTGCCTTTCTAGACTTACTGCTCCAGTGACCAGGATTTGATCCTGCTATTGGTTTATTATTGTCACATGTGCTGAAGTATAGGGAAAAGCTTTTGTTTACATGCTATCCAATTAAATCAGATCAGTTTTGGTCTCCAAATTTGAGGGATATTCTTGCTATTGAGGGCGTGCAGTGTAGGTTTACTAGGTTAATTCCCAGAATGGCGGGACTGTCATATGTTGAAAGACTGGAGCGACTAGGCTTGTATACACTGGAATTTAGAAGGATGAGAGATCTTATCGAAACGTATAAGATTATTAAGGGGTTGGACACTTTAGAGGCAGGAAACATGTTCCCAATGTTGGGGGAGTCCAGAAGAAGGGGCCACAGTTTAAGAATAAGGGGTCGGCCATTTAGAACTGAGATGAGGAAAAACTTTTTCAGTCAGAGAGTTGTGAATCTGTGGAATTCTCTGCCTCAGAAGGCAGTGGAGGCCAATTCTCTGAATGCATTCAAGAGAGAGCTAGATAGAGCTCTTAAGGATAGCGGAGTCAGGGGGTATGGGGAGAAGGCAGGAACGGGGTACTGATTGAGAATGATCAGCCATGATCACATTGAATGGCGGTGCTGGCTCGAAGGGCCGAATGGCCTCCTCCTGCACCTATTGTCTATTGTCACACTATGCACGGGGACAATCAAGTCTTACACAAGTACAGCAGTTAGTGCAGGGAGAGAAATACCAGAGTGCAGAACATAGTTTTATAGCCTTGTAGCATTATAGTTACTGGGGGAAAAGTCCAGCATCCGCAATGAGGGTTAATTGAAAGATCGGAACTACCCCTAACGTGTGGAACACCATTCAGCCTGATAATGTAGGGAAAGAAGCTGTTCCTCAGATTAATTGGTCTCTGAAAATTGCCCCCTAGATAGAACTCTTAAGGATAGCGGAGTCGGGGGGGTATGGGGAGAAGGCAGGAACGGGGTACTGATTGAGAATGATCAGCCAATGATCACATTGAATGGCGGTGCTGGCTCGAAGGGCCGAATGGCCTCCTCCTGCACCTATTGTCTACATTCGAAATAAAGAAATGCAGCCAACCGTGGATGCAGAATTCTCCTTCTAGGCGGTGATGCCTAAAATGGGGTTGATCTATCAGACAAGTTGGCACAGTGACACAGTTGGTCGAGCTGTTGCCTCACTACGCCAGAGACCCGCGTTTGATCCTGACCTCTGGTGCCTTCTGTGTTGAGTTTGCATGTACTCCCAGTGGCCATGTGCGTTTCCTCCGGGTGTTCCAATTTGTCCCCACATCCCAAAGACGTGCAGATGTGTAGTTTAATCGGTCTCTGTAAATTGCCACAAATGTGTAGAGGAGTGGATGAGAAAATAAGATAACATAGAACTAGTGTGAACAGGTAATCAATGGTGATTCAGCATCGAAACAGGCCCTTCGGCCTGTGGATGGTGGGCGGAGGGGCCTGTTTCGATGCTGAATCTCTAAACTGAAACTAAACTGAACGGAGGCCTCTGGATCTGTGCAATTGTGTGATAATACAGAATATTCCTAAACCAGACATGTAATTGGCAACAATGAAGGTACTAAATAAAATAAAAGGTATTTATTCACAAAATGCTGGAGTAACTCAGCGGGTCAGGCAGCATCTCAGGAGAGAAGGAATGGGTGACATTTCGGGTTTTCGACCCGAAACATCACCCATTCCTTCTCTCCTGAGATGCTGCCTGACCCGCTGAGTTACTCCAGCATTTTGTGAATAAATACCTTCGATTTGTACCAGCATCTGCAGTTATTTTCTTATAATAAAATAAAAGCATCTGTGAATGCAAAGCTGGTGTGGTTCAAGTCAAGTGAATGTTTGTTGTGTTCTGGTGCACTAGAACATTAACCCAAGTTGTGTTTTCTGTCTGTCTCATCCACAATGCACAGCATCTGAATGGCTGGAACTCCCAGAATCCCGACTGCCTTCTGCTTGTCATTAAAGAGCTGGTGCAGCAGTACCACAAATACCAATGTGATCGACTACACGAGAGCTCGCGCCTGATGTTTGAGTATACAGCGCTGCAAGAGGGCCCTGAATTTGGAGACAACATGGAAATCTACGCAGGGAGAAAGAATAATTGGGTAAATTTGTTTAAATAATAGGAACTATAAGATAAATAATTCATTACATATTCAATGGGAGTTTCAAAAGGTAAGAGGAGACTTGCATGATTTAGGGTGGCACTTGTGCAGCGGTGGTGTTGCCCTCTTACATTGCCAGAGACCCGGGTTTGATCCTGACTGTGGGTGCTGTCTGTACGGAGTTTGTACGTTCTGCCCGTGACTGCGTGGGCTTTCTCCAGGTGCTCCGGTTTCCTCCCACGTTCCAAAGATGTACAGATTTTTAGGTTAATTGGTTTCTGTATGTTGTAAATTCTCCCTCGTGTGTAGGATGGTGCTAGTGTGTAGGATGATCGCTGGTCGGCACGGACATGGTGGGCCAAAGGGTCTGTTTCCGCACTGCATCTCTGAACTAAACTAAACAAATTCTAAAGTCTAACATCTCCATACCATAGTCTGATTCAGTGCTATGATTTATGTGATCCATACTCATTAAGGTGAAAGATTGTACTCATTCTTACTTAAACGTGATCTCTTGTCTCACACTCCATTAATTTAACTTGTTCATGCACCTTTTTGTTCTATATCATAGTGCAAGCTGATTATAATGTGATTAGGAGTATGGGTCATCTGGGATCTTCATGAACAACAGGGCTAAAAATGTTTCTCCTTAACCATGAAATGTAAAGATTCAGAAAGAAATACAAATCTCAGGAGGGCTATAAATCAGAGTTTACTCAGTTAAATTTAGTAAGGAAAAATGGGGGGGAGAGAGAGACTTGCTTTTAGTCAGCTCTCGCTGTTAATTGTAGAATAAGTACATTTAAAAATTACAATTTAATATTCTGTTATTGGAATTAACTATATTCGGGAGTACGACTGAACACAAATTAGTTATTTCCATTCAGAACAGAATAGATTGATTGCCTTAACAACTATCACATTTTTGAATAAACCTCTGAATGACCAGACTTGACTTTTTGTGCTCAGTTGAATGGGTATTTTGTATGCGAATACAGGAGGGTCTTAAAATTGTAAGTTTAGTTGCTGTTTGTGCAGACAATCAGTGAATTACATCAATCGATTGTTACGTTCTAGAGGGTCTTATCACATGCGAGTTTCCTCCTAATTTTGTAAATTTGCTGTCTAATACATTGTCAATGGTAGACACAAAAAACTGGAATAACACAGCGGATCAGACAGTATCTCTGGAGAAAGGAAATAGATGACATTTCGGGTCGAGATCCTTCTTGAGATCTCAATCTGAAGAAGGGTCTCGAGCCGAAACGTCATCTATTCCTTTTCTCCAGAGATGCTGCCAGACCTGTTGAGTTACTCCAGCTTTTTGTGTCTGGCTTAGAAACATAGAAAATAGGTGCAGGAGTAGGCCATTCGGCCCTTCGAGCCTGCACCGCCATTCAATATGATCATGGCTGATCATCCAGCTCGGTAGCCTGTACCTGCCTTCTCTCCATACCCCCTGATCCCTTTAGCAAAAAGGGCCACATCTAACTCCCTCTTAAATATAGCCAATGAACTGGCCTCAACTACCTTCTGTGGCAGAGAATTCCACAGACTCACCACTCTCTGTGTGAAGAAATGTTTTCTCATCTCGGTCCTAAAAGACTTCCCCCTTATCCTTAAGCTGTGACCCCTGGTTCTGGACTCCCCAAACATCTATTGCTGGTTTAAACCAGCATCTGCAGTTCCTTCCCATATATTGTCAATGGATTTTGTTTTACCAGATTGGGGGGGGGGGGGGGGGGAGTGGTTGTGAGACATTACCTAAGATTGGTGAATTCAATGTTCAGTCTTATTTAAATGAAGACATGAATCATGAATCTACTAACATTGAGAGATTCCTCTGTGAGGCCCATTGGCATTTCAGAAATGTTGAAACTTGTAATCAAGTATTCCCTCAAAACGGATGAGATCCTAGGTTGGATTCATGCATGCAATGACAACATTATAGCTATTTAATCCTTTATTGTAATTTGGTTACTAGAATTTTTATTTTTTAAGATTATAAAATCATTAGCATTCTTTTGCGCAGGTAACATATTTAGATTTCATAAAACATCGAACAGTTCTGCACAGGAACAGATCCTTCGCCCCACAATGTTCAAGGTTTCAAGGTCAGTTTATTGCCACATGTATCAATTAAGGTACAGTGAAATTTGAGTTACCATACAGCCATACTAAGTGAAAAGCAACAAGACACACAGCTACGTAAAATAAAAGTTAACATAAACATCCCCACAGCGGCTCCCCGCATTCCTCACTGTGATGGAAGATAAGTGAGGGCGGGCGGTACGGTGGCGCAGCGGTAGAGTTGCTGTCTTACAGCGAATGCAGCGCCGGAGACTCAGGTTCCATCCTGACTACGGGCGCTGTCTGTACAGAGTTTGTACGTTCTCCCCGTGACCTGCGTGGGTTTTCTCCGAGATCTTCGGTTTTCTCCCACACTCCAAATACGTACAGGTATGTAGGTTAATTGACTGGGTAAATGTAAAAAATTGTCCCTAGTGTGCGTAGGATAGTGAGTGTTAATGTGCGGGGATCGCTGGGCGGCGCGGACTCGGTGGGCCGAAGGGCCTGTTTCCGCGCTGTATCTCTAAATCTAAAAAAAAATTAATAATAAAGTTCAAACTTCTTCCTCTTTATTTTCCCGCGGTCGAGACTGTCGAACCATCCGCAGTCGGAGCCATCAAAGCTCCCGCAGACGGTGATCCGAAGCCCTCGTGTCGGGGTGATCGAAACTCCCTCGTCGGGACGGTTGAAACACTCCGCGGCTTGGAGCTCCCGAATCGGTCTCGAGCCAGGGACCGTGAGCTCCATGATGCTAAAGTCCACAGGCCCGCGGTCTACACCGAACATGGTGCCAAGACCAATTCTTATCTGCCTGCACGCAATCCATATCTCTCCATTCCCTGCATATCCATAAACTTATCCAAAAGTCTCTTTAGATGCCACTATCATATCTGCCTCCACCACCCACTGCAACGAACTCCAGCACTTGCCACCCAAAAAAAACTTGCCCTGCACATTTCCTTCACATTTTGCCCCTTTCACCTTAAAGATATGCCCTCCATTATTTGATGGCTGTGGGGATGTTTATGTTCACTTTTATTTTATGTGGCTGCGTATCTTGTTGCTTTTCACTTAGTATGGCTGTATGGTATCTCAAATTTCACTGTACCTTAAAAGGGTGTCTATCCTATCTTTGTCTCTCATAATTTTATATACTTCTGTCAGGTCTCCCCTCAACCTCCAGAGTCCCAGAGAAAACAATCCAACCTCTCCCTGTAGCTAATAAACCCCTGATCGAGGAATCTTGCTGGCAAATCTCCTCTGTACCCTTTCCAAAGACTCCACTTCCTCCCTGTAATGCTGCAACCAGAACTGCACGCAATACTCCAAATGCGGCCTAACTAAACTCCTATAAAGCAGCATCATGACTTTCTTACTGTTGTACTCAATTTCCCGACCTATGGAAAGCAAGCATATCATATTCCTTCTTTACCATTCTATTTACTAGTGTTGCCATTTTCTGAGACATGTTGCAAGGCCCTATATAAATTTTGATCTACAGGTTACCTTGCATGCTCTGACACTCCTTCGTTAAGATTTATGTTTAAGTATAACATTTCCAGAATAGTATGAAAAATGCCATTTCCTTCTGTTCAAATTCTTGGCCAATGCCAAGCTAATTCCTTTGTTGAGTCGCCAACAGCATGTTTTTTTGAAAATTGTCGAGTATGTTTTGAGTAATAAATATTTCAAAGTGCATGCAAGTTTTCTGAAACTGGCTTCCACTTTATCACGTTTCTTCACGTTTCCTTTGAACTGCATGTTTCCTTGAAGATATTTAAGGCCCTATTAGAAACGGAAATGTATCATTTCAAAGGCAGCAAAGACCAGAAAGTAACAAGACAAATTTTATTTCTTTTCGATAGGCACATGGATATGGAGAGATATGGGTCATGTGCAGGCAGATGGGATTATTTTATCTTGACATCATGTTTGGCACAGACATTGTGGGCCAAAGGGCTTGTTCCTGTGCTGTATTCAAGTCAAGTCAAGTTTATTTGTCACATGCACATACACGATGTGCAGTGAAATGAAAGTGGCAATGCCTGCGGATTGTGCACAAAAAAGAATTACAGTTACAGCATATAAATAAAGTTGATAAAGTTAATATAGAGAAGAGAAAATTTAGTCCCTGGAGTTATAAAAGTTAACAGTCCTGATGGCCTGTGGGAAGAAACTCCGTCTCATCCTCTCTGTTTTCACAGCGTGACAGCGGAGGCGTTTGCCTGACCGTAGCATCTGGAACAGTCTGTTGCTGGGGTGGTAGGGGTCCCCCATAATGTTGCTTGCTCTGGATCTGCACCTCCTGATGTATAGGTCCTGCAGGGGGGTGAGTGTAGTTCCCATGGTGCGTTCTGCCGAATGCACTACTCTCTGCAGGGCCATCCTGTCCTGGGCAGAGCTGTTCCCAAACCAGACTGTAATGTTGCCGGACAGGATGCTCTCTACAGCCCCAGAATAGAAGCAATGAAGGATCCTCAGAGACACTCTGAATTTCCTCAGCTGTCTAAGGTGGTAAAGGCGCTGCTTTGCCTTACCCACCAGAGCGGCAATGTGCGTTGCCCATGTCAGATCCTCTGTGATGTGGACTCCCAAGTATTTAAAACTGCTCACCCTATCCACAGTAGACCCATGTATCTCCAGTATTGTTCTGTGTTGTATGATGCATATCTAGAATCCGCAGCTCGCTTCCGGCCACGTGATCAGGCGTACTAAATGCATTTCGACTTACGAGATTTTTGGTTTACGATGGGTTTATCGGAACGTACCTCTCCATTTGTAGTTCAATGATCTGCAGTGACTTCCACTCTCAAGCCATTGACACCATGACAGAGTCCTCCAGTCATCTTCCCTTGACCTTCCTGCCACCCCACCCTCATTTTCCTCATCCACTTGCTGCCCGTTTGGTAGTACAATCCGAAGCCTGCTTGTGCATTAATGCTATTGACATTTAGCTCTTATTTTCTCCAATCTCAAAGCCACTAAACTTTCTGCTTTATCATGATGCTTTTCTGGGTATCAGTCTTTCAGTTTAAAAATAATGTTAAATCTTAATCTGTATGCTGAGCACCATATGGTCCCTGGTTCTAGATTCCCCAACCCTCAGGAACATGCCCCCTGAATCTACTCAGTCTCATCCTGTTAGAATTTTAAAGATGACTGATCTCGTTCTTCTGAATGGGGTGGGGAGGGGAGGGGGGGGGGGAGGAGGATATCCATTTATCATCAGCTACTAACCAGTTTTCAATCTGTGCCAGTATATTGATTCCAATTATGTGGGACTATCAAAAGCCTTCTGATAATCCAAGTACATCACATTCACTGCTTCTCACTAACCTGTTCTACGAGTATTATCTACTAAAAACTTGGTAGATTTGAAAAGCATTATTCCCCCATTCTAACTTTATATATCCCAGTTAATGCTTTTTGCATTTTCTGTCATTGCATCTTTGAGACTTCAGAGCTACAGCATGGAAACAGGCCCTTAAACCCGCCAAGCCCACGCCGACCAGCAATCACCCTGTACACACTAGCACTATCCTGCACACGAGGGACAGTTTACAATTTTAACCTGAAGCCAATTAATCTATAGACATATATGTCTTTGGAGTGTGGGAGGAAACCCGTGAAAACCCATGCGGTCACAGTGAGAACGCACAAACTCCACCCAGATCCGATATAAGGCAGCACCACCATGCCGCCATATTTCTTTATTCTTAATTGCACTTTCCTCTGCCATTGACTGCAGGAGATCTCCACATGTCTGCAAACTTTTTACACTTCACATATTTATAGAATAAGAAAATAACTGCAGATGCTGGTACAAATCGAAGGTATTTATTCACAAAATGCTGGAGTAACTCAGCGGGCCAGGCAGCATCTCAGGAGAGAAGGAATGGGTGACGTTTCGGATCGAGACCCTTCTTCAGACTGATGTCAGGGGGGGGCGGGACAAAGGAAGGATATAGGTGGAGACAGGAAGATAGAGGGAGAACTGGGAAGGGGGAGGGGAAGAGAGGGACAGAGGAATTATCTAAAGTTGGAGAAGTCGATGTTCATACCGCTGGGCTGCAAACTGCCCAGACGAAATATGAGGTGCTGTTCCTCCAATTTCCGGTGGGCCTCACTATGGCACTGGAGGAGGCCCATGACAGAAAGGTCAGACTGGGAATGGGAGGGGGAGTTGAAGTGCTCGGCCACCGGGAGATCAGTTTGGTCAATGCGGACCGAGCGCAGGTGTTCAGCGATGCGATCGCCGAGCCTGCGCTTGGTTTCGCCGATGTAAATAAGTTGACATCTAGAGCAGCGGATGCAGTAGATGAGGTTGGAGGAGGTGCAGGTGAACGTTTGTCTCACCTGGAAAGACTGTATGGGTCCTTGGATGGAGTTGAGGGCGGAGGTATTTATAGAAGCTTTTGTTGTTTTTATAATGTTCCCTGCAGGTTGGCTCACATACTCTATCTCTCTGCTGTTAATGGTGTCCTTTTTTCTGAGCTCCAAACTACTGACTATGGTGATCTCTCCCTTAAGGACCACACAAAACAAGATAGTTAATTATTCCTTTTCCCAATGGCTATTCATGCCATTTCTTAAGGCTTGATTTAGATTTGCACAATGAAGTGCAAAAGTTTTATCCATCTATACCTTGGTGTATGTATCTGTTTTCTAGGTTTTTGTGGTTTAGTTTAGAGCTACAGCACGGAAACAGGCCTTTCAGCCCACCGGGTCCACACTGACCGGCAATCCCCACACATGAACACTATCCTACCCACACTACGAACAATTTACAATTATGCCCAGCCAATTAACCTATAAAGCTATAGATCTTTGGAATGTGGGAGGAAACCGAAGATCTAAGAGAAAACTCACGCTGTGACGGGGAGAACGTACAAACTCCGTACAGACAGCACCCGTAGTCGGATTGGAACCTGGGTCTACTGGGACTGTTAGGCAGCAACTCTATCGCTGCGCCACCGTGTCACCTTAGCTGACTCTCCTGCAACTTGTCCAATTATAAAACAAAAATGAGATCAGCATTATTTCGGGAGGAAAAAAAAAAGATTTTCTCTTTCATATTTCAATGGTTTCTTTTGATCTTGTTTTTCCTGATAACTAACTATTCAAATGGTGACTGTCGGTACATGATTGTGAAAACATGATAAAGTGTCTTTCATCATGATATACTTGGTTTGGCTCCAAAATAGAGAGGAGAATTGAAGGTCTCCCTCTGATAAGTAGTGGTGGTTTAAGGAGCTTCGGTAATTAGTTTCCTCGGGAAGTCAGCTCAGAGAATAAACTTAGCCATGAATTCATAATGACGGGACCAATTCCACATATTTTGCTATTGCATCCATTCGAAACATCAGTTCCTTTAAATTCTACCTAGCAAACTTTTGAAATATGAAACTGATATGTCGAGGTATAAACATAGAAACATAGAAAATAGGTGTAGGTGTAGGCCATTCGGCCCTTCGAGCCTGCACCGCCATTCAATATGATCATGGCTGATTATCCAACTCAGTATCCCGTACCTGCCTTCTCTCCATACCCCCTGATCCCTTTAGCCACAAGGGCCACATCTAACTCCCTCTTAAATATAGCCAATGAACTGGCCTCAACTACCTTCTGTGGCAGAGAATTTCACAGATTCACCACTCTCTGTGTGAAAAAAAACTTTCTCATCTCGGTCCTAAAAAACTTCCCCCTTATCCTTAAACTGTGACCCCTTGTTCTGGACTTCCCCAACATCGGGAACAATCTTCCTGCATCTAGCCTGTCCAACCCCTTAAGAATTTTGTACGTTTCTATAAGATCCCCCCTGCTGGAAGACCTCAGCAGGCCGGGCAGCATCCATAGAGGAAAACTGACAAGGAGCAGCCTCGATTAAGGGTCTGGATCCAAAATGCACACTGTCCATTTCCCTCCATGGATGCTGCCTGACTTGCTGAATTCCTCCAGCTTCTCTCCTTTTCGTGCTGTAAAGACGAAAGATGGCTTTATGTGCATCCTTCAGGCTAAGTTATCTACACTAATAAAGATGAGATATCTATTTGTGTTTTCCTCACCTTTGAGATCCTCATTTAAAGTTTCAAACACTGCTGAATGCCAAATGTTTAAAAAAAAGTTACATTGGCATAGCACAAAGTTGCCCTCTAATTTTACATTTAATAATGGTTCATTGTGAACAAGTTAGCTGAGTTAGCTGACTGGATAACCACAGTGTTTCAGCCTACAGAACTGTGTCTCGGACATGGTGGTGAGCAACATAGGGGCCCCACAGGGAACGGTCCTCTCTTCCTTCCTGTTCACCATCTACACTTCGGACTTCAGATACAACTCTGCAATCGTGGGCTGCATCAGTGAGGGGAGGGAAGCTGAATACATAGGTGTAGTCAACGACTTTGTTGAGTGGTATGGGCTGAATCACCTGTAGCTCAACACCGACAAGACTAAGGAGTAGATGGTGGGATTTAGGAGGAGAGGAACACCCCTGTCTCCATCAAGGGTGTAGATGTGCAGTTTACTAAGGAGTACAAGTACCTTGGAGTTTACCTTGACAGTAAACTGGACTGGCCTAGGAACGCTGAGGCACTGTACAAGAAGGGACAGAGCCATCTGTAATTTCTGATGAGGCTCCACTCTTTCAACGTCTGCAGTAAGATGCTGCAGATGTTTATCAATTGGTGGTGGCCAATGCCATCTTCTTCCCTCTCGTGTGCTGGGGTAGCAGGGCGAAGGCCACGGACGCCAACAGAATTAACAAGCTCATCAGGAAGGCTAACTCCGTCCTGGTGGTGGACTTGGATTCACCGGAGGATGCTCCTCAAACTGCGGAGCGTCTTGGGCAGTACAGCTCACCCCCTCCATGACACACTGGTCAACCTGAGGAGCACCTTCAGTAACAGACTGGTCCCACCAAGAGACAGCACAGAACGCCACAGGAGATCCTTCTTTCCTGTGGCTATCAAACAGTACAACTCCTTCCCCTTCTGTCGTGGGGTAGACTGACTCCCCAATCTTTGCACATCCCCAATCCTGGACTTTCCGCTCGTCACATTAATTTCATATATCTTGAAGTGTTTTATGGCTGTTGGCAGACTAATTTCCCTCCCGGGATAAATAAAGTTCTATCGTATTATTTCGTAGGTAAATGTTTTGGAAGGAATCTGCCTTACACCTGGCACATCCTGAATAAGGGGAAATAATTTTGTAGAAAATAGGAACATCACATCCACAAATTTGGATGCTTTGGGATAGATAATCAACTATGGTCATGAGTATTATTATGTTGACATAATTTGGTTTCAATTAAGTCGATGGAACTGAGTACTGGGAGGAGAAACCAATGGATGGGTGATACTTTAACAAATAAAGTCAATTTCTACCAGAAAGGTCCCAACCCGAAATGTCGTCCACACATGTTCTCCTGCGATGCTGCCAGACTGCTGAGCTACTCCAGTAATCTGTCCTCTTTTGTAAACCTGCATCTGCAGTTCCTTGTTTCTCCGGCTTCTAACAATAGACAATAGGTGCAGGAGGAGGCCATTCGGCCCTTCGAGCCAGCACCACCATTCAATGTGATCATGGCCGATCATTCTCAATCAGTACCCCGTTCCTGCCTTCTCCCCATACCCCCCGACTCTGCTATCCTTAAGAGCTCTATCTAGCTCTATCTTGAATGCATTCAGAGAATTGGCCTCCACTGCCTTCTGAGGCAGTGAATTCCACAGATTTACAACTCTCTGACTGAAAAGGTTTTTCCTCATCTCCATTCTAAATGGCCTACCCCTTATTCTTAAACTGTGGCCCCTGGTTCTAGACTCCCCCAACATTGGGAACATGTTTCCTGCCTCTAACGTGTCCAACCCCTTAATAATCTTATATGTTTCGATAAGATCCCCTCTCATCCTTCTAAATTCCAGTGTATACAAGCCTAGACGCTCCAGTCTTTCAACATATGACAGCCCCGCCATTCCGGGAATTAACCTAGTAAACCTACGCTGCACGTCCTCAATAGCAAGAATATCCTTCCTCAAATTTGGAGACTAAAACTGCACACAGTACTCCAGGTGTGGTCTCACTAGGGCCCTGTACAACTGCAGAAGGGCCTCTTTGCTCCTATACTGAACTCCTCTTGTTATGAAGGCCAACATTCCATTAGCTTTCTTCACTGCCTGCTGTACCTGCATGCTTCCTTTCAGTGACTGATGCACTAGGACACCCAGATCTCGTTGTACATCCCCTTTCCCGTTTTCTCTCTCCCTCCTTTCTTAAAAAGTGGGATAACATTAGCTACCCTCCAATCCACAGGAACTGATCCTGAATCTATAGAACATTGGAAAATGATCACCAATGCGTCCACAATTTCTAGAGCCACCTCCTTAAGTACCCTGGGATGCAGACCATCAGGCCCTGGGGATTTATCAGCCTTCAGTCCCATCAGTCTACCCAACACCATTTCCTGCCTAATGTGAATCTCCTTCAGTTCCTCCGTCACCTTAGGATCTCTGGCCACTAGAACATCTGGGAGATTGTTTGTATCTTCCTTAGTGAAGACAGATCCAAAGTACCGGTTCAACTCGTCTGCCATTTCCTTGTTCCCCATAATAAATTCCCCTGCTTCTGACTTCAAGGGACCCACATTTGCCTTGACTATTTTTTTCCTCTTCTCATACCTAAAAAAGCTTTTACTATCCTCCTTTATATTATTGGCTAGTTTACCCTCGTACCTCATCTTTTCTCCCCGTATTGCCTTTTTAGTTATCATCTGTTGCTCTTTAAAAGATTCCCAATCCTCTGGCTTCCTGCTCTTCTTTGCGATGATATACTTCTCTTTTATTTTTATGCTGTCCTTGACTGCCCTTGTCAGCCACGGGTGCCTCTTACTCCCCTTACGTGTTTAAGTTATCTGACCTATTTCAAAGAGACCGATGTTGTAAAGAAGGTGTAAGCATAACAATTAAAGGTAATTGACCCGACATGCTAATTCTGCTTCAGTCAAGAGTAATTAAATGTCATGTGCAGTAGGGATGCAACAATTAAATGCTTTCTTGCTGCAGCCTTACAGGCACATTAATGCAACAATACAACAAAGAAATAACAATAAACAATTGTACAATAAATTATCAATGATGTCAGATAACCAGTCTTTAGAGACTACTTTGCAGTACTTTAGAGATACAGCACAGAAACAGGCCATTCGGCCCACCAAGTCTGCACCGACCAGCGATCACCCTGACCACTAGCACTATCCTACATATTTGGGACATTTACAATTTTTACCAAAGTCAAGTAACATACAAACTTGTACGTCTTTGGAGAGTGGGGGGAAAGCAGAGCACGCGGAGAAAACCCTTGCAGTCCCAGGGAGAGCGTACACGCAGCACCCGTAGTCAGGAATGAACCCAGTTCTCTGGCGCTGTACAGCAGCAACTCCACCACCGCGCCACTATACCTAGACCTTAATAATAATAGGTACTGTATGACCCATTCAAACTAGTTCTATGTTATCCTACTTTCTCATCCACTCCATGCACAATAGACAATAGGCAATAGATGCAGGAGTAGGCCATTCATCCCTTCGAGCCAACACCACCATTCAATGTGATCATGGCTGATCATTCTCAATCAGTACCCCGTTCCTGCCTTCTCCCCATACCCCCTGACTCCGCTATCCTTAAGAGCTCTATCTCGGGGGCAATTTACAGACCAATTAATCTGCAAACCTGCATATTTTTGACACGTTGGGGGGGGGGGGGGGGGGGGGGGGGGGGGGAATAGGAGGAGCACGTGAAGGATACCCACGCGGTCACAGAAATAATGTTTAATATCCACCAGACAGCACCCAAGATCACGATCAAACCCAGGTCTGCCGCTGTGAGGCAGCAGCTCTATATCACATGTCGTTTTTATTAAAATTGTAATTGTTTTATAATGTGAAATATATGGTGCATCATATCCCAAGTTAGATAATAGTATTTACAATCATGCCAAATAAAATTAGCCCACGCCCTTGATATAAATAGGTATAATCTATCTGGCATTAGAGTACTCTAATGCTTCTCTTCAATATTTCAAAATGGTGATCAGAGTCATGGGTGTTCAACACGTCCTCATTGTCAGTTAGCCTGCAATGAGAGAAGATGTTAATTGTTAATTCCCTTTGTGAGAGTATTCTACAGAATATTGTACCCAATTAGTTTATAATGCAAACTCTCTTTAAGACAACTTTACAATGCCATCAAAAGGGGGCAATAATAGTCTGTTTTAGAGAGTAAATCTGAGCAGGTGAAAGAGGATCACTATAGATCAGGATTTTGGAAGTAATTACCATATTTCGATTAGAGTGATATAGTGTGGAAACAGGGCCTTCGGCCCAACTTGCCCACACCGGCCAATGTGTCCCAGCTACACTAGTCCCACTTGCGTGCGTTTGGTCCATATCTCTCCAAACCTGTCCTATCCATGTACCTGTCCAACTGTTTCTTAAACGTTGGGATAGTCCCTGCCTCAACTACCTCCTCTGGCAGCTTGTTCCATGCACCCACCACCCTTTGTGTGAAAAAGTTACCCCTCAGATTCCAATTAAATCCTTTCCCCTTCACCTTAAACATATGTCCTCTGGTCCTCGATTCACGTACCCTGGGCAAGAGACTCTGTGCATCTACCCGATCTATTCCTCTCATGATTTTATACACTTGTAAGATCACCCCTCAGCCTCCTGCGCTCCAGAAAATAGAGTTCCGGCCTACTCAACCTCTCCCTTTGGCTCAGACCCTCGAGTTCTGGCAACATCCTCGTAAATCTTCTCTGTACCCTTTCCAGCTTGACAATAATTAGTAATAGCAATTAGTATTGGTAATAGCAATAATAATGAAAATAGTAAAGATAGACTAGGAATCAAAATTTTAAATGGAAGTATGTTTTGCTAGTTTGGTACATGATTTGGATCATTTGGATTGGAGACAGCTACTTGGAGAAATCTGTTTTGGAGCAGTGGAGCAGTGGGGGGGGAGTACAGTGAGAGTTCAGACCAAGTATATTCCAAGTAATTATAAATGGGCTCCAGTGAAGGGAGGAAATACCTTCCTGCATTATTCAGTATATCAATGAGAAAAGAGCATAGAAAAACGTGATAATCAGCAGAAAGCTTAATGATGTTAGCAAAGTGCTGGGATAATCTTGATGATAGAGGCAGTAGCATGTATGAGAAAATACTGACACACAAATTCAAGGAAAATCCCCCAAAAATGTAAAGGGGCAAATCATGGATAAACGTTAGTGTGGATTGAAGCAGAAATTCTTTGCCTTTGCCTGTAACGACCTAGGCTTGGTCACCTTTGATTCGGCGGTCCATCAACTGTCTCCCGCACATGGCTCCATTCCAAGCTGCAACAAAAGCAAGACGCTCACAAACGATGGTATGCCAAAACGAGCAGCCCACTTCCACCACTAGCTAAGGGACAGGTAGTCCGTCTGCAAACAGGATAGGGCCACGATCGCCTTGGTGTGATATCTGGAACTGCTCTCGAACCACGTTCATATCTGGTCGACACCAACGGCAGCACCGACAGATGTAATCGACAGCACATCCTGCCGGTGAATGAACCAGCGCCACCTCCGTGCCTGCCCGAACGCACAAGCATCCCGAGCGGCTCCGGCCCGACCTTACCACCGTTGCCCGACACTCCCGATCCGATCGTCTCGCCCACGACCACGCCACCTCGGCTCCTGCCATCCTCTTCAGTCCAGTCACCTGCGATGCTGCCTCAGTCTCCTGAGCCTCCGTTCCCATCTCCGGTGAAAGAAAGAAATGCAGGACTGTACCGTACAGGTGCAGGTCGCACCTGCCGGCCTACCATAAAGTACCAGGCATAACATAAAGTACCAGGCCTAACATAAAGTACCAGGCCTAACATAAAGTACCAGGCCTAACATGCAGTACCAGGCCTAACATAAAGTACCAGGCCTAACATAAAGTACCAGGCCTAATATAAAGTACCGGGGCTAACATAAAGTACCAGGCCTAACATAAAGTACCAGGCCTAACATGCAGTACCAGGCCTAACATAAAGTACCAGGCCTAATATAAAGTACCAGGGCTAACATAAAGTACCAGGCCTAACATGCAGTACCAGGCCTAACATAAAGTACCAGGCCCAACATGCAGTACCAGGCCTAACATGCAGTACCAGGCCTAACATGCAGTACCAGGCCTAATATAAAGTACCAGGCCTAACATAAAGTACCAGGCCTAACATGCAGTACCAGGCCTAACATAAAGTACCAGGCCTAACATAAAGTACCAGGCCCAACATGCAGTACCAGGCCTAACATGCAGTACCAGGCCTAACATAAAGTACCAGGCCTAACATAAAGTACCAGGGCTACGTTTGAACTGCTTTTGGTGTCATTCTCTATCAACTTATTTATACTTGTCACATATAATCGGTAGCACATATATTTTGCTAGCCATATCTATATCTATTTTATTAGTGGTTAATTCCTTAAGAGGAAGGATGTAGATTACCATATTAGATCACCTCACTTATTATGCATGCTGCACATTCCGCATGTGATCCAGTCCGGATCTTCATCCCTACCTGGACTATGTAAGCTGCCTTCCACCGTCTCACAGCAGACTTGATGCTGACTACAGAGATAATAGCATGTAATGTTTCCTCCGCTTGTGTTATAATAAAACTATGAGTTGTTACTCCTGTGCATGGGTTTGATTCCAACAACAAGTGTCACTTATTTGATTCCTATAAATCCGTCTATAAGAGTCTTATGTTAACCACTGGAATAAGTCATAGCCTTTGTTTCAGCATCTTATTTGGAGGTTCATCCATCAAACTACAAAGATGGGTCCTCCACCTGAAACATTAACTCTGGTTTCTTTTTCGACAGATTTTGCCTGACCCGCTGCGCATCTCCAACATTTTCTGTTTTTATTTCAAATTTCCTGCATCAGCTGGCTTTTAGTTCCATTTTATAGATTTATAAGTCTACTCGAGGATTTACTCAGTTCCAATGCAACTTGAATAAGCAAGAGTACAACTGAAATGGAAAATTAATCCATGTGAATGTATTGAAATGACTAGTAGTTTGGTTCTTATGCCTTGTTACTGCAATTTAGACAATAAACAATAGACAATAGGTGCAGGAGGAGGCCATTCGGCCCTTCGAGCCAGCACCGCCATTCAATGTGATCATGGCTGATCATTCTCAATCAGTACCCCGTTCCTGCCTTCTCCCCATACCCCCTGACTCCGCTATCCTTAAGAGCTCTATTGAGTGCTATATCTATCCTTAAGAGCTCTATCAATTTGAGTGCTATATTCCTCCCCCCCACATCCATTATCTTATAAAACTGAAATGGTGTCATTGGTTAGATTATTTATTCTTCTCCAGGAGTTAACCAGTGGAAACTGGAGAATGCAACCTTAAATTTGAAACAAAAGTTTGCAATTATGTAAAGGTGTTGAATACTGATACTAACTTCCCATTCAGATGACCCCTTGATGTATATCAGCTTTCTTTTCAGATATTGAATATTCAATAGAAAGAGTCAAACATTTGAGTAAGAATTATCTTCCCCGAATGACATTATTCTGCAAATATATCAGAAGATATTGGGGCCACATATCTGAGGAAGGATGTGCTGGCTCTGGAGAGGGTCCAGAGGAGGTTTACGAGAATGATCCCAGGAATGAGTGGGTTAACCTATGATGAGCGTTTGACGGCACTGGGCCTGTACTCGCTGGAGTTTAGAAGGATGAGGGGGGACCTCATTGAAACTTATCGAATAGTGAAAGGCCTGGATAGAGTGGATGTGGAGAGGATGTTTCTACTAGTGGGAGAGTCTAGGACCAGAGGAGATGAGGAGGAATTTCTTTGGGCAGAGGGTGGTGAATCTGTGGAATTAATTGCCGCAGACGGCTATGGAGGCCAAGTCAATGGATGTTTTTACGGCGGAGATGGTCAGATTCTTGATTGGTACGGGTGTCAGGATTCATGGGGAGGAGGCAGGAGAATGGGGTTGAGAAAGAAAGATAGATCAGCCATGCTTGAATGGGGGAATAGACATTGGGCCGAATGGCCTAATTCTGCTCCTAGAACTTATGAACTTATGATATCCTAAACATAAAAAGACATTAAATATATTTGATGCATTCAAATGTTGCTCTTTTTTTCTGTATCAGGGATAGAAGTTGTCTCCTGACTTATTATGTGAAATGCTACCTTTCAATGTGTACACCACAACCATAATACATAGTGCAACATTTCACAGTTCTTCTTTCACATTTTTTCGATACGCTTCATGGTGCTATAATAATTCTTTGTGTTAATTCCACAGACAGGCGAATTCTCTGCTCGTTTCCTTTTGAAACTGCCGGTGGATTTCAGCAATATCCCAACGTACCTTCTCAAGGTAGAGCCTTCTCCTCCATTCTCAAAATAGTCTGTGGCTGTGTTTAAAATTGTCACTGGGACCACCGTCAGATGTTTCCATATGCTTGTGTTTTACACTAAATCCAACCCAGAGTTTGCTTGGTTGTTAGATTAAGGTTATTTCTTGCAAGAAAGTTTACTTTGGATGAATTTCTTGTTGCAGTGTCTGTTACCAATTTACTCCTTGGGTAGGGTAATTTGAAGGAATTGGATAAAACCTAGAGAAGCAAAAAAGAAAACGAAGCAATCAATGGATGAAACAATGAAAATGGGAAACCAATAATGAACTCATTGTGGAGAAAAAAATTCTGGGGTATGATTCCAAAAAGAAATTGGAGCCAGTAGCATGTGGCATACGTATGAATATGTTTCAAATGAAACATTTTAAAGTTGGGACTATTACACTGGAGGAAAGTGAAATAGAGACATAACTTTATAATAGCAAGACTGGAAACTAAATGTGTTTGATTTATACATTTACATTCCCACGCTCTAAGGGAAGTAAAGGGGGGGCGGGTAGGGGGAGGGGTAGGGAAGCAAAATGCGATGGTGTGTCGACAGTCAATGAAAGGAAGCATGCAGGTACAGCAGGCAGTGAAGAAAGCCAATGGAATGTTGGCCTTCATAACAAGAGGAGTTGAGTATAGGAGCAAAGAGGTCCTTCTACAGTTGTACCGGGCCCTGGTGAGACCGCACCTGGAGTACTGTGTGCAGTTTTGGTCTCCAAATTTGAGGAAGGATATTCTTGCTATGGAGGGCGTGCAGCGTAGGTTCACTAGGTTAATTCCCGGAATGGCGGGACTGTCGTATGTTGAAAGGCTGGAGCGATTGGGCTTGTATACACTGGAATTTAGAAGGATGAGGGGGGATCTTATTGAAACATATAAGATAATTAGGGGATTGGACACATTAGAGGCAGGAAACATGTTCCCAATGTTGGGGGAGTCCAGAACAAGGGGCCACAGTTTAAGAATAAGGGGTAGGCCATTTAGAACGGAGATGAGGAAGAACTTTTTCAGTCAGAGAGTGGTGAAGGTGTGGAATTCTCTGCCTCAGAAGGCAGTGGAGGCCAGTTCGTTAAATGCTTTCAAGAGAGAGCTGAATAGAGCTCTTAAGGATAGCGGAGTGAGGGGGTATGGGGAGAAGGCAGGAACGGGGTACTGATTGAGAGTGATCAGCCATGATCGCATTGAATGGCGGTGCTGGCTCGAAGGGCTGAATGGCCTACTCCTGCACCTATTGTCTATTGTCTATTGACTTCAATAACAATTCTATAATAGCAGCAAAACAGTAAGATTCTAGAATGTAGTATTAAACTGATAGAATGATATATGACTTTTCATCTGTCGATTTCTCCACAAGTCAAAAATGTGCATTTTCGACAGATCCCCATGTTCTTTTAGTCTGAAGAAGGGTCTTGCCCCAAACGTCACCTATTCCTTTTCACCAGAGATGCTGCCTGACCCGCTGAGTTATCCAGCATTTTGTGTCTAACTTCCCTTTTATTACATATACACTTGCTCTATTTCATCAAACCCTCACCCCAACTATCCACAATTAAAATAATGGAATATATACTGTAACAGACATTAATGGACACACAAACATATCTTTACTGCTATCGTGGAAAATGTTTAAAAATGTATGGGAGAATTAGCGTAAAGTTGTATTTCTGCAAGTCTGGTCGTTTGTAATCCAGGGGGCGCCTGGTTGTGGATAGAGTTAGTAGAATAGGAAGCATTAAACTGTGGCTCTGCCCATCACACAGTGCAAAAAGATGGTGGGAAAGATTTGCATAAAATTCAGGAAATTGCTTCTAAATGATCGTAACTATTGCGAAATTAGCAGAAAACTAATACGTAGGCCATCAGTTTGTTTATAATGAATGCAACAAAGATTACTGCGATATCTGGTTTCGTTCCAGGAAATGCACTGAGGACAATAACTAATATGAATGCAGGGAAAGAATAGGAAAATATCAACCACGTCATTGAGATTTGGGAAGATCATTGAAAGTCAAATATGTTTGTGGTATTTTTGGAATAAGGAAGACCTCAGAAAACGAAAATGCCACTCATTGTTCCGGTGTGTACGACAGATAAGTGAGCACTCTTGAATTCTGAATCAACTGGGAGGAAAAGTTGGCAAAGAATTAACAGTGAGGAATTTTTCAAAAAGAACAAAGACGTATCAAATTGTTCAATTGCTTTCAGACGAGATGAATCAAATCGGAATATTGGAATAAATATGGATGAGGAATTTAAATTTGATGCGGGATGTTTGATTAAAGCAATGGATATACGAAAATCATGAGGGAAGTATTAAGAGGTGAATAAAGGTGATTTGAAAGACTTAAAAGAAAAATGAAGCGATTGTATGAATGGAGATCAATCGTCTATAATAACAATTAAGGATGGGTGAGATGAAGGGAGCAGGTTGCAGATGATAAAGGTTCATTATTCAACGTAGTTCATTCATAAACATTCAGCATAAGTCACCAATTCAAACATTGTGCATCATTGGCCTTTGAAGGGAATCAGACAGTAGATAGCAGAGTCTCTGTCCAGAATGTTTTCAGTCTTCCTTTGATAAGCAGACTATGTGGAGAACCAGAGTGTAACTTTAAACAAGGTGGAGTAATAGAATAAACAGGTATAGATTAACCACAGGTGTTAGGAAAATTGTAAGTAACTGACGAAATTGGGGAATCGTAGGCAATAGTTCAAGAAGTCATTTCACCGCCATCTTAAGTGTCAATATTGAAGGGTAGTAAATGCTGCAAAATATCACTATAATTTAATCGACTTTATTTTCTATTAGGTCATAAGGAATAGGAGTAGAATTAGGCCATTTGGCCCATCGTCTACTCCGCCATTCAATCATGGCTGATCTATCCCTCCCTCCTAACTCCTAACCTAACTCCCAACCTGATTATAGGGTCTTGAAATTAAATAGAAAATAACATTTCCCTTAGCTGAGGAGATGATAAGGAATGAGAGAGAGAGAGAGAGAGAGAGAGAGAGAGAGAGAGAGAGAGAGAGAGAGAGAGAGGGGGGGGGGGGGAGGGGGGAGGGGGGGGGGAGAGGGGGGGGAGAGGGAGAGGGAGGGGAGGGAGGGAGGAGGGGGAGGGGGAGAGAGAGAGAGAGAGAGAGAGAGAGAAGAGAGAGAGAGAGAGAGAGAGAGAGAGAGAGAGAGAGAGAGAGAGAGAGAGAGAGAGAGAGAGAGAGAGAGAGAGAGAGAGAGAGAGAGAGAGAGAGAGAGAGAGAGAGAGGAGAGGGGGAGGGAGGGAGGGAGGGAGGGAGGGAGGGGGAGAGAGAGAGAGAGAGAGAGAGAGAGAGAGAGAGAGAGAGAGAGAGAGAGAGAGGGAGGGAGGGAGGGAGGGAGGGAGAGGGAGAGAGAGAGAGAGAGAGAGAGAGAGAGAGAGAGAAAGAAAGAAAGAAAGAAAGAAAGAAAGAAAGAAAGAAAGAAAGAAAGGAAGAAAGAAAGAAAGAAAGAAAGAATTGTTGAACACGGAAATAGTTGAGAGTTCAACCACTCCACAGTGTACGATTACACATGGAGAGACAAAATAGAGAATTGGTCAACACGGAAATAGTTGAGAGTTCAACCACTCCACAGTGTACGATTACAGATGGAGAGCAGGGATGATTTTGTCATGTTTAGAGCCACATGTTTATAGCCAAGACCCACCCCGCCATTCACAGATCTTTCTCTAAAATCTGTCTAAATCGCAGTGATTTGATTCATGTACAGCGCTGTGGAATAATCTTTCATTTAAATACTTGTTTCAAGATTTCTGCTCTGCAGCAGCAGCTGCGGAGGAGAAAGTTCCTTCCAAAACTTAGGTGGACACCAATCACATCAATCTGTGGCATGCTGTGTATATTTGCAGCTTGTAGGGGTGTGTATGGTGGAGCAGCACATGGTATATTTTACCACAGCACTAATGAACTGGGCACCCCAGGCAATAAACTAAAGGTCCTTTGCTGATAGTAACTTTAGAAATCATGTTTTATATTATTAAACACATTTCCTTTTCTCGTGAGAGAAGACAGTTTAGCCCATTTGTTCCATGCTGGCTTTCAGAGTAGTCCTATCAACCCCTTTTTTCCCTCATTTGATCTTTCTGCGTCCTATTCTTTTCCACATGCCCACCTAATTCTCTTTCCACCATCTTCAAAAGGTGTTTTTTTTTTTACACAGTCGTCAATTAAACTAGGATGTAGGAGAAATTTGGAGCACCAGGGGAAATCCACATCGGTATGCAAGCTCCATGCATGGTAGAACGAACGCACAGCACTGGAGGTCAGGCACGAGGCCGCATTGATGAAGGTGCTGAGCCTCTGTGCTAATCAGCCCATCTGTTCTGTTTATACTGCTGCTACATGTTTATGTTCGGTACTGGAGACTTTGAACTATATTTTTCTACTTTTCTCTTTGTCGTCTATTGGACTTAGTCCACTGAGTCCGTGCCGACCAACGATCGCCCGTTCATTTGTTCTATCCTACACATCTATCCTAACGACAGTTTACAGGAGCCAATTAACCTACAAACCAGCACGTCTTTGGAATGTGGGAGGAAACCGGAGCACCCGGAGAAAACCCACGCGGTCATAGGGAGAACGTACAAACTCCGTACAGACAAGCACCCGTAGTCGGGATCAAACCCAGGTCTCTGGCGCTGTAAGGCAGCAACTCTACCGCTGCGCAACTGTGCTGCAATTTTGAACAAATGTTGACATTTTGAACAAAGTCCCATTCTCGGGAAGGAATAAGCAATGTTAGCAATTTGCACCTAGCTGTGAGAATTAAAAATTTTAAATGCTGTTTTCTCATTCAATGATTTTGTATAAATTCTTGCAGTTTCTGGTGGTTAGAAGCTAGGAGAATTAATTTTGTTTATCTCCCATTATTTCGCCATGAATACTATTTATCAGTGAATTCTTACAAAATTACTGATTTATGACTGAAGGCAGAACAAAAATGTATTGAAACATGACCTCCCAATTTGTTTACCTGTTCAAAATATCGTAATAGATGTAAGTTCATCCGGTAGTTACTTTTGTTGCAAGGGATCGCCCCCGACTGTGGCTTGTAGCCTGTGAGACAGACACCCTGCCATGGTCACCTGGTGCCCACCTTAGTAAATTGAGCCTCCAGCTTGTTTTTGCAGAGATCATATGTGGCCTTCTGGTCCAGTGCAAACATCATTCTGGAAAGCCTTGGATGTGGCCTTCTAGTCCTTCTGGAAAGCCTTGGACGTGGCCTTTAGCAGAGAGTGAGTCTCCCTTTTATCCCAAGGTTTCTAATTAGGATAGATCCTAATTATCTTCAGAACAAAGACGCAAACGCATTTCTCGATGAAATGGGTGACGTACACTAATACCGGCCAAATGAAGTGTTCTTGATATGTCCCGGAAGTTAATAGAAGCAAGGAACTCCCGACCTGAAACGTCACCTATCCATGGTGTCCTGGGATACTGCCTGACCCACCAACTTACTCCAGCATTTTGTGTCTTTCCCTGAAGTTAGTTTGATTAAAGTCATCGGCGATAATCAACAGGGTATCAGAGGTCGAGGTCTCGAGGGAGCTAATGACTGAGTATAATTTGTCCTGTGCCACCTTGCCATTGGTTTGGTGTGGTATGTCGATTGCTGACAAGATGGTCGAAGTGACCTCATAGATCAGGTAAAAGGAACAGCATTTTATAATTAGGGTATTCAGGTCAGGGGACCAGAATTGAGCCAAGACCATCACATCAGTGCACCAAGAAGCATTGACCAAAAGCAGATGATGCAACCTTTCCCCTTGTCTGGGGAATCTGTACATTCCATGGAGAAGCCCTCGGGCTGTATAACAACGTCTGGTGAGTCATGGATGAACAAATGTTTCTGTGAAACAAAGTTGCTCCTTTGAAACACCAGCCTTGCTCCAAGCTCTTCAAGCTTGTTCTCAAGTGATGGAGATGAGGATCCTTATTTCTCATCTGCCCATCTTTACCCCTTTGTCAGCTCTTTATGTTTTGAATGTCTCCTTTATGCTTTAATTATTAACATTCAGTTCAGTTCAGGTGGTCTTAGATGTATTTAGTTACAAAGCAAAGTTAAGCAAAACTGTGAAGCACTCAGAATTGGTGTGCAGCTCTGGAAATTTGCACAGGCCTAAGCTATGCCTGTCCCTTTGTTGCATGTGTGGAGCAATCTTTCTTTCAAACTCTGATTCAGAGCTCTCTCAACCCCTCTTAGTTATGTTAATGACTGTATTGGTGCTGTTTCGTGCACAACAGAAGTGGAATATTTCATTGTCTTAATGATACTGATTTCTCTCACTTTAACACGATCCATTTCTCTCCATTGCCTTTCCTGACATCTCTGTATCTCGAGGGTTAGGTCAACTCCAGCATCTATTATAAGTCCCCCTAAATCTGCTATTTCAACTACATGTTCTCCCACCCTGCTTCTTACAGGGATTCCATTCCATTCATTAGGTTTAGGTTTAGGTTTAATTATTGTTAAGTGTACTAAGGTTTTGTGTGCTATCTAAACAGATCAGAACAGATCAAACCACACATACTTACAAAATTCTTAAGGGGTTGGACAGGCTAGATGCAGGAAGATTGTTCCCGATGTTGGGGAAGTCCAGAACAAGGGGTCACAGTTTAAGGATAAGGGGGAAGTCTTTTAGGACCGAGATGAGAAAGTTTTTTTTTCACGCAGAGAGTGGTGAATCTGTGGAATTCTCTGCCACAGAGGGTAGTTGAGGCCAGTTCATTGGCTATATTTAAGAGGGAGTTAGATGTGGCGCTTGTGGCTAAAGGGATCAGGGGGTATGGAGAGAAGGCAGGTACGGGATACTGAGTTGGATGATCAGCCATGATCATATTGAATGGCGGTGCAGGCTCGAAGGGCCGAATAGCCTACTCCTGCCCCTATTTTCTATGTTTCTATAAATACAATCAAGTCAAACGCATGTACAATACATGCAATGGGGAAGGTATTGGTGTTAGAAGAGTGTTCTCAGCATTCCAGCTCATTGTACCACATCATTTCACTCTCTATGCCGTATCCGTTTAATTACTTTTATTCTGCTCACCACTGCTGCTGAAATATTTTCCTTTTGGCGTAACTATGGATGTTTTTATTCTCCCATTGTTGCCACAGATCGCGCAGTATCTCTCTTTCCTGGCACTCATTCCAAATTTAGGGTACTCCCTGACCTCATTTTTTCCATTACATTCAATTAGTTATCTTCTGTGTTTTCTGCCAGCACCAGCTGATCATCCTCCATAATTTCTGCCCCCATTTCATCCTCCATAATTTAGATTTTAGAGATACAGCGCGGAAACAGGCCCTTCGGCCCACCGAGTCCGCGCCGCCCATCGATCCCCGCACATTAACACTATCCTACACACACTAGGGACAATTTCTTTTACATTTACCCAATCAATTGACCTACATACCTGTACGTCTTTGGAGTGTGGGAGGAAACCGAAGATCTTGGAGAAAACCCACGCAGGTCACGGGGAGAACGTACAAACTCCGTACAGACGGCGCCCGTAGTCAGGATCGAACCTGAGTCTCCGGCGCTGCATTCGCTGTAAGGCAGCAACTCTACCGCTGCGCCACCGTGCCGCACAATTTCTGTCCAACCCTCTGCTTTCATCAATCTAGAGAGACGATTCTCTCAGTGACAAGCTGGCTCACTCTTCTATCTCTACCAACCACATCCCACAACATGGTACTTTTCAACACAACCATGCCCTTTTACCTCTTCCCACCATTGAGGAACCCAAAGACCCCTTCAAGGTTTAGCAGCAATTTCTTTTTTAAACTTGACTTTCCAGCGGGGTTTACTTAAGTTTAGAGATAATGCGTGGAAACAGGCCCACTGAGTCCGCGCCGACGAACGCAAACTAGCACAATTCTACACACAAGGGACAATTTACATTTATACAAAGCCAATTAGCCTACCAACTTGTACGTCTTTGGAGTGTGGGAAGAAACAGGAGATCCCAGAGAACACCCATGCAGGTTGCGGGGAGACCGTACAAACTCCTTAGAGACAGCACCCGTAGTGAGGGTGGAACCCGGGTCTTTGGCGCTGTAAGGCAGCAACTCTACCGCTGCGCCACCGCGCTGCCATGTTGATGGTGGTCTATTGACTTACACAATTAATCAATGCAAACTGACAAAATAAAAGATAAAACTAATGCAAACATGAAAAACAAATTTGAGGAAGGATATTCTTGCTATTGAGGGCGTGCAGCGTAGGTTTACTAGGTTAATTCCCAGAATGGTGGGACTATCATATGTTGAAAGACTGGAGCGACTAGGCTTGTATACACTGGAATTTAGAAGGATGAGAGGGGATCTTATCGAAACGTATAAGATTATTAAGGGGTTGAACACGTTAGAGGCAGGAAACATGTTCCCAATGTTGGGGGAGTCCAGAACAAGGGGCCACAGTTTAAGAATAAGGGGTAGGCCATTTATCATATCATATATATATACAGCCGGAAACAGGCCTTTTCGGCCCTCCAAGTCCGTGCCGCCCAGCGATCCCCGTACATTAACACTATCCTACACCCACTAGGGACAATTTTTACATTTTACCCAGCCAATTAACCTACATACCTGCACGTCTTTGGAGTGTGGGAGGAAACCGAAGATCTCGGAGAAAACCCACGCAGGTCACGGGGAGAACGTACAAACTCCTTACAGTGCAGCACCCGTAGTCAGGATTTAGAACTGAGATGAGGAAAAACTTTTTCAGTCAGAGAGTTGTGAATCTGTGGAATTCTCTGCCTCAGAAGGCAGTGGAGGCCATTTCTCTGAATGCATTCAAGAGAGAGCTAGATAGAGCTCTTAAGGATAGCGGAGTCAGGGGGTATGGGGAGAAGGCAGGAACGGGATACTGATTGAGAATGTTCAGCCATGATCACATTGAATGGCGGTGCTGGCTCGAAGGGCCGAATAGCCTCCTCTTGCACCTATTGTCTATTGTCTATTGAAAAGCTTTGCAAATAGTTGCAAGAAATAATGGGTAACAAGGATTTCCTGAAAATCATGGAAATGGTTGTGTGTTAAATATATAGAAAAATTGACTTGTCAGTTTATTGACACGACAGTAGCCAGAATGTAATTAGTTCTACACACTGCTGTGGGACATTTTGAAAGGTGTAATAGCAACTGCAAAAAGCTGCTGCATATCTACCTGTTCTTTGTCAGGGAGTTTAGCACGCATGGAATTTAATATGTACACTCACATGACAACAACACCAGAAAAAATGATGAACCGCATTGCCAACAATAAACTAAGTCATAATTAAACATTGGAGCAAAGAAGAAAATGCAGATGCTAGAAATTCAAAACAAAACACAAAATGGAAGGAACACCCAAAGGCACAGGCAGGATCAGTCAGGTGAGAAACAGATCTGATGTTTTTGTAGCCCAAGACAAGCAGCGTCCTTTTTTTTCTCTTCAGAAATGCTGCCTGACCTGCTGAATATGTCCTATATCTGCAGTGCTTTTGGGTTTAAAGATAAATCAAATTCTACTGCATGGAGCACAATCATGTAATGCTAAAGGAGGAATTTAAAAAAAAGACCACATCCACAAGAGCAAGTCAGAGGCTGGGTGTACTACAGCAAGCAACAAGCCCCATTGATTCCCTATCTACCACTTGGAAAAACACAAGCAATAAGTCCGTGAAGTCACACATCTTCATTTTGAAACGCGTAGCTGATCGTTTCTGATTATCAGGTCAGCACAGTGGCGCAGCGGTAGAGTTGCTGCCTTCCAGCTCCAGAGACCTGGGTTCGATCCTGACTACGGGTACAGTCTGGGCAGAGTTTGTACGTTCTCCTTGTCCGGGTTCTCTGTCTTCCTCCCACAGTCCAAGGACGCGCAGGTTTGTAAGTTAATTGGGTTCTGTAAATTGCCCCTAGTGTGTAGGATGCGAAACTGGGATAACAGAAGTAGTGTGCGGGTGATCACTGGTCGCCCCAGACTTGGTGGGCAGAAGGGCCTGTTTCTGTGCTGTATTTCTACAACTAAAGGTTGAAATTCTGCCTAACAGCACTGTGGGAGTATCTTCACATTAACTGCACCATTCAAGAGACTATCTCAGCATCAAGTTATTGAGAACAATTGAAGATGAGTCTTTCCTGTAATACTAATATCCCTTTTTTACATATCCCCTTGCTTGCACTAGCCTTTTAAAACAAAATCTGGTAAATATCAAATGTTCTGTGATCCATTCCATGTGTTGTGTTTATCGCAAAATCTTTTGCCAAAGTCAATTTATCTATTTATAAATTATCCCAAACATTAACTTCCAGATTTAAAGTATATTTTAACATGATTTATTGATCTCTTTGATAACCTTGATTTCGTTGGGCAAAAACCTCTATCTCTTGTAGACAATTCTAGCGTAACTTCTATTTTTGGTTGGTGCCAGTAAATGCATTCAAGACCTGCGCATCTGTTAATAAGTTGCCTGTTCTTTCTAAAGCAGAACGACTTAATACTTAACTGGGTTCATTTACAAGGAACTTGGAGAAACTCTGTATCTGGGTGACCGTTGTGACATTGTAAATGCACAGAGTCAGGTCCGAATGGCTTCCGACATTTGCATTTTGTATCCTTGAATAAAGATAGTGAAGAGCAAAAAAAAAACTTGCTCAATGCACATTATCTTACTTTGCTTTTTCTAAGAATTTAATCAGATTGAATCTATAGTGATAGCACAAAAAGCAATTGATGGGAGCCATCTTTAGAAGTTTCAAGTCAAATTAATTCCATTCTTTTTGCTCCCTTTGGCAGCCAGGGAAGCACTTGAAAATGTAATTGAATCCGTTAATTAGTTTAGAGATACAGTGCGAAAACGCCCTTCGGCCCACCGAGTCCGGCCCGACTTGTGATCCCCGCACACTAGCACTATCCTACACACACTAGGGACAATTTATATTTATACCAAGCCAATTAACCTACAAACCTATAAGTCTTTCGAGTGTGGGAGGAAATCGGAGATCTCTGAGAAAACCCACGCAGGTCATGAGGAGAGCGTGCAAACTCCATACAGACAGCAACCGTAGTCAGGATCGAGCTCATGTCTCTGGCGCTGTAAGGCAGCAGCTCTACCGTTTAATACTTGAATGTGTGCAAATTACTAATCCTGCTGCAGTTAAAATATATTTTTTGTCAAAATGTCAGAATCGGTAAGGCCACCAAGCATAATCAAGGACAACTCTCATCCCGGTCACTCCCTCTTCTTCCCTCTCCCACCAGGCAAGAGATACAGAAGTTTGAAAATGCATACCTCTAGATTCAGGGACTGTTTCTTCCCAGTTGTAATAAGGCAACTGAACCAACCTATCACCAACTAGAGAGCGGTCCTGACCACCATCTCATTGGAGACCTTCGATCTATCTTTAATCTGACTTTGTGTAGGAAGAAACTGCAGATGCTGGTTTAAACCGAAGATGGACACAAAACGCTGGAGTAACTCCGCGGGTCAGGCAGCATCTCGGACCCGAAGCGTCACCCATTCCTTCTCTCCAGAGATGCTGCCTGCCCGCTGAGTTACTCGAGCTTTTTGTGTCTATCTTTATCTGACTTTGTTGAACGTTATATTGCACTAAACGGAGTTTGTACGTTCTCCCCGTGACCTGCATGGGTTTTCTCCGAGATCTTCGGTTTCCTCCCACACTCCAAAGACGTACAGGTATGTAGGTTAATTGGCTGGGCAAATGTTAAAAATAAAAATAATTTTTTTAAAAATTGTCCCTAGTGTGTGTAGGATAGTGTTAATGTGCGGGGATCCCTGGGCGGTGCGGACCCGGTGGGCCGAAGGGCCTGTTTCCGCGCTGTATCTCTAAATCTAAAAATCTAAATCTAAATGTTATTCCCTTTATCCTGTATCAGTACACTTAGGATGGCATGTTTGTAAACATCTGTTGGCTTTTCACTGTACATGACAATACTAATAGTTTTTTTGGTAAACTGGATGAAAACAATGACAAAGTTGACATGGAGAGGTGCAGCAAAGTTGTTGCACAAAATTAATTCCTGGAATGAGATGGTAATGGGGAAAGATTGAGCAGAACAGCCCTTCCCTAGGTGGAATTTAGAAGCGTGACTAGTGATCTTATTGAAACCTCCGTGTCTAAAGAAGGGTCCTGACACGAAACATCACCTCCATGTTCTCCAGGGATGCTGCCTGACCCACTGAGTTACTCCAGCACTTTGTGTTTTTTAATTCAAATGGGCCTTGAAAAGGTAGATGTTGTGGAAATGTTTCCCCGGTGGAGGGTTTATGAACTGGGAGGCCTAGTCTTAGGATAAGGTGTTGACTGACCCTCCTCTCTCGTAATGAGGTGAGGAGGAATAAGGGTTGGGAACCTTTGGAATTTTCTACCCCAGAAGGATGTAAATGATTAGTCATTAATTTGCTTCTACTCTGGGACAGTTGTTTGGACTAAAGTGAAATAAAAAGCTCTGGAAATCAAGCAAAAAAAAATCTGGAATTCAGGCCATGTATTAGGACCGACATTTCTGGAGAACATGGATAGGTGACATTTTAGATCAGGACCCTTCTTCAGAAGAGGTCTGACGAAAGGTCCCTACCCGAAACATCACCTGCCCGCTGAGTTACTCTTGCACTGTGTGTCCTTTTGTGTAAACCAGCATCTGTAGTCCCATGTTTCTAAATCAGGACAGCTATGATCTTATTCGATGGTGGAACAGACTTGAGAGACTGCTTGGCCTTGCTTGCCTTTGTATCCTATGTTTTTATGAACCTGAAAAGTAATCCTCTTGAAATAATTTTTTTAAATCAAGTATATGGTTCATAGATGTTTAAATAATGGTGGATTATTGGCAGTACATGTGACCATTCTCATTTTGGATTTCCACGATATGACTAACAAAGAATCATTTATTTTGCACAAGAATCACTTGATAAATGAACAATAATGGGGAACTTCTTAATGAAATACAAATGACTGGTGTGTATTGGCTAAATGAGTTCAACTGATTCTGTTTATATTCCCGATTGCAAACAGAACACTGAATCAGACTGAATGCCTCAAGAACTAATCATAGAGAAACATCAAACGTACTCCTATTTATAGTCTACTTGTAGAAAATAGTTTATGAACATTGTACCAAAATAGTACTTGTGGTGATTCAAGGTTGCTGTTGTAGGCTTTTGTATTCTCTGACTTTCTGTGTCAGCACATAATAAACAAGTAGTATTTGTGTTAGAGTTTATCAAGGCTCTAAGGAATCCTATTTTTCTGTAAAGAAAAAGTTATGTAACTCAAAAGTGGTTCACGGAAAATTAAAAAAGAAAGGCACTGCCCAAGAAGAATAGTTTTATGCAGACATGGTGTACTGCTGAGATTGTTGTTGTAGACCTTCAACACACCGACATGATTAGTATTCTTGTCTAGACATGAGATCAGGTACCTCTGTGGTCATGAGCTCATTCATCCTTCAGGAAAAATTCTAGGGTTTCAAAGGTGTATAGAGTGCAAAAAAAAAAACACATTGAGAAGCCTGCATTGAATGTAGAAGATAATACCATGATTGAAGTGTAGTGTGAGGTGGATGTGCACCTTGAAGTCCAGATGATGTTAGCCATTGTTGAAGCTAATTTGGCTGCTCCTCAGATCAACTTGGAAGTCGGCATTTCTGCTTTGGTTTGGATCTTGCACGCAGGAGCCCAGGGCACTTATGCAAACGAGACACACAAAAATAAACAGAGCATTCAGGAAAGAGCCAGCTGGACCCATCTATCTCATTCAGGTTCCGTGTAACAGTTGAAAGTGATCTTAAATAGCCACCTGCTCTGCTCGGTCGACTTTCAGAAAGGTTTTTCCAAGCATGTAGAAAACTTAACTTATTCCAAAGGTCTATGACCTTCAGTAAAAAGTTGAGCATCTAACATCCACTCTAAGTCTATGCGTGCATATAATTTAAATACTACACAGTGGTTTCCCATAATAACTATAATAAGGTTCATTATAACTAAGATTATCATCTATTAGGTTATATAATCATCCAAAAAAGGGACTGGAAAGATGCTTCAACCATGTACCCCAATTGTCCTTCCAGGCAAGGCAGAGGTTCACTTGCATCTCGTCCAACCTCATCTACAGTATCCACTGTTCCAGGTGTAGACTCCTATATATCGGCGAGACCAAGGACAGGCTCGGCGATCGTTTCGCTGAACATCTCCAAGATGTACATGATCACCAGATTGCTAAACACTTTAACTCCCCCTCCCATTCCCAATCTGACCTTTCTGTCCTGGGCCTCCTCCATTGTCAGAGTGAGGCCCAGCGCAAATTGGAGGAACAGCACCTCATATTTCGCTTGGGCAGCTTACACCCCAGCAGGATGAATATCGACTTCTCTGACTTGAAGTAACCCTTGCTTTCCCCTCTCTCTCCATCCCTCCCCCATCCCAGTTCTCTGACTAGTTTGACTGTCCCCGATTGAATTTTACTCTGTATGCCTCGTTGTCACCTTCCCCGAGCATGCAATGTTTGATTCTACATTTTCCATCAACTTCGTCCCCCTTTGATTTCTCATTTTCGCACCTTACCCATATCCATATCTCTCGTTTCCCCTAACTCTCAGTCTGGTGAAGGAGTCTAAGAACAGTCTCAGCCACGATCCGAAACGTCACCCATTCCTTCTATCCGGAGATGCAGCCTGCAATGTTGAGTTACTCCAGAATGTTGTGTCTATCTTTTATGTCTGACCCCCTGAACTGACCAGGACTAACTAAGCTCTACTGCTTCCTTAAACGTGAATCCTAAGCATCGGGTTCTGCAGAAGCATTGCCAGAAGACTATCATTGTCATAGCCCTCAGGGCCTCACGAAGCCACTTCTTTTCAGACAGTATCTCACAGAAAACCCATTCGCTGCCAGTGCACAGGACCACCGAGTCATCTTGTGGACTGCCCCAACAGATACCTACGAGAAGATTCTTCACTGCTCGACCATGAATTTGAAGAAGGGCCTCGACCCAAAACGTCACCTATTCCTTTTCTCCAGAGATGGTGTTCGACCCGCTGAGTTGCTCCAGCTTTTTGTGTCCATCTTTGGTTTAAACCAGCATCTGCAGTTCCTTCCTACACAAGATTAATCGGGACTGGTTGGATGGGAGTGGCCAGGATATTGAGGAGCTAATTAATCAAAAGAGTCTCTTTTTATTTCTGGATTGGAAGCACCACCATTTCTCAAGGGAAAGAAAATAATCCGATAGGGAAATTAAGGCAGGGGTGCAGGTTACCCTGGAGAGAGTACTGGGTGTTCAGCAACTCACTGACTTCCATGATGTGCACAGGTTCTTCAGTGCTGCCCAGGCCTTCTACAACGCAAGGCCTTGCCCCGGTGAGAGTCAAGTATGGAGCGAGCTCTTCAAGCCTCCAGCACTTGTAGGAAGGAGAACTTCCAAGTCTTCTTCAGCTGCAACTCCGTCCTTGACTTGAGCAACCTTCACTTCATTCCACATCAAGAAATTCAAACCAAGGAATAAATATAATGAGTCTCCGCAAACTACAAAGATAGAAAATCAACTATTCAGAGCTTCAAAGATGAGACGGGTGCAATAAATCCCATCATTGCACTTAATTATTGATGCAGGTAAAACTAGTTCATAAACATTAAAAGTGTATAAAAGATCAAAAGTAAGTAATATTTAATAAAACTCATTTCATTTACGTAGTGGGCTTTACATTTTCCTTTTTAAACTACAAAATGATTGAACATGCAGAAAATGGGCCCATAAAATGGGTCTTGCGAAATAGAATTTATATTGCAGTCTATGTGTAATGAAGACCAGCACCTGCAACCAATTCTAAAATGGGGAAACACCACGCCCAGATTCGAACACCATTGAAAGGTGCAGCTCTGAACACTTTTAAATTGATAGTAAAATGGAGATACAAGAAGTGCATATTCTGATTTACAAAAGAAAGGCACAAGATGCTGGAACAACTCAGTGGTGCAGGCAGCCTCTCTGGAGAGCATGGATCGTTACAGTTTTGAGTCGGGGCCCATCTTCAGAGTGATAAATGACGTTTTGCGTAGGGACCCTTCTTCAAAGTGATCGGTAATGTTTTGGGTTGGGAGACACAAAATGCTGGAATAACTCAGTGGGACAGGCAGCATCCCTGGAGAGAAGGAATGGGTAACGTTTCGGGTCAGAGAAAATAGGTGCAGGATGAGGCCATTTTGCCCTTCGAGCCAGCACCGTGATTCATTGTGATCATGGCTGATCATCCATAATCAGTAACCTGTGCCTGCCTTCTCCCCATATCCCTTGATTCCACTAGCCCCTAGAGCTCTATCTAAGTCTCTTTTAAATTCATCCAGTGAATTGGCCTGGAGACCCTTCTTTATCTGGGTTGGGACCCTTCAGAGTGATAGGTGACGTTTTGGGTCGGGAGTCTTCCTCGGAGCGATATGTGATGTTTTGTGTTGGGACCTCCTTCAGACTAATAAAGTGGGCTTCACAGTTCACGTCTCAACGTGAGTTTCCCCAAATCCTACATTTTCTTATCCGAAATGGATTAAATTTGCTGCCATTTTGCTCTACCTATGCAGAGGAAAGATTAGTAAAAGTCTCTGACTTTTGCTTACCGCAGGACTTTGAGCACAGACGTCTATGTGTTCGTGCTTATATAAACACGTTGTGTTGCGTGACTCCTTGTTTCATAGCTAGCTGTTCCAGTTAGTGGGAGTGAGATTGCACTGCTGTAAACATTGAGTAAGAGCATTGGAATGTTAGTGCTATATAATAATTGCAGGTTGTTGCATCATGATTGTTTTTCAGAATTCAAGTCTTAGTTCTGCAAAACAAGGCTTAACTGTGAACTTTGAAGCTCCTACATCACTGTTCTGTTTTTTCCAAGTATTCCATCTACCATGACTTTTAACTATAGTAAGAGTTCCATGAATTGAATTAATCAAATAGAAATTGTGAATGTCAATCAAACCATTATACATTATTGTTGTTATTATTATGCCACCTTGTTAAATACCATTCAAAGAATATTGAAGAACAGGGAGAACAATTCCATGCCTAAGTAGTATAAGAAAATAACTGCAGATGCTGGTACAAATCGAAGATATTCACAAAATGCTGGAGTATCTCAGCAGGTCAGGCAGCATCTCAGGAGAGGAGGAATGGGTGACGTTTCGGGTCGAGACCCTTCTTCAGACTGAAGAATCCATGCCTAAGATTGGCACGAGGGCATCCAAAAATCATGCAATAATTAGATGTGAATACAAAACATGAGCTTTGCAAAGTCTGCAAAGGAAAGGATCTCAAGAAAGCCCACTGCGTAGGAAGGAACTGCAGATGCTGGTTCACACCAAAGATAGACACAAAAAGCTGGAGTGACTCAGCGGGTCAGACAGCATCTCTGGAGAAAAGGAATAGGTAACCTTTCTTCAGCTTGAAGGACGGCATCAAGCGAAAGCCTAATGTGCCAAAATGGTGACTAGAAATGTTATGAGCTTCAGAATATGTCCGTGGCTGTCAAGACTAAGACCGGCTGCAATAAATCCTTGCAATACTCCGGATACTCAAGGGTTTCTGGAGCTCTGCATGTAGTGTGGTGTTTTTTAACATTCATCTAAATAGACAGACTGAGTCTGTTGTATGCATCTTGCCATTAGAATTCTGCTGAAATGTCAATGCAAATTATGTACATAAATCTTGAGCTCTGATTTCGAGGTGAGAGTGGCACAGACTGAGCTGAGTTGACACCTCAGAACGCCGTGCGTCAAAGTCCGTGTTCAAGTAAAGCTGATATTAAGATGATAGGGCTTTATAAAGTCCTTGAACCAACATAGTTGCTTTTGACTGGAGCGACTAGGCTTGTATACACTGGAATTTAGAAGGATGAGAGGGGATCTTATCGAAACATATAAGATTATTAAGGGGTTGGACACGTTAGAGGCAGGAAACATGTTCCCGATGTTGGGGGAGTCCAGAACAAGGGGTCACAGTTTAAGGATAAGGGGGAAGTCTTTTAGGACCGAGATGAGAAAGTTTTTTTCACACAGCGAGTGGTGAATCTGTGGAATTCTCTGCCACAGAAGGTAGTTGAGGTCAGTTCATTGGCTATATTTAAGAGGGAGTTAGATGTGGCCCTTGTGGCTAAAGGGATCAGGGGGTATGGAGAGAAGGCAGGTACGGGATACTGAGTTGGATGGTCAGCCATGATCATATTGAATGGCGGTGCTGGCTCGAAGGGCCGAATGGCCTACTCCTGCACCTATTTTCTATGTTTCTATGATAGGGCTTTATAAAGTCCTTGAACCAACATAGTTGCTTTTGACTTTACTCGGAAGCGAGTTTGATTCGTTCCAGTTCATGCTCATGAAATCTATACCATCCACAAGGAAACGCTGTTATTGTCTGTCTTTGATGTGGGATTGTGACGTTTCCTTGGCTCAGTGGGCTTGTGAATAGTGGGTTCTGGATATAAGCATTCGGCCACTCAATTGTTAATAATGGGAAAAAAGGGGAAAATGCTGGAGTAACTCAGCGGGTCAGGCAGCATCTCAAGAGGTGCTGGATAGGTGATGTTTCAGGTCTGGACCCATTTTTCAGACTGATATCAATGTTAATAGTGGACATTGTTTTTCAAATGTGTAACTAAATCCTTGTTCCCCTATGCACCTTTTAATCAGTTTTTGGATCATGACTGTATAAAATAAAAAAAGATAAATCTAGAAATTGAATGCTGGACCTATCCTACATTTTAACCAGTATCCCCAAAACAAGATTACACCCCTAGAAAGCAGGTTACTAAAGTAATGATGTAAAATACCTAAAATATGTATGTTTCTTTCTCTTTCCCTGCTGTTGTCATGCAACATTTCAACTCGGTCTTCAGGTTTATTTTATTATTTTTATTTAGAGATACAGCGCGGAAACAGGCCCTTCGGCCCACCGGGTCCGCGCCGCCCAGCGATCCCCGCACATTAACACTATCCTATACTCACTAGGGACATTTTTTTATTTTATTTTTACATTTGCCCATTAATTAACCTACATACCTGTACGTCTTTGGAGTGTGGGAGGAAACCGAAGATCTCAGAGAAAACCCACGCAGGTCACGGGGAGAACGTACAAACTCCAACAGACGGCGCCCGTAGTCAGGATCAAACCTGAGTCTCCGACGCTGCATTCGCTGTAAGGCGGCAACTCTACCGCTGCGCCACCGTGCCGCCCATAACTGCTAATCTAGCATATCCATTAAGTCTGAATGCTTATAGTTCTGTGCAGTGTACTGAACTGTCCCATTTTTACTGTACAAAACCTGTCAATATTTTTCACTAATTATTTATGCCTTCTGTACTTTTTATGCCGTCAGTTGGTTGGGAGTCTTCGGGAAATTGCTTAGATTAAGAACTGAAAAAATTGTATATTAAATAATGGCGGGGATTGTAGCTTGAAAGGTGATTGACTGCATTATTTCATGGAGGATTGCTTACATTTGGAAGAATTGCCTTTTATTTTTCATTGTAAATGCAGCTAGAATGTAGACACAAAATGCTGGAGTAACTCAGCGGGACAGGCAGCATCTCTGGAGCGAATGAATGGGTGACGTTTCGGGTCGAGACCTTTCTTCAGACCAAAGAAGGGTCTCGACCCAAAACGTCACCCATTTCTTCTCTTCGGACTCTGAAGAAGGGTCTCGACCCAAAACGTCACCCATTCCTTCTCTCCAGAGATGCTGCCTGACCCGCTGAGTTACTCCAGCATTTTGTGTCTATCTTTGGTTTAAACCAACATCTGCAGTTCCTTCCTACACAGTTAGAATGTACTTGGATATCATTGTTTTTTTAATGGTTGTGCAATTTTTGCTCACATGAATAGGAGTCAGTTGATGGTGCTATCTGTTGCTCAGAAGGTTTTAGGTTCAAATTTGGATGAAATATTTTATGTTTATGTTTCAAGAGATGTTAAGTCAAAGTTACATTCATCTTTTTGCTGAACATTATAAATACAATACCAATATTTAAAAGATAGTGAATTATTAGACAATAGACAATAGGTGCAGGAGTGGGCCATTTGGCCCTTCAAGCCAGCACCACCATTCAATGTGATCATGGCTGATCATTCTCAATCAATACCCCGTTCCTGCCTTCTCCCCATACCCCCTGACTCCGCTATCCTTAAGAGCTCTATCTAGCTCTCTCTTGAATGCATTCAGAGAATTGCAGTTTGGCTTTGGAACTGACTTACCCACAGAATTATGGTGGAAGCATGTTATTCTGGCTGGCGCTCTGCGACCAGTGGTGTTTAGTTTAGAGATACAGCGCGGAAACAGGCCCTTCGGCTCACCGAGTCCGCACCGACCAGCGATCCCCACACATTAACACTATCCTACACTGGGGACAATTTACACATACACCAAGCCAGTTAACCTATAAACCTGTACGTCTTTGGAGTGCGGGAGGAAACCGAAGATCTCAGAGAAAACCCACGCAGGTCACGGGGAGAACGTACAAACTCCGTACAGACAGCACCCGTAGTCGGGATGGAACCCGGGTCTGCGGTGCTGCAAGTGCTGTAAGGCAGTAACTTTACCGTGGCCGCCCCCTTGTTCTGCAGGGATCTATGCTGGGACCTCTGGTGTTTGTGATCTACACAACCTAAATTGTAGATGGGTTGGTTAGTAAGTTTGCCAAAATTGGTGTAGTAATGCGAACAACCTAAACAACCTAAATTGTAGATGGGTTGGTTAGTAAGTTTGCCAAAATTGGTGTAGTAATGCGAACAGGGAGGAAGGCTGTCAAAGGGTATAACGGGATTTTGATCACTTACTGAATTAAGTGGGGGAATAGCAGATGGACTTCAATCTGTTGCAAGTGTGAGGTGTTACACTTTAGGAGGTCAAATGCAAGGGGAAAGAATGCAGCTAAAGGCAAGACATTGATGTGCAGCAAGATCTTGGGTTCCAAGTACATAGCCCCCTGAAAGTGACAACACAAGTGGATAGGATCGTAAAGAAGGCAAATGGCATGCATGGCTTCATCGTTTGAGGGATTGAGCGTAAGTCAGGAAGTCACGTTGCAGCTTTATGAAACTTTGCTTAGTTCGTATTTGGAGTTTTATGTGCATTTGCAGCAGTAATGTTAGAGGAAGGACGTGGAGAAGAGTGTATAAGAAGGAACCGCAGATGCTGGTTTAAACCAAAGAAAAAAGGCTTCCACCGTTATCCTGTGGGTAAGTCAGTTCCAAAGCCAAACTGTATATGTACTGCAGTGAGTACCAACTATGAAGATACTGCGGTAGCTCAGCTAGACTACTCCAACACCACATCTCAAACCCATCTGAAACACACCGCAGGTTATTTTCGGTTTAGATATTTTTTTTAGAGATACAGCGCAGAAACAGGCCCTTCGGCCCACCGGGTCCGCGCCGCCCAGCGATCCCCGCACACTAACACTATCCTATACCTACTAGGGACATTTTTTACATTTACCCAGCCAATTGACCTACATACCTGTACGCATTGGAGTGTGGGAGGAAACCGAAGATCTCGGAGAAAATCCACGCAGGTCACGGGGAGAACGTACAAACTCTTTACAGACGGCGCCCGTGGTCAGGATCGAACCTGAGTCTCTGGCCCTGCATTCGTGGTAAGGCAGCAACTCTACCGCTGCGCCACCGTGCCGCCCTAAAAGCTGGAGTAACAGGCAGCATCGCTAGTGAGAAGGAATGGATGTTATTTTGGAACGTCACCCATTCCTTCTCTCCAGAGATGCTGCCAGTCCCGCTGAGTTACTCCAGCTTTTAGTGTCTGCCTTCGATGTGGAGAAGAGCTTTACCGGAATGTGGCCTGGTTAAAGGGTATTAGCTATATGGAGAGGTTAGACAAACTTGGATTGTTTTCTGTGCAGTGTCGGAGACTTAATAGAAGTATATAAAATTGGGAGTCATGGATGAGGTAGACAGACAGAACATTTTCCCCAGTGTGGAAATGTCAGAGTAGAGAACACAGCTTTAAGATCAGAGAGTGTAGGAAAATAACTGCAGATGCTGGCACAAATCGAAGGTACATCGAATGAAGAAGGGTCTCGACCCAAAACGTCACCCATTCCTTCTCCCCAAGATGCTGCCTGACCTGCTGAGTTACTTCAGCATTTTGTGATACCTTTAAGCTCAGAGGGGGTAAATTTACAGATTTAATTAGAGGAACAGCACCTCATATTTTGCTTGGGTAGTTTACACCCCAGCCTATGAACATTGACTTTTCTAACTTCAGGTAGTCCCTGCCTCTCCACCCCCCCCCCCCCCCCCCCTTCCCAGGTCTCCCACTAATCTTCCTGTTTCCGACTACATCCTATCTTTGTCCCGCCCCCTCCCCTGACATCAGTCTGAAGAAAGGTCTCGACCCGAAATGTCACCCATTCCTTCTCTCCCGAGATGCTGCCTGGCCTGCTGAGTTATTCCAGCACTCTGTGAAACGTCACCCATCCATGTTCTCCAGAGATGCTGCCTGACCGGCTGAGTTACTCCAGCACTCTGTGAAACGTCACCCATCCATGTTCTCCAGAGATGCTGCCTGACCCGCTGAGTTACTCCAGCATTTTGTGTCTACCTGTAAATTTAAAGATGTGTGGGGCATGTTTCTTGCACAGAGGTAGACGCCAGGGCTGATGGTAGAGGCAGATACAATCGTGGCTTTTAAGAGGCTTTTGGATAGGCAGGGAATGGAGGGGTATCGGTCAAATGCAGCCAGAGGGGATTAGATTAATTTGCCATAATGTTCAGCACTGTTAATGTGGACCAACTGGCCTGTTCCTGTGCTACACTTTCTATGTTCTATGAGTTATATGAAATGAATGTCGGCACAGTGGCGCAGCGGTAGAGTTGCTGCCTTACAGTGAATGCTGCGCCGGAGACCCGGGTTCCATCCCGACTACGAGCGCCGTCTGTACGGAGTTTGTACGTTCTCCCCGTGACCAGCGTGGGTTTTCTCCGAGATCTTCGGTTTCCTCCCACACTCCAAAGACGTGCAGGTTTGTAGGTGAATTGGCTGGGCAAATGTAAAAATTGTCCCTGGTGTGTGTAGGATAGTGTTAGTGTGCGGGGATCGCTGGTCGGCGCGGACCCGGTGGGCCGAAGGGCCTGTTTCCGCACTGTATCTCTAAAATCTAAAAAAAATCTAAAAAATCTTTTTTTTTAATTGAAATATTTCTAAAGTATAAACAAACGCAGTCATCTTTTAATTGTGCTAGAATTCTTCATTGACTTAAAAAATGTCCTGATGGAGCAAATTTAAAACTAAAACAAATTTAGAACTACATAGCATTGCATAATCTTGAATGAAGTTTTTGTTGTGGTACAGTTAAGTTGTACAATTTATTGATTTTGTACTGACAAAGGGATCCAATGTCTAATGTTTGTTTCTCAAATTAAAATACTGTTTAACTATCGAACAAGTAAAAATAAATTTCATGTTGAAGTTTGCAACTAATGTAGTGGGAGGCCTGTTTAATGTGGATCTAGCATATTAGTGCACTTGGCATATTGTCAAATTGTGATATTGGCCTGTTCATAACACAGGCTTTGAGGTGAATGAGTTCATGAGAGATTCTGAATAATCCGAATCATTGAGTACTGGAACATTTATTCCACACCCATGTTAAATACAAGTAATAAAAGGAGATAAGTATATTGGCTCTGATTTCTGGAATGAGAAAACAAACCTGCCAGAGATGTATTACTGTTTTGAAAGCATTTATAATTAATAACTTGCATGCACACGAAAGAGAACATTTAAATTGGCACAAGGACTTTTGTACAAAGAACTGCAGTGGGTAAAAAAATGAAAACATTATGAAGCAGAAGTGATGAACTAATTAAGAGATTGATTCACTAATTTAAGGACCTGATCCTTTGTATACCAAAGATAGACACAAAATGCTGGATAACTCAGCGGCCCAGGCAGCATCTCTGGATAGAATGAAAGGCTGTTGTTTTAGGTCAGGAGCCTTCTTCAAACACTGAATCTGAAGAAGGGTCTCGACCCAAAACGTTACCCAGAGTCCAAAGAAGGGTCTCGACTCCAAAAGTCACCCACTCCTTCTATCCAGAGAAACTGCCTGTCCCGCTGAGATACTCCAGCATTTTGTGTCTATCTTCAGTGTAAACCAGCATCTGCAGTTCCTTCCTACACCCTATGTTTACCATGTTTGGTTCAAGATATATCTAATGGTTCGAACTCGATACATAACATTGTATGTGAAAATGTAATAACAAGGAACTGCAGATGCTAGTTTACAATAAATCATATATGAAAATGCTTTTTCCATAGAAATCACAACAGGAGTTTTTTTGGCAATTTAATTTTCTCCATTGTGTTAAATGTTGCAAATTTAACCAGCAGAGCATCGTAAATGTTAAAGCTACTTCAATACTTTTAAATGTGGACGCTGTACTTGGGATTGCCCCTCGTATAGTTATTACTTCAATAAATTAAATTACTTTATGGCAATATTTTAGAGGAGAAAGTCAAAAGCAGACTTAACAACACTGTAAAGGGAATGTTTTCTTCATTTTTGGATCTGTGCTGAGTTAGCTGGCTTCGTGAGTACACGGAGGAGAAAAAAAAGCCTTGCCACAATCCTACTCTTGATCATTATCTGGCAGTGCCGAGTGAAATGCAAGAGACCAGCAAATCAGGGTGGCCATGTGCTTGGGCTTACCATTTTAACCCCTACCTACAAATGAATCCCCTCCCTCTCCTGGGCCACACCTGGACTCCCACCTATTTCTCTCTTCTGTTCCTCGCCCCATCCTTCCCTGCTACTTTCTTCTCCTTGGCTTGACAATCTGCAGCTCCAAACCTGTTGCACACCTATTGTTCTTATCCCTGGCCTTTGTTCCAAACATCTGCCGATCAACAACCACCCCACCCCCCCCCCCCCCCCCGTGTCCACCTATTACATGCCTATGGAGTGGTGAAACTGTGGAATTCTCTGCCACAGAAGGTAGTTGAGGCCAGTTCATTGGCTATATTTACGAGGGAGTTAGATGTGGCCCTTGTGGCTAAAGGGATCAGGGGGTATGGAGAGAAGGCAGGTACAGGATACTGAGTTGGATGTTCAGCCATGATCATATTGAATGGCGGTGCAGGCTCGAAGGGCCGAATGACCTACTCCTGCACCTACTTTCTATGTTTCTATTCCACACTTTGTCCTGCCTCTCCCTTTTTCCAGCATTCTTTCCCCCCCCCCCCCCCCCCCCCCTCCCTTGCAATCAGTCTGAAGAAGGGTTTAGACCTGAAACATCCATGTTTTCCAGAGATGCTGCCCGGGGATGGGGTGGTTTGGTTAGGAAGGGACGAGTGGACCAGGGAGTTACGGAGGGAACGGTCTGCGGAACGAAGAAAGGGGAGGGGGATGGGAAGATGTGGCCAGTGGTGGGGTCCCGTTGTAGGTGACGGAAATGTTGGCGGATGATTTGTTGGATCCGCTGGCTGGTGGGGTGGAAGGTGACAACGAGGGGGATTCTGTCCTTGTTACGAGTGGGGGGCGGGGGAGCAAGAGCAGAGCTGCGGATACGCTGGTTGGTGGGACGAAGGGTCTCGACCCGAACCAGCTGAGTTACTCCAGCATTTTGTGAATAAATAAGTTATGCAAGGTGGCTCATTGCATTTCTGTCATGGTTATTTTATTGTTGAATAATGATTCTGCATAGGAGCAGGTTAATCGAGATAGAGACAAAAAGCTGGAGTAACTCAGCGGGACAGGCAGCATCTCTGGAGAGAAGGAATGGGTGACGTTTCGGGTCGAGACCTAGAGATGTTTGCTTTGAACATGTCGAGTGTATTTTCTTCTACACTGTAGTGAATGAGTCCAAAATGGTTTGTTGGATCTCTAAACAAGCTCGTATGCAAGTACTGAAATTTGATGGCAAAATTTAGAATATGCTTGGTTCTGGGGTTGGGATGATGTATGTTGAACTGCTTCCTTTTGACTTGTAGATTAGTATATGGAATAGGCCACTGGAGGAGGTAGTCAAGGCAAGCACTATCACTGCATATATAGGCCGGCACAGTGGCGCAGGAGTACGTTGCTGCCATACAGCGCCAGAGACCCAGGTTCAGTCCTGACTACGGGTGCTGTCTGTACGGAGTTTGTATGTTCTCCCTGTGACTGCGTGGGGTTTCTCCAGGTGCTCCGGTTTCCTCCCACGCCCCAAAGATGTAGGGGTTTGTAGGTTAATTAGCTTCTGTAGCTTGCAATTTGTCCCTAGTGTGTCGGATAGTGCTATGTATGGGGTCTGAAGAAGGGTCTCAACCCAAATTGACACCCATTCCTTCTCTCCCGAGATGCTGCCTGACCTGCTGAGTTACTCCAGCATTTTGTGAAATAAATATCTTCGATTTGTTCCAGCATCTGCAGTTATTTTCTTACGCTATGTATGGGGTGATCTCTGATTAGGGCGTACTCAGTGGGGCGAAGGGCCTGTTTTCACGTTTAGATTACAACAACTTCGACAAGCTTCTAAAGGCATTTCCGCTCCTAAAGACATTGGCTCTGGATTTACTGCCTTCACGAGCGGGGAGGGGGGTCTATCCAACAAAACGCAGTCCTTTCATCTCCATTAACCACACTCACACTCTATGGTCTAAAGTCTACTGAATTTAAAAGACACTCAGACAAGCACATGAATAGGAAAGGTTGAGAGGGATATGGGCCAAACATTGGTTGGTTGGTTGGTTATGCGTAGATGGGGCATCTTGGTCGGCATGGGCAAGTTGGGCCGAAGGGCCTGCTTTCTGTGCTGTGTGACTATAACTCCGTTTGAGCAGGAGGTTTGTTGAAAGGGAAATGCAGCATTGTAGCAAGAAGGATTGATGAAATTGTTGAGGCATAGATAAGCCATTGCCTGACATCAGTCTGCACTGAGTTCAAATCTGTTTTGGACCAAATGCTTACTGTACATGTAAGTCATGTACAAGATGTAGAACACAATAACAGCTGAACATTGCACTCAAGTTCTTTTCCATATACAGCAAGGCAAATTTCTGCCCTTAGGTTTACCAGTGCACTCTTGGACTGCATGCTGTCAGCTGAAATAAATGTTGGTGTTGCTTCATAGCTTTGCATTCCATGGCTATCTCGGCTGTAATCAAGTTCTGACTGGGCTTGTGGACCAAGTTCCTGTGCAATGGGAAGCCTTTCCAAAGGAAAACACGGGGATGAAGAAAGTATTAATGCTTATTTCACCCTGCTGATGTATGTGGCTGCTCCCGAAATTAGATTTCCAGCAATATTTTTGTTCTGTTGATCAACTTTGGGAAGCCAGGAGAGAGTGCCTTGGGAAATGGCGAACTGAATATTACCTCACATACGTTTAAAAAAAAAAGAAACTGCAATTATCTTTTCATGTGCAGTAATGTGCCAAAAACCTCAATTTTTCAAGTGCAAACATATTCTGACATATTCATGTTCCTCGTTCGGTGCCCCAAGATACCTGCCTTCGGCTCCAAGACTATATGAATATTCTTGCTTGTCAGTTGACCTAATGTTTTTCAGTGTGCATCTTATGAGAACCTCTCTACTATATATATATTTTTTTTTTATTCCAAAGCTGCTTAATTCAATTTCTTCGCCTGGAGAATAAAAAACCCTTCAAGTATCGTATGAAGTACACAGAGATATATTATGGCGTATTATACTTCAAAATATACTTGTGGGTCCGTACTATTTACTCCGTCTCGCTTACTTCTCGGGTTCAGTGAAATGGAAATTTTCCTGGAGTAAGTCTGTTTGTCCTTATACCTCCTCCCTCGACTCCGTCCAAGGACCCTAATGGTCTTTTCATGCTTCTTCTTCTTCTGTCGCATGTCTTTCAGACCTGCAGCTCCGTTGAGGCGAGCCAGGCCAACGTGTCATCGTCCAGGTCAATCAGAACTCGTTCACCATTCGGTGGGCGGTATTTGGGGCAACTGGTGACTATGTGCTCCACTGTCTCCACGTGAGGAAGACAAAGACAGCCTCTACGCAGCCTCCCCCACGAGTAGCTTACAGGCTCATGTCCTTAAAGCCAAACTAATGTCTTTGCCAAGTCTGCAGATCGCAAAACGCCACGCCTCCCCAGGCCAGGCGGCACCGTCAAATGCCGCCAACTGTCGAGGTTTAGCGCTACTGCAGCTCAACGTTGAAGGCCTTACCACTGCCAAGCTCAACGTCATCGAACAGATTGCCATCAAAAACATGCGAGGCAGAGGTTCACCTGCACCTCCTCCAACCTCATCTACTGTATCCGCTGTCCCAGGTGTGGACTCCTATACATCGGCAAGACCAAGCGCAGACTCGGCGATGGTTTCGTACAACACCTCCACTCAGTCCGCCTGAACCAACCTAATCTCTCGGTTGCTAAGCACTTTAATACCCCCTTCCATTCCCAAACTGACTTTTCTGTCCTGGGCCTCCTCCACTGTCAGAGTGAGGCCTAGCATAAATTAGAGGAACAGCACCTCATATTTCGCTTGGGCAGCTTACACCCCAGCGGTATGAATTTTGATTCCTCTAACTTCAAGTAACCCTTGCTTTCCTTCTCCCTCCCCCTTCCTAGTTCTCCGACCAGTCTGATTGTCCCCCTGATTAAATCTTATCTCTGCATGCTCCGTTGTCACCTTCTGCTAGCTAACAATGATCTTGTGTTTCATGACTGTTGGCAGATCAATTTCCCTCCTGGGATAATTACAGTTCTATTGTATCGTATCTATCCTACATTTTCCGTCACATCTCCTTTGATGTCACATTTTCACACCTTACCCTCCATTATCTCTGTGTCTCCCTCTCCCCTGACACAGTCTGAAGAAGGGTCTCAACCCAAAACGTCACCCATTCCTTCTCTCCAGAGATGCTGCCTGTCCCGCTGAATTACTCCAGCATTTTCTGTTTGTCTTCATCTGTAAGTCTGTTTGTTAGGTGCATTTAGAGGTCCAGACAACATTTTATCATGGGTGAAATAGCCCGGAATGTAAAGCTGGAACATCTAGTTAATGATCTCTCCTGCACGCTTCCCAAGCCCAGACCTTTCCTATTGCTCTATCCTTCAGCCGGGCAATGTTAGAGTTGCTGTCTTTCAGTGCCAGAGACCCTTGTTTGAACTTGACGGGTGCTGTCTGTACAAACTTTGAACGTTTTCCCTGTGATCGCGTGCGTTTTCTCTGGATGCTCTGATTACATTCGAAAGATGTGCAGGTTTGTAGGTTAATTCACTTCTGTAAATCGTCCCTAATGTGTGGGATAGAATTAGTGTTAAGGTGATTGCTGGTCAGCATGGACTTGGTGGGCCGAAGGGCCTATTTCCATGCTGTATCTCTAAGCTAAACTATCAGTGGGAGAGAAATCGATTAACGTTTCTGATTGAAGACTTCATTGGAAAGCTAGAAAACAGGTCACAGAGGGAGTAAATCAGATAAAATATTCAGATAGTATGAAGCAAGATTTGCCAAGATGGTTGCAGTGCTTACAACACTGAAGCTTGTGACAGGTTAACGGGGGCTGTTACAGAGAGAGAGCAAACAAAGAAACATGTTAAAGCTGTAAATTGCAGGTCAGAGCTGTCCCTGGATCTTGAAACCAAAAGGAACATGAAATTTTAAAATGCTGCAGGTGCTGAAAATCTGGATTAAAAACAGATTAAGTGACAGGAGCAGAATTCTGCCATTCGGCCCATCAAGCCTACTCCGCCATTCAATCATGGCTGATCTATCTCTCCCTCCTAACCCCATTTTCCTGCTCTTCCCATAACTCTGGACACCCGTACTGATCAAGAATCTTATCTATCTCTGCTTTAATAAATATATCCATTGACTTGGCCTCCACAGCCTTCTGTGGCAAGGAATTCCACAGATTCACCACCCTCTGACTAAAGAAATTAATTTTCATCTTCTTCCTAAAGGAACGTCCTTTCATTCTGAGGCTGTGACCTCTAGTCCTAGACTCTCCCACCAGTGGAAACATCCTCTCCACATCCACTCTATCCAAGTATTTCACTATTTGGTACGTTTCAATGATGTTCCCCCTCATTCTTCTAAACTCCAGTGAGTACAGGCCCAGTGCCGTCAAACGCTCATCATAAGTTAACGCACCTATTCCTGAAATAATTCTTGTAAACCTCCTCTGGAATGCTAGAGCACTTAGTAGGTTAGGCAGCATTCATAGGAAGAGAAATATTCATCATTAGAACTGGGAGAGAAAGAAATGTTCGTTTTCATGTGGCAGAGAAGGTAGGAGAGGGATGGACAAATAAAGAGAATATTTCTATATTATTTAGGACGAGACCAAATTAGTTATTGTGGCACAGAATCAGATTATTCATTATCTATGTTATGTGTTGCTGCTAACAAAGATGTGAGACATGCCCAGTTCTTTCTTTAGTTTAGTTTAGTTTAGAGATACAGCGTGGAAACAGGCCCTTTCGGCCCACCGGGTCCGTGCCGCCCAGCGATCCCCGCACACTAACACTATCCTACACCCACTAGGGACAATTTTTATATTTACCAAGCCAATTAACCTACAAACCGGAGGTGTTTATTTCACAAAATGCTAGAGTAACTCAGCAGGTCAGGCAGCATCTCAGGAGAGAAGGAATGGGTGACGTTTCGGGTTGAGACCCTTGATCAGTCTGAAGAAGGGTCTCGACCCGAAACGTTACCCATTCCTTCTCTCCTGAGATGCTGCCTGACCTGCTGAGTTACTCCAGCATTTTGTGAAATAAATACCTTCGAATTGTACCAGCATCTGCAGTTATTTTCTTACATTATTTAACCTACAAACCGGTACGTCTTTGGAGTGTGGGAAGAAACCGAAGATCTCGGAGAAAATCCACGCGTTCTTTCTATCAGTACTGGCCATTTCTGCCATTTGGGCACATCCCAAGGCTTTTTACAGGTAATAAAGAACACAGACTAACAAGCATCATCTGATTTTAACTCCCACATTAACTCAGTTGATCTCATCCTGCCTGAGATATTCCTTTGTTCTACCCATCCATCCCTCCCTCATCTTCTCGGTGATTGACGAACATTCTCTCTCTCTTTCTCTCTCTCTCATACAGCACGGAAACAGGCTCTTCGACCCAACTTGCCCAAAGCCGACCCAAGATGCCCCATTCACACTAATCCCACTTGCCTGCATTTGGCCCATATCCCTCTAAACGTTTCCTAACAATGTATCTGTCCAAGCATCTTATAAATTTTGTTATAGTACCTGCCTCAACTACATTCTCTGGCAGCTCATTCCATATACCCACCATCCTCTGTGTGACAAAGTTGCCCCTGAGATTCCTTCAAAGATCAAATCGTTGACCTCTCACCTGAAAGGGTGGTCTTGGAGGGGAGGATGCTCCTCAAACTGCGGAGCATCTTGGACAATACAGCCCTCCCCCTCCATGATACACTGGCCAACCTGAGGAGCACCTTCAGCAACAGACTGGTCCCACCAAGATGCAGCACAGAACGCCACAGGAGATCCTTCTTCCTTGTGGCTATCAAACTGTACAACCCTTCCCCCTTCTGTCGTGGGGTAGACTGACTCCCCCCCCCCTCCCCCCCAATTTGCCACCTGCATTAGTTGACATGCTGCAGATATTTTTGTAATTATTCAATGTATTACTTGAAAGCACAAATTTTTATTTGGATTGCAATGTGTACAAGTTTAGTTTTAGTTTAGAGATACAGCGCGAAAACAGCACCTTCGGCCCACCAAGTCCACGCCGACCGGCGATCCACACACACTAACGCTATCCTACACACACGAGGGACAATTTAAAATATCACGAAGCTAATCAGCCTACAAACCTGTACGTTGTTGGAGTGTGGGAGGAAACCGAAGATCTCGGAAGAAACCCACGCAGGTCACGGGGAGAACGCACAGACAGCGCCCGTAGTCGGGATGGAACCCGGGTCTCTGGCGCTGTGAGGCAGCAACTCGACCGCTGCGCTCATGTATTTGTGGCATGGATGCCTTTGGTGATCACGGCACGGTGGCGCAGCGGTAGAGTTGCCGCCTTACAGCGAATGCAGCGCCGGAGACTCGGGTTCGGTCCTGACTACGGGTGCTGTCTGTACGGAGCTTGTACGTTCTCCCCGTGAGCTGCGTGGGTTTTCTCCGAGATCTTCGGTTTCCTCCCACACTCCAAAGACGTACAGGTTTGTGTTTGTAGATTAATTGGCTGGGCAAATGTAAAAATTGTCCCTAGTGGGTGTAGGATGGTGTTAATGTGCGGGGATCGCTGGGCGGTGCGGACTCAGTGGGCCGAAGGGCCTGTTTCTGCGCTGTATCTCTAAATCTAAATCTAAATCTAAAAAATCAAGGAGATATTTTCTTCATATTTCCTCTTTGGTGCATCATGCAATATCATCTTTGCATCTGGATATAATAGTGTACAGTTCTAATGGATACTGATAAAACAGGAAGAATTACACTCATTCAAAGTTGCAACTTTGCATTTTGTTGTGATCCTCCAGCTATGAGTCAGGGCATTCCATAATCATAAGTGTTGCAGTGGTGTTTTGAATGAAAATAAGTCTTACTATTAATTAAATAAACAGTTAATAATACAACATTCCTTTTGGTGACCTAAAGCAAATGCATTGGTGGCACAAGGATGACAAATTAAATATACCAATAATTTAAAATATCTTAGTTATAACGTTATTGTGATAATAGACAATAGACAATAGGTGCAGGAGTAGGCCATTCGGCCCTTCGAGCCAGCACCGCCATTCAATGTGATCATGGCTGATCATTCTCAATCAGTACCCAGTTCCTGCCTGCTCCCCATACCCCCTGACTCCGCTATCCTTAAGAGCTCTATCTAGCTCTCTCTTAAATGCATTCAGAGAATCGGCCTCCACTGCCTTCTGAGGCAGAGAATTCCACAGATTCACAACTCTCTGACTGAAATGATCTGCAAAGCAGAATACTTAAATTTGTATCTAATTTTTAGAAATAGTTCTAGAGATACAGCGTAGAGACAGGCTCTACTCCAAAGACGTACAGGTTTGTAGATTCATTGGCTGGGCAAACGTAAAAATTGTCCCTGGTGGGTGTAGGATAGTGTTAATGTGCGGGGATCGCTGGGCGGCGCGGACCCGGTGGGCCGAAGGGTCTGTTTCTGCGCTGTATCTCTAAATCTAAATCTTGGGTCCACCGAGTCCACACCATCCATGCACCAGAGCTATGTTATCCCACGTTCCCATCCTACCCACTGGGGACAATTTACAGAAACCAAATAACCTCCAAGCCTGCACGTCTTTGGAATGTGGGAGGAAACCGGAGCACCCGGAGAAAACCCACACGGTCACAGGAAGAACGTGCAAACTCCGCACAGACAACACCCTTCGCCAGGATCAAACTCGGCTCTCTAACGCAATAAGGCAGCAGCACTACCGCTGTGCCACAGTGCATCCTATTTGGCTTAGCAAAAGTGACTATTTGGAAGAATAAAGAATCATAAAGAAGACTTCTTTTCATCCTCGTGTAATTTTGTTTACATTATTTGAAAAACTATTGGAATTACAAACAAATAATTTGTGAAACTGCTTTTTAATCCGAGTCCCAATTAGTTTCTGTGCACCTGTGTCAGTCTATTTAAATTCACGGTTGAAGCACTTGGTACTTGTGTAGATTGTACGTATTGTGAAGCTTTAATAAATCAACAGTGATTACCGCAGATGAACAGTCAGCTTCTCTGTGCCCTGCTCGATTATTGATCTAAGTCCAAGCAGCTGCTCTCAAACTAGTAGAAACCTGTCCTTAATCTCAACCTATGATTTAATTTATGGGTGTAGATTTTTAATCAGGGTGTTTACCGCTCTTCAGAGCTGTATGTTACACTGATTTAGATTGCCTGACAGCTTTTGAAACTCAACCAAAAATATTTTGGTTGCCACAACTTTATAAAAACATTAGCATGTTAGCAATATGCCGGAATAGAACTGCTTGGTATAATCGGAGTATTCAACTAATTCTCCAGTGGAATCCAAGGCTGGAAAGTGTGAAGACTTCTAAATCTAATATCTGACAACACTGCGGACTGAACGATCCCAGTGAGTGTAAAAGCTCAGAACGCAGTACTGTGGAGAGCAAGGAAGGAACTTTGCAAGATTTAATGGATTGACCGAGATTAGGGATGTTTGGAGAAGGTTACTTTAGAGAAACAGTGTGGAAACAGGTCCTTTGGCCTACCGAGTCCGCACCGACCAGCAATCCCCGCACATTAACACTATCCTACATGCACTAAGGACAATTTACACTTATACCAAGCCAAATAACCTACAAACCTGTGAGAAAGAACTGCAGATGCTGGTTTAAGTCGGAGGTAGACACAAAATGCTGGAGTAACTCAGCGGGACAGGCAGCATCCCTGGAGAGAAGGAATGGGTGACGTTTCGGGTCGAGACTGTCTGAAGAAGGGTCTCGACCCCATTCCTTCTCTCCAGAGATGCTGCTTGTCCCGCTGAGTTACTCCGGCATTTTGGGTCAACCCACAAACCTGCACGTCTTTGGGGTGTGGGAGGAAACCGAAGATCTCGGAGAAAACCCACGTGGTCACGGGGAGAAAGTAAATCTCTGTACAGACAGCACCCGTAGTCGGGATCAAACCCGGCTGTAAGGCAGCAACTTTACCGCTGCGCCACCATGCCGCCCGGGGTTTGAACCATTGAGTGTTACTTCTGCAGAAACCTGTGAGGGTAGTGCATATCTGAATGAATGTCAGAAGAAGCTATAGAACCAGAAACAGTTAGGACTTTTAAAAGGCATTTGGATAGATTTATGGATAGGAATGATTCGGAGAGTTGTGGGCCAAATGCGGATAAATGGGATTAGCCCAGTATGTTAGCTTGGTTGGTATGGACAAGATAGGCTGAAGAGTCTGTTTCTGTGCTGTTTAGTTCTATGATATCCATCACAAGGCCGTGTGATAGTGCAAAATTAGGCCATTCGGCTTATCAAGTCCACTCCACCATTCAATCGTGGCTATGATCTATCTCTCCCTCCTGAACCTATTCTCCTGCCTTCCCATAACCCCTGACACCCGTACTAATCAATAATCTGTCAATCTCAGCCTTAAAAATATCCATTGACTTGACCTCCACAGCCGTCTGTGGCAAAGAATTCCACCGATTCTTCACCCTCTGACTAAAGGAATTCCTTGTCATCTTCTTCCGAAAGGAACATCCTTTATTTCTGAGGCTATGACCTATGATCCTAGACTCCCACTAGTGGAAACATTCTCTCAACATCCACTCTATCCAAGTCTTTCACTATTCGATAAGTTTCAATGATCATCCTTCTAAACTCCAGCGAGGAGGAGCAGGTGAACCTCTGTCTCACCTGAAAAGACTGTTTGGGTCCTTGGATGGAGTCGAGGGGGGAGGTAAAGGGACAGGTGTTGCATCTCCTGCGGTTGCAGGGGAAAGTGTCCGGGGATGGGGTGGTTTGGGTAGGAAGGGACAAGTGGACCACGGAGTTACGGAGGGAACGGTCTCTGCGGAACGCAGAAAGGGGAGGGGATTTTATCTCTGTCTCGCCCACTACCCTAACATCAGTCTGAAGAAGGGTCTCGAGCCGAAATGTCGGCCATTCCTTCTCTCCAGAGATGCTGCCTGTGCCGCTAAGTTACTCCAGCAATTTGTGTCTACAAAGAATGACAATACAGGTCCACCACTGATATTCCAGCAACTGATGGTCCGGCATCTCCTTTAATCCGGACAAAATTACAAAGTGGAATTCTCTTCCACAGAGGGCAGTGGAGGCTAATTCACTAGATGAATTTAAAAGAGAGTTAGATGGAGCTCTGGGGGCTAATGGAATCAGGGGATATGGGGAGAAGGCAGGCACGGGTTACTGATTGTGGATGATCAGCCATGATCACAATGAATGGCGGTGCTGGCTCGAAGGGCCAAATGGCCTCCTCCTGCGCCTATTTTCTATGTTTCTATTGCATGTGGTGGCATAGGCTCTTGCAGGACACGTGTCTTCATCCTGAAAAAGTTAATTGTTTTTTTCTTCGCTAATTCTTAATTCTTTATTTAAGTTTCTAGCAGTCCATGGTGCTTGAGAGACAGGGGAGTGGTATAATTCATGGGTCAGAGGTGTATTGTTGAATTATTATTACGTGACCTCTGTTAGTCTGGCAAAATGGATAATTCGGCAAGGCTCTAGGGTGCCGGAAAATCGACGGTGTACCTGCACTAGCTCTTCCTTGATTTAAGGGTTGTCTACTTCACAGCCACAGTCGGGTTTTAATGTTATAGATATAAAAGCAGAACAAACCCGAAGAGCAGAGTAGATTGAGCAGTATCTGAGGGGAGTGAAAATGACATTGATTCACGTCACTAACTTTTCGTCAGAACTTGAAAGGTTCTTAATAGACAATAGACAGGAGTAGGCCATTCGGCCCTTCGAGCCAGCACCGCTATTCAATGTGGTCATGGCTGATCATTCTCAATCAGTACCCCGTTCCTGCCTTCTCCCCATACCCTCTGACTCCGCTATCCTTAAGAGCTCTATCTAGCTCTCTCTTGAATGCATTCAGAGAATTGGCCTCCACTGCCTTCTGAGGCAGAGAATTCCACAGATTTACAACTCTCTGACTGAAAACGTTTTTCCTCATCTCCGTTCTAAATAGCCTACCCCTTATTCTTAAACTGTGGCCCCTGGTTCTGGACTCCCCCAACATTGGGAACATGTTTCCTGCCTCTAACGTGTCCAATCCCTTAATAATCTTATATGTTTCGATAAGATCCCCTCTCATCCTTCTAAATTCCAGTGTATACAAGCCTAGTCGCTCCAGTCTTTCAATGTACGACAGTCCCACCATTCCGGGAATTAACCTAGTAAACTTACGCTGCACGCCCTCAATAGCAAGAATATCCTTCCTGATCTGAAACATGAATTCATTTTCTCTCCCCGCAGATGCTGCTCGACCCACTCACTCAGTGTTTCCAGTGTGAGGGTATGAGTAGGTTTTAAGTTGCAGAGAAGGCAGCAAGAACAGAGGAAATGTTCAATCTCACGGGCTGCAATGCGGCCAGGTGCACGATGAATTACTGTACCTCGAGCTGATGCGGGCATTATTAGGGCAATGTTGGAGGTCAGAAAACAGATAAGATTGAGAGTGGAACAGAGAATTCAAATAATAATAATAATAATAATACATTACATTTATATAGCGCTTTTCATATATTCAAAGACGCTTTACAGGGATTTAGAGAACATAGGGAAGTGAATAAATAGATAAATAAGTAAACGAACAAAGAAAGGAGACAGAAGGTGGGGTGACCTTCAGTGGTTGAAGGCAGTACTGAACAGGTGAGACTTCAGTGATGTTTTGAATGTGGTGAGTGTGGAGGAGTCTCTGACGGTTTGAGGTAGTGAGTTCCATAGGGTGGGAGCAGCGATGGAGAAAGCCCTGTCCCCCCAGGATCTGAGTTTGGTCCGGATGTGGGGGGATAGGAGATTGGCAGCAGAAGAGCGGAGGGTGCAGGTGGGAGTGTGCCTGTGGAGGAGGTCAGGTAGGATGTGGCCAGGTTATGGAGGGCTTTGTAGGTCATGAGGAGGATTTTGTACTGGATTCTCTGGGGGATGGGGAGCCAGTGGAGTTTGTAAAGGACGGGGGTGATATGGTCACGGATCGGGGTGTGGGTGAGTAGACGGACAGCGGAGTTTTGAATGTATTGAAGTTTACCGATGGTTTTTGAGGGTGCGCCATAGAGGAGGCTGTTGCAGTAGTCCAGACGGGAGGTGATGAAGGCGTGGATGAGGGTTTCTGCAGCTGTGGAGGAGAGGCATGGACGGAGACGGGCAATGTTTTTGAGGTGGAAGAAGGCTGTCTTTGTGATGTGTTTGATGTGTTTGTCGAAGGAGAGGGTTTGATCAAAGATGATTCCAAGATTCCGGATGTGAGGTGAGGTGGATACTGGGAGACCATCAATATTGAGGATGAAGTTTTGGGTGGATTTGGTGAGCGTTTTTGGACCAATGATGATGATTTCAGATTTGTTGCAGTTGAGTTTGAGGAAATTTGATTGAGGTAGATGACAGACAACTAACTAGAAGCTTAGTGTAGGCTTTGCGGATCAAATGGAGGTGTTCAGGGAAAAAATTGAGGTGTTCTGCAGGTGTTGGCCATCTCGTGTTTTGGTTTGTTCACTGAGGGGACCACATCATGAACATCAGACACAGTGTAATAACTTGGAGGTGTGCAAAAAATTAGTGCTTCAGTTTCCCAGTTCTCGTGAAGGATCAAAGCTTCGTCAACTTTATTTCCAATCTTCACTGACAGTATTTATTTAACTACGGGTGTCAAGGGTTATGGGGGGAAGGCAGGAGAATGGGGCTAGGCGGGAGAGATAGATCAGCCATGATTAAATGGCAGAGTAGACTCGATGGGCCGAATGGTGGCAGAAGGTTAAAGTGGAGAGAAATTAAGCAAATAAAAATCAAGAGATGCATCTCAAGCAGGTGTAAGTAGAAATTGCAGAGTTGTTGCATGAAGTTGTTCGTGTAAATGCAAGGCAAACGGGGATCTTGCAAAATACCAAGTCTCTTACATGAGTGGACATTATCTGGAAGTCAACAGGCATCATTGATGCCACAAAGGGGTGGGAACGGGTAGTTCCACTGCTAAGGAATCGTCGTGGTGGCTATCCTTCGAGGTCGAGGATGATGGTCTATGTTCGGATGTCAGAATGAAGACGCCTGTGCGTGTGTTTGTTTAACGTGTACTTGCTGTTGCACTCCAAGAAGCACGCGGTCCTTCACAAATCAATCAAATAATTCCAATGGCAAGGGAAGCAAGACAATTGGAGCTGATAGATCTGTTGCAGCCTTCATCCACCTTCACAGCCGTTTAGTTCAAGATAACTTTGTCTGCCTGGTTTGCCGCTGAGGTCTTGTAGGTTGTAATAAGGAATAACTCCAAGACATTTCAATGAGCCACACAATGACGGGACTGGTATTGATAATATTCCTGTTATTCTCTCTTGCAGGACACAATTGTGGACCCGGGAGAAGATGTTGCTCTCCTCTCTGTCAGTTTTGAGGATGCTGAAGCCACTCAAGTGTTTCCCAAACTGTATCTGTCTCCTCGGATTGAACAGTGAGTCTAATGTTTCTGCAATCCCAGTTGAAAGGCCAAAAATCTCAGCTCCATTACAACTTTACCGCTGTATTTTCCCTGGATCTTTCCTTTCTTTTTTAGAAATTGGAATGTGTGGTAGATTAAGACAAATCTATGCTACATTCAGTTTAAGGGTGGCACAGTGGTGCACCGGTAGAGTTGCTGCCTCACAGCGCCAGAGACCCAGGTTCCATCCTGACCTCGGATGCTGTCTGTACAGAGTTTATACGTTCTTCCTCTGGCCGCGTGGGTTTTCTCCAGGTGCTCCAGTTTCCTCCCACAATCTAAAGTCGCACAGGTTAATTTGCTATTGTAAATTGTACATTGTCCTTAGTGTGTAGGATAGTGCTGGTGTACGGGGTGATCGTAGGGTCGGCACGATCTCGATGGGCAGAAGGGCCAATTTCCGCGCTGTATCTCTAAAGTCTAGAGAACCAGTGATCAGGTGTTCACTTGGCCTTCAGTAGATTGCTTTAGCATATGTTTTTTAATATATTTCAAACCAAATAATTCCAATTTTTCAAGTCTTGTAAAAAGAGGTCTTCAGTGTCAATAGACAATAGATGCAGGAGGAGACCATTCGGCCCTTCGAGCCAGCACCGCCATTCAATGTGATCATGGCTGATCATCCTCAATCAGTACCCCGTTCCTGCCTTCTCCCCATACCCCCTGACTCCGCTATCCTCAAGAGCTCTATCCAGCTCTCTCTTGAATGCATTCAAAGAATTGGCCTCCACTGCCTTCTGAGGCAGAGAATTCCACAGATTCACAACTCTCTGACTGGAAAAGTTTTTCCTCATTTCAGTTCTAAATGGCATACCCCTTATTCTTAAACTGTGGCCCCTGGTTCTGGACTCCCCCAACATTGGGAACATGTTTCCTGCCTCTAACGTGTCCAACCCCTTAATAATCTTATACGTTTCGATAAGATCCCCTCTCATCCTTCTACGTGGGATTTATTTCTTATCTCGTACCCAAGGGGCCAACCCCAAACTGCACTCCTCCAACCAAATCTGTCAGATGCCCTTGTTTGTGATCGACGCGATGCAAGCTGAGAGGTTTTGAGAGATGGCAAGGTCAGTAGGATGACAGTGAGGATGATCGTCATTGGCATTCTGTCAGAATGGCAGGAAACCGCACGCTGCTTCCCCTGGGATGTGAGGCAATGCAGTCTTTGCTGTTTGCCATGGATCTGGAAAGGAACTTAAAAGTAAGAAGACAGAATTTGGAGATGATGTTGAGGTCGGGAAAGAGATTTCCAGGCAATCTGAAGCAAAGTCGAGTCGGTGCAGAATGATCTGAGTAGGATATTGAGCTGATACAAGCAGATTAAATTTTGGGTCAACAAGTCAAGTAATAAGACAGCCCAATAAACTTTTGACTACGAACTGAACAATGTTTGTTTCGACATTAGACAGCACTGAACAGAAAGGTCTGTGATATTAATGACAGACACAAAATATTGGAGTAACTCAGCGGGTCAGGCAGCATCTCTGGAGAAAATCGATAGGTGACGTTTCGGGTCGGGACCCTGCTTCAGTGGAGTCCCTACCCGAAACGTCACGTATCCATTTTCTCCAGAGATGCTGCCTGACCCCCTGTGTTAATCGAGCATTATATGTCTATCTTTGGTATTAAACAGCATCTGCAAGTTCCTTTTGATTACGTTAAGGTTTGTGATATTGTTGGACAAATATTTGAAACAGCAAAGGATGTAAGAATGGTAAAGAAAGCACAGTTGTTTTGATACAGGTACACAGTTATACACATTTTATACATGGTACTGCAGGTTAATCCTCATCTGGTACAGTGCTTATTTTTAATCATAATGTGACAAGTAATGTGTAACAATGTTAGAAAATATACTATCAATGTACTATACTGTTCCTGATACAAGGCATCAAGCAAGAAAACTGATTTTTTTCTCCATGTACGGTAAGATGATCTTCTTGTGATCTTCAAGATACTTAAGGTTTCAACGATTTGTTAATGCTTCGAGAGTATTTACAGTGACTCTAAGGATGACAACATAAAACATGCATTAAAACAAACATTATCGCACTTCCCAGTGACTCGGAGGGAGAGCGATCAAATCGGGAAGTAAGAGCTACGAAAGGTGAAAGTGAGGAACAATCTGCAGGAAATAGTATAATATATATTTTTAACCATTGTACAAGTGAAAAGGATGTGGTCATCATCGAAGCATGTCCCCTTGCAAAATGAAGAAGTCATTTTACAATTATTTTTTTTAAAGTGTCTGCTTTGTACTTAGCGGTATTATTTGTAGCGGGGGGAAGAGGATTGCATGCTAACTATCCCGAAGAAACTAAATATCTAATCATGATAATGATTCAAGCAAGCAGGGAAGGAAATAACAACATTAAAGAGTCACAAATCCCCTCGACCTCATGACTTTTCAAAGAAATGCGGTTTAGCATTAAAGATGCCCAACAACAATTCTTAACCTTGCCTCAGGTTGGAGATGATTCCTGTTTTCAACCATTATGGACAACAGGAGGTGACAAGAACTGTCTCCTGGCCAGAGTCTAGAAGGAAGGAGCATGTTCTGAATTTGGAGCTACATCATTAGATGGAAGTGGACGGGAAATATTTTTGCAGAGAAATGCGGGTAGAAGTTTGGAACACTTGCTCAATGACACTTGATGCTCGGTCAGATGTTAATTTTAAACCGCTGGCTGATAGATGTTTATAAAACGCACTAATTGTCATGGAGTAAAAAGGAAATATGATTTTTTTCGTTATGTCAATAGACAATAGGTGCAGGAGGAGGCCATTCGGCCCTTCGAGCCGGCACCGCCATTCAATGTGATCATGGCTGATCATTCTCAATCAGTACCCCGTTCCTGTCTTCTCCCCATACCCCCTGACTCCGCTATCTTTAAGAGCTCTATCTAGCTCTCTCTTGAATGCATTCAGAGAATTGGCCTCCACTGCCTTCTGAGGCAGAGAATTCCACAGATTCACAACTCTCTGACTGAAAAAGTTTTTCCTCGTCTCAGTTCTAAATGGCCTACCCCTTATTCTTAAACTGTGGCCCCTTGTTCTGGACTCACCCAACATTGGGAACATTGGCCTCTAACGTGTCCAACCCCTTAATAATCTTATACGTTTCGATAAGATCCCCTCTCATCCTTCTAAATTCCAGTTTTTTCAAGCCTAGACGCTTTAGTTTTTCAACATATGACAGTCCCGCCATTCCGATAATTAACGTAGTAAACCTATGCTGCACGCCCTCAATAGCAAGAATATCCTTCCTCAAATTTGGTGACCAAAACTACACACTCCAAAACTACAAAACTCCAGGTGCGGTCACATAATACACGATCTTAGAAATCCACACAGTTTTAGTTGTGAAGTGGAATGCTTGAAATTTTGGTCTGCATATACTGAATGCAAATGATCCTGATGTATTATACACGCCTCAGATGCCTAAGATAATGAGATCAGTGTACTTCTGATCAGTTGGTTTAAACACTGGTATTAGGATTTATCAAGACATTTCAAAATAGAGGGCAGAGTAAGGACATTTCCTCCTTTCTTGCTCAGAATTTGGTTCTTTTATGCCATAAAATTGCTTAACATCTCAGTCTAATTGATTTATGGATTGAGAAATGCCACTCTGCCAGGCCCTTGATGATAGTATTTCAGATGTTACTAATCAATAAAAGAATAAGCTGAAGACAGTCACAAAAAGCTGGAGTAGCTCAGCAGGACAGGCAGCTTCTCTGGAGAGAAGGAATGGGTGACGTTTCGGGTCGATACCTTCTGACTGAGAGTCAGGGGAGAGGGAGACACAGAGATAAGGAGGTGCAAGGTGTGAAAACGAGACATCAATGGGATGCAATCAAGGAATATATAATATTGTTAACTAGGAGATTGTGATTTTCTAAATGTCAATGGAAAAAAATTGTCCTGCGTGTATAGAATGGAAAGTACCCATTATCTTGTGGCAATATGGAATGGGTTTACAGTTTCTGGATAAAAGGCTTAATTGAAAATTGTGCTGCAGCACCTTGCTTTGATTTACAAGTAAATCACACTAGTGTCTGTTGTGTTTGTAGAATTCTGAATTGTTTTGCTTTTGTGATGAATCTGGTAAAGCATGTATGAATGGGAACCAAAGCCTTGAAAGCAGTGTTGAAAATTCACTGGCCTTAATAATTCTTGCACTGATCATTTCCTTGGTTTCGGGATGTTATCGGAATTGTGTCTGAGTTTGTAACCTTTTCCTCATGATATTGATGTCGTGTTCCACAAATTTCTTGAACTGATTATTGAAGTGCCCAGTGATATTCTACGCTGTAATGAGTTTTGGGAAAGAAAGTTGTGGTTAGCTTATCCAAGAAAAAATATGCATGGTTTTTCTAATTTTCTCCATCCTGTCTCTCCTAAAAAAGATACATACATACCTTTGAATTAATATGGAAGATCATTGAGTCCTGTGTAGGTCATATGGGCCAAGCAGAAATAAATGGGAAGCATGCGTTCAATCTTTTCATTAAAAAAATAAACTGTGCTCTGTGCAGAGCTTAAAATAGATTTCAATCAATAAAAAAAGACTTTCATTGATGCATTAAAAGCATCAGGAATATTTTTTTAAGTGATTTGATCATGTATGGCAAGGTTGTTTGTTCAGTTGTGTAAGCAATGCTGAATTTTCATTCATTTATTCATTTAGTTTCTGTTTAAAAATGGGTCATCACTGTCATCCACTGGGTGCGAATGTAAGCGGAAGCATCACCAGAAACATTGACATTTTGAGAAACTTTGCTTTCTGTTTTATTTTGAGAAAGCCATTGAATTGTTTCGGTCATTAGGTCATTGATATCAGACTTCAGAGATACAGAGTGGAAACTTTGGCCCACTGAGTCCGCACCGACACGCGATCACCCCATACACTAGCACTGTCCTACATACTGGGAACAATTTACAGAAGCCAATTAACCTACAAAGGTGCACGTCCTTGGAATGTGGGAAAAAAACATTTTGCAAAAAAAGGAAATGTTTTAATATTTAATTTGCTAGTGAACACATGACCTTTAATTCACTAAAGCCATATGGTTTTTAATAAGTAATTTTTCATATTGATTTTTCAATTGTATTTAATTTCAATTACCTCTGAAAGGAAACTGCTGGAACCAGCAGGTCAAGCAGCATTTGTGGAAAGATGGATTTAACTATTAGTAGTTTTTCTTAATTGTCATATTTGTTATATTTTAAAGTGTATACTTTAAGTAAGTACTGGGGCTACTTGAATAGGTTCAGTATGTAGGATTTTAAAATATTCTGACCGTACAGAAATGATCTGAAGAAGGCCATACTTTGAAGGGAAATTAATGACATCCTGTCTCAGAAGTTCCAGAATTTAATTGGCCTACCTTTAGTCACATGATTTTTTTTGCAAAAACACTGTAGATTCTTAGGGCGGCACGGTGGCGCAGCGGTAGAGTTGCTGCCTTACAGCGAATGCAGCGGCGCGGACTCGGTGGGCCGAAGGGCCCGTTTCCGCGCTGTATCTCTAAATCTCTAAATCTCTAAATTTAAATCTAAAAAATCTAAACGTATAACAAAAACGAAAAATGCTGGAAATGCTCAATAGTTCAGGCAGCATAATGGGAACAGAAGCCGAGTTCATGATTCAGGTCAAAGACCCTTCATTAGAACTGAAAAGGAACCAAGAGCTTGTAAAATGCAGGAAGGATGGGGCAGAGGTGTCTCTAATCTGGTCAATCAGGGTGGCCATGGGGATAAGCTGCACACAAAGTCACGGTTCTCAACCTCCTCATGCTTCCATTCATTCATTGATTCATTGACCACTCTATGTTGTTTGAAAATAAATCGCAAATGTTTCAAAGATTTTTCCACGATAAAATGGTGCCAAAATGGCGACTCTTGCATCTCAATTCTTCAGTGGGCTGTTCATTACTTTCTGCACTAACTGGCGAATTATGCTTATGTATGGTGATAGTCTTGCTGATCTGTTCGCAAAGCAAGTATTTCACTCCACCTTGGTACACGTCACGGTAGAGAAACCATTGAATTACACCGATGAGCCAAAACATTATGACCACTGACAGGCGAAGTGAATAACATTGATTATCTTGTTACAATGGCACCTGTCAAGGGGTGGGATATATTAGGCAGCAAGTGAACAGTCAGTTCTTGAAGTTGACGTGTTGGATGCAGGAGAAATGGGCAGGAGTAAAGACCTGAGCCACTTTGACAAGGGCCAAATTGTTATGGCCAGACGACTGAGTCAGAGCATCTGTGAAACGGCAAGGCTTGTGGGGTGCTCCTGGTCAGCAGTGGTGAGTACCTACCGACAGTGGTCCGAGGCGGGACAAACCACAAACCGGCGACAGACAGGGTGTTGGGCGCCCAAGGCTCATCGATGCGCGAGGGCAACGAAGGCTATCCCGTCTGGTCCGAACCGGCAGAAGGTCGACTGTAGCACAGGTCACAGTAAATTTTAATGGTGGTCACGGGAGGAATGTGTCACAATACACAGTGCATCGCACCCTGCTGCGTATGGGGCTGCATAGCCGTAGACCGGTCAGAGTGCCCATGATGACCCCTGTCCACCGTCGAAAGCGCCTACACTGGGCACGCCAGGGTCAGGACTGGACCTTGGAGCAGTGGAAGAAGGTCCGATGAGTCCCGTTTTCTTTTAGGTCACGTGGATGGCTGTGTACGTGTGTGCCATTTACCTGGGGAAGTGATGGCACCAAGATGCACTGTGGGAAGACGACAAGCCGTTGGAGGGAGTGTGATGTTCTAGGCAATGTTCTGGGTCCGGCTATTCATGTGGACGTCAATTTGACACGTGTCACCTACCTAAACATCGTTGCATGCCAGGTACACCCCTTCATGGTAATGGTATTCCCTGATGGCAGTGGCCTCTTTCAGCAGGATAATGCGCCCTGCCACACTGCACACATTGTTGGGGAATTGTTTGAGGAACATGATGAAGTGTTCATGGTGTTGCCCTGGCCTCCAAAGTCTCCAGATCTCAATCCGATTGAGCATCTGTGGGATGTGCCGGATCAACAAATCCAATCCACGGCGGCTCCACCTCACAACTTACAGGACTTGTGGATCTGCTGCGAATGTGTTGGTGCCAGATACCACAGGACACCTTCAGGGGTCTTGTAGAGTCCATGCCTCGGCGGGCCGGCGCTGTTTTGGCGGCACACAGAGGACCAACAGCATATTAGGCAGGTGGCCATAATGTTTTGGCTCATCAGCATATAATACTGTGATATAGATGCTGTTTTGCCTTTATCACTCTTGATAAGTATTACATGCACAAAATCCTTGCGATTGATCGGGTAAACTTGGAAATCAGAGGAAACCCATGCGGCAAACTCCGTACAGACTGGATCGTACGGCGTTAGGATCGAACCTGGGTCTCTGGTGCTGTAAGGCAGCAACTCTACCGCTGCACCTCAGTGCCGCCCGCCTTGAGATGGCCAGTCACCACAATGCAGAGATCTTTCATGAAGGAGGTTGTGTGGCATGTTCCATATTTGATGTCAACTGCACAGTCTTTCCACGCAAAAATAACCAAGAAGCTGGAGGAGCTCCCCACATTGGTGACATGTTGCCCCATCTATCGATAATGTCAGTGAGGGCATAAATTGTTATACTGGGGCATCCTCTCTTTATTAAATATTTATTCTTTTTTTTCCCCCCAATTTAAAAGTGTCAGAATCAGATTTGCGAAACCGCAGATGGCAGTTGCTTGCTGAGCTCTCAGCTGCTGCCACGTTCACTCACACCCCGCTGGGAAGGGGGGGGTCAGTGCTGTTAAAAGTGCGCTCTCCATGGCAACCTCTGCAGTTGTCATGGAGACGAGTTAAAACTTGGGCAGGCTCGGCAGAAATTGGAGAGACAACTTTGGCGGGCGGGAGAGGAAGGATAAATCAAGAGAGGTGGGGATGACTTTGGGGGGCAGTGCCTCATGTCACAAGTGAGACCCTCCCCAAACTGCAGTCCCCAGGCCGACAGCATCTAGTACAAAGGCACTCCACTTTTATCAGCCCCGCTCACCCATTTGGACAATAGACAATAGGTGCAGGAGGAGGCCATTCGGCCCTTCGAGCCAGCAACGCCATTCAATGTGATCATGGCTGATCATTCTCAATCAGTACCCCATTCCTGCCTTCTCCCCATACCCCCTGACTCCGCTATCCTTAAGAGCTCTATCTAACTCTCTCTTGAATGCATTTAGAGAATTGGCCTCCACTGCCTTCTGAGGGCGGCATGGTGATCATTGTGGGACAGTTGGTGAAAACATCACATCAATATCAGGCACCATTTAAAATCGCAGTAATGGAATAACAAAGCAAGGTCGGGCAGAATCTGTGGAGGGAGTGGATAGGCGATGTTTCCGTGAAGAAGTTTTTATTCACAAAATGCTGGAGTAACTCAGCAGGTCAGGCAGCATCTCAGGAGAGAAGGAATGGGCGACGTTTCGGGTCGAGACCCTTCTTCAGACTGATGTCAGGGGGGCGGGACAAAGGAAGGATATAGGTGGAGACAGGAAGATAGAGGAAGATCTGGGAAGGGGGAGGGGAAGAGAGGGACAGAGGAACTATCTAAAGTTGGAGAAGTGGATGTTCATACCGCTGGGCTGCAAGCTGCCCAGGCGAAATATGAGGTGCTGTTCCTCCAATTTCCGGTGGGCCTCACTATGGCACTGGAGGAGGCCCATGACAGAAAGGTCAGACTGGGAATGGGAGGGGGAGTTGAAGTGCTCAGCCACCGGGAGATCAGTTTGGCCAATGCGGACCGAGCGCAGGTGTTGAGCGAAGCGATCGCCGAGCCTGCCTTTGGTTTCGCCGATGTAAATAAGTTGACATCTAGAGCAGCGGATGCAATAGGTTCATGACCTGAAATGTCACCCATCTATTCCCCCCAAAGGTGGTTGTTGACCCCCTGAGTTACTCCGGCACTTTGTGTTTTTCTCAACTTTCCAGCATTTGCAGTTCCTTGTGTCTCCCTCCACCACTTAAACCTAGTTGCAGTTGCCCAACTCTCGATCTGAGTGTGAATAACAAAGGCAGTTGGTCGTGACCTTTTGATCCAGTTTCTACCGGTAAGTCAGGGACCCATCGTGTGCAATATGAGGTTATCGTGTCAGTGAATGACAACGGGGAAATTCTATCCTTGTTTGGGTGGACTGCGAAAAAGAATTGGGTGGATTGCAAAAAAGCTTGAATTTTCTGATAGGTGGAAATGCAACTTAAAATACACAAAAAAGCTTGCAGAAGAAAAGTGCAAATAAGTTTTTTTTTCCTCACGTTCTCGACTTATCTGTTTTAATGATGATTTGAGGGAGAATCTTTTAGTTGGGGTTCTTAAGAGAGTTTCTTAAAAAATTCATGGCGTGAGATTTTTTTTTACCCCCCCACCTCAGAATTAAACTTTTGTACCTCTGATGGTACAATCCTTCAACCTCACTTGAGCTTCAGTCCACTTTATGTCTTTGTGTAGTAGCAAGGAACCGCAGATGCTGGTTTATAAAAAGTGCTGGAGTAACTCAGCAGGTCAGACAGCATCTCTGGAGAACATGGATAGGTGACCCTTTGGGTCGGGACCCTTCTTCAGACTATGCCTTCTTAAATCATGCCTTCAGTTTGAAGAAGGGTCCTGACCCGAAACATCACTTATCCATGTTCTCCAGGGACGCTGCCTGGCCTGCTGAAATACCCCAGCATTTTGTCTTTTTTTTGGCTTCATGCCTTGGAATGGGACTGGAGAAAGCAACCTTCTGCCTTCAGTTGGTGGTATCTTGCTGAGCATAATGATTGGCTTTTAACATCTTTTCATAGTGAAAATTCTGCATGATGTTCATTGTACATTGTAGCAGTGCAGAAAAAAAATGATTGTTACTTTGATTTATTTGATTGTTTTTATTTGTTACCAGACCAAATCTCTCCCGCATTGGTGCAGCACCCTCTCCTCCCCCCACTCCCCCCTCCCCCCCCCCACGCCTCCTCCCCTCCCTCCTCCCCCCTCCATCCCCCTCACTCCACCCCCCCTTCCCCTCCCCCCGCTCCATTCCCCTCAACCCTCCTTATCGTCCCTCCCCCCCTCCCTCCCTAGGAGATAGATTTAAACTTTAAAATGTGAATAACTTAAAAAAATATAACACCGATTTCAATGAAACTTCTTCCATTAGCACCAAAGGGACGACGGTGAGTAAGGTGGGCCTAAAATTGTCGCGCTATCGTGTACCGTTTTGGCTGTAGTTCAGGAACAAACAAACAAACAAACAAACGTGTTTTAGTATATAGATTTTGGGTCTCGACCCAAAACGTCAACTATTCCTTCTCGCCAGAGATCCTGTGTGACTCGCTGAGTTACTCCAGCTTTTTGTGTCTATCTTTGATTGTTATTAATGTTATTAGCTCAATATATGAAAGAAAATCATGGTATTTTAGAGACTTCCATTTTACTTTGCCCTTCATTTTACTCTTTTACTTTGGTAAAGGTCTAATTGAAACAAGATTTTTTAAATTACTATCATTAGATGATTAATGCATCAATAGTGTTTTCAAATTGTAACTTAAGTAATGTGGACTACATGAATGAGGTTCGTCAGAGCAGAAAATGATGTAAATATACAGCAGCTCAGGCAGCATCTGGGGAGAGGAAAGCAGAGCTAATGTTTCAGATCAATTACCTAGTTCCAATGAGAGATCATCAGTGTGAAACATTGCCTTTGTTTCTCTGCCACAGATATTTCCAGCAATTTCTGTTACTGTTTCCACATTTTCAGCCTCTGCTTTTTTAAATTTAAGATTAATAAGGCATCCAGTTTGCAGATCCCTGTTTGCCGCATGATCCTTTGAGACGGAAGTTAATTCACCGTGAAAACTCATGTCAACATTGTGCTGCACAAGTTGCATGTGCCAGGTATATTGTTGGCAAAAGTTTTTTATTCACAAACATGTGCAGCACTTTGTGCATCTAAGCAGCTTGATATATATAAGTGGTTGCTCAAATTAACTTTGCATAATTAAACAAGTTACATACAATAGCACACAAGCCGGTAAAATCTAGCAATCAATCGGTTCTTTATTAATGTTTTACTCTGTTCATAATGTTTTATGTAAAGCATTTTGAATTGGCTTGTTGCTGAAATGTGCTATATAAATAAACTTGCCTAGAAACTTGCCTTGCCTCAAAACTACAATGTTCAATTATAAGCACTAATCGGGGCAGTTTGGGGTGAACTAAATGGTGAGATACATTTTAGAATAGGCGCTGTGCCTTTTCAATAATGACCTGAAGATTTTGGTGCAAGTTACTATCCCCGAAGGGAAGGGGGTGGGAGGGGAGATGGTCAGTGTTTGGGTAATAGTGGGGGTAAATTCTCTCCAAAATTCACTATCTTGTTACTTGTGCCAATAATAAAGCAATATCAATATAGAAAATGTCATGTGACGATCATCTTCGGCACACGACAGGAAACCGGACAAACTGGAGGAAGCCCGTGTGCTAATGGAAAAGCCGCAAACTCCACACAGACAGCACCAGAGGTCAGGACTGAACCGGAATGCTGCCTTTGTGCGGCAATGGCTCCATTAGCTGTGTCATAGAAACATAGAAACATAGAAAATAGGTGCAGGAGTAGGCCATTCGGCCCTTCCAGCCTGCACCGCCATTCAATGTGATCATGGCTGATCATCCAACTCAGTATCCTGTACCTGCCTTCTCTCCATACCCCCTGATCCCTTTAGCCACAAGGGCCACATCTAACTCCCTCTTAAATATAGCCAATGAACTGGCCTCAACTACCCTCTGTGGCAGAGAATTCCACAGATTCACCACTCTGTGTGCAAAAAAACTTTCTCATCTCGGTCCTAAAAGACTTCCCCCTTATCCTTAAACTGTGACCCCTTGTTCTGGACTTCCCCAACATCGGGAACAATCTTCCTGCATCTAGCCTGTCCAACCCCTTAAGAATTTTATATGTTTCTATAAGATCCCCCCTCAATCTTCTAAATTCCAGCGAGTACAAGCCGAGTCTAAACAGTCTTTCTTCATATGAAAGTCCTGCCATCCCAGGAATCAATCTGGTGAACCTTCTCTGTACTCCCTCTATGGCAAGAATGTCTTCCCTCAGACTAGGAGACCAAAACTGTACGCCCGAGTAACATCATTGCATAGATTTCCCATCAAAATTAATTTAGCGTGTCTGCCTTCTAATTATCACAAGGGCACAGCCCTTTCCATCTGTTGTCTTACTTTCTGCGGGTTGCCAATATTTTGTCGTATTTGGCCACAACAAAGTCAAATGTTGCACCATGGTGGATCTCACCTTTGTTTACCTATTGTGGTTCTGGCACAAGAGGTTTGGTAGAAGTTTCATTGTACATCCTTGCAATCAGCTTTGCATCATAATTTTAAACAAAAATCTTCAAATGCTTACGATACACAGGCTTTTATTCGTCAAGGCATGGACTGACATAAATCCAACAACCTCTTAAGGAAAATCCAAGACTGAATGTTCAGAATTAATTAAGCATGATTAATGGGGAAGCTGGAAAGTTGCCCATGTGTGTGTCTGATTTCTGTTGCCGACTAAATTTATTTCCAGGGCACAATCTGTATGTTGCCAATGTTTGTTTAACTCTCAAAACTAATGTGCACAAAACAAGAAAAGTCTTGTGCAAAAAAAAAAACAAAGTGCTGGAGAAACTCAGCGGATCGGGAAGCAACTGTGGAAGGAATTGTCAGGCGACTAGTCTGAAGAAGGGTTCCAAACCCAAAATTACGACTGTCCATTCCCTCCGCAGACCCCCCTGAGTTCCTCCAGCACTTTTTTATCTGCTCCAAAAGATGTCGTCATCTGCAGTTTCTTGCGTCTCAAATAAAAGTCATATTCCATTTATAATGTTGTAAATATTTTTAATTTAATAGCTCGTGTTCACCAGCAAGAAAAGGCAAATCATATGATGACATCACATGATGAAATAAAGTGAAGAAGGGTCCCGACCTGAAATGTCACCCATCCTTTTTCTCCAGAGATGCTGCCCGTTCTGCTGAGTCACTCCAGCGCTTTGTATCTATCATCTGATGCAATTACTGTTGCAATAGACCAAATATAGAAATGTAACTTCTTAGTAAACCAGGCTATCATAAGTGTAGGAAGGAACTGCAGATGCTGGTTTACACCAAAGATAGAGACAGAATGCTGGAGTAACGCAGCGGGTCAGGCAGCATTTCTGAAGTAAAGGAATAAGTTACGTTTCGGGTTGAGTCCCTTCTTCAGACTCCTAGATTTCAGTAGACTCCTGGTAGTCGGGTCTCAACCCGAAATGTGACCTATTCCGTTTCTCCAGCGATTCTGCCTGATCTGCTGAGTTACTCCAGTATTTTGTGTCTATCATAAGTTAACTCCAGGTTGCTGCCAAATGTTAGTAAAGGAACACCAAATACTCAGTGAATTGAATTGCTGTCATCCTGAATCCATGTAAATGCTAGGAAAAATAGCTAAATCTGGAAAGAGGGAGTTGTGCAAAGGCTCAGTATCTGTAACATAAACATTGCCTGCCAAGTGGTAATTGTACAATGAATGTAGGAGTTTTAGTGGAGTTACATAGAAACATAGAAAATAGGTGCAGGAGTAGGCCATTCGGCCCTTCTAGCCTGCACCGCCATTCAATATGATCATGGCTGATCATCCAACTCAGTATCCCGTACCTGCCTTCTCTCCATACCCCCTGATCCCTTTAGCCACAAGGGCCACATCTAACTCCCTCTTAAATATAGCCAATGAACTGGCCTCAACTACCTTCTGGTGCAGAGAATTCCACAGATTCACCACTCTCTGTGTGAAAAAAACCTTTCTCATCTCGGTCCTAAAAGACTTCCCCCTTATCCTTAAACTGTGACCCTTTGTTCTGGATCCTTAAACTGTGACCCCTTGTTCTGGACCAGATGACCAGATATTCTGGAGGATTGTTAGGGAAAGGGTTCAGTACTGTCAGTGTGCCAGAGGTTGCTTAACCATGGAAATGTCAACTAAGCAAGACTGATGTACATGGGCAGAGCACAGCTGTGATTCTGTGCTGCAAGGAGGGGTGTGTTCAGTGCAATTGGATGTTTCAGTTTTATATTGTCTGGATTTATATATCCCTTGAAGTTTAACTCTTCCACATTCTGATCGCACCACAAGAGCTGCATTAAAAACCAGAATCTGGAAAAATCTCTTAACAAATCTGATTGCTTGCCAAGAATCAAAGCCCAAAAATATCCAACACATTATCTCCCATGTTACCACTTCTGACCCAAAACTCAATGCTGTGTAAAATGGTTGCTGAAATTAATGTTTTGACATAACATTTGTATATCTTGGCTTACCTATTTCATGCCCACAGTGATAGCGGGGTTGTATCAGCAGGGGTTGTTCCTTGCCTTTACTTGTTGGCATATTAATGCATACCATTTTAATGTTCGTGAACAGAACTGACTTTGCAAACCAAACAGCTTTGCTTTAAAAGAACAACTGCCATGCTTTCCCCTGCAACCGCAGGAGATGCAACACCTGTCCCTTTACCTCCCCCCTCAACTCCATCCAAGGACCCAAACAGTCTTTCCAGGAGAGACAGAGGTTCACCTGCACCTGCTCCAACCTCATCTATTGCATCCGCTGCTCTAGATGTCAACTTCTGTACATCGGCGAAACCAAACGCAGGCTCGGCGATCGCTTCGTCCAACACCTGCGCTCAGTCCGCCTTAACCAACTTGATCTCCCGGTGGCTGAGCACTTCAACTCCCCCTCCCACTCCCAGTCTGACCTTTCTGTCATGGGCCTCCTCCAGTGCCATAGTGAGTCCCACCGGAAATTGGAGGAACAGCACCTCATATTTCGCCTGGGCAGCTTGCAGCCCAGCGGTATGAACATTGACTTCTCCAACTTTAGATAGTTCCTCTGTCCCTCTCTTCCCCTCCCCCTTCCCAGATCTCCCACTGTCTTCCTGTCTCCACCTATATTCTTACTTTGTCCCGCCCCCCCGACATCAGTCTGAAGAAGGGTCTCGACCCAAAACGTCACCCATTCCTTCTCTCCTGAGATGCTGCCTGACCCGCTGAGTTACTCCAGCATTTTGTGAATAACTGCCATGCGTAAAGGTAACCATTTGACTAAGGGCCGTGCTTCTGGAGATGTCTCCGTGGACCCGTTGTGTGATGGTTTATTATTCCCCCACTCCCAAAGAATGATAATGGAACCAATTTTGTGGTTAACTTGCAAGAGAAGACAGCAGCTGCTGTAAACGTTCAGTGGACTCGGCAGCACGTATGCAGAGAGCAAGGAGTTAACATTTAACAGAACAATACGGTTCAGAGCGAAGGATAATCAATCTTAAATATTAAATGCTTCTCTCTCCACAGGTGTTGTCTGAGCAGCTAAGTATTCTCAGACTGATCTATATTTATTCCACGGTAAATGCGGTTCATGGCTTTATTCATTTTCACTTTGCGGATTTGAAATTTGCACTTGGGAAATGTGCGATGGTGGTCATTAGCTTTGCAACCCATGGCCAATTGGTTTACAATATACAGGTCCTCCACCGATTTTCCAGCCCCTCCTCTAATCCGGACAAAACTACGAGAGGATTGCATGCGGCTCACACTCCTTCAAGCAATAGGGAAGCTACAGAGTGCCTCTGTCCTGAAAGAGTTCATTGTTCACTACTTTGTTAATTGTCAATTCTTTATTTAGGTTTCGAGCAGTCCATGGGGCTTTAGAGATGCGGGAGGGGTATAATTAATGGGTCAGAGGTGTATAATGGACTTATTATTACGTGACCTCTGTTGACTAACGGAATCAAGGGATATGGGGACAAAGCAGGAACGGGGTACTGATTTTGGATAATCAGCCATGATCATATTGAATGGCGGTGCTGGCTCAAAGGGCCGAATGGCCTACTCTGACGTTTTCATATCTGTTTTTGAGATGAACAATTAGTAAGGCCCCAATGTCTGGTTTAAAAATACTGCAAGGAAGAATATTTATCAAAATTGTTAGTTGCATTATTGAGTTTTGCAACCTTGGGATTGTACTTAAAACATAAGTCTGCCTTTCATTTCACTGCTGGGAGATCTGAACATATTTCTAGCATTTTCTGATTTGGTTTTGTATTTACAACTTTAGACTTTAGATGCACAGCGTGGAAACAGGCCCTTCGGCCCACCGAGTCCGTGCCAATCAGCGTTCACCCCGTACACTAGTTCTCTGTTACCCCAGTTTTGCATCCTGCACACTGGGGGCAATTTACAGAAGCCACTTAACCGGCAAACCTGCACGTCTTTGGAATGTGGGAGAATACCCGGAGGAAACCCACACGGTCACAGGGAAAACGTGCAAACTCCATACCGACAGCGCCCTTAGTCAGGATGGAACCTGCGTTTCTGTTGCTGTGCCAGTGTGCTGCCCAGAACTACAGCTGATGTGGTGCTTTATAATAATTCATGACAGATGGAATCTTAGCTATGAAAATATGAGCAAAATCAGTTGTGTATTACAAGATTCTGGGAAATGATGGTTGTGCTGTGTCACACTTAGCAGAACTATTTCCGTTGCCATGTTAAACCTGTGAAGTGCGGTATGATGCAACATTGCTTTAGGTTTATTATCGTCACGTGTACTGAGGTTCAGCGAAAAGCTTTGTTTTGCAAGCTATCTAATTAGATCAGATAGCACCATACATCAAGTTAAACTCCAGTACAACAGGTAGAGCAAAAGGGAAGATACAGAGTGCAGAATACAGCTCTCAGCATAGTCGCGCAACAGGATAGGGATAGAGGATGGAGTCTCATGTCCACAATGGGCTATCGGTGAATCAGCTTACCCTACCTTATAGACAGTTCAGAAGTCTAATAACAAAAGGGGGGGGAAGTTGCTCCTGATACTGGTGGAGGGGGGGGGGGGGGTCAGCTGAGTAACTGAGTTACTCCTGCTTTATGTGTCTTTCTTCAGTATTTCCTGCCCCTTTTCCAGCTTCCTTGGCTCACTACAGTCAGTTGGAAGAAGGGCCGTGACTTGAAGCGTCACCCATCCATGTTCTCCAGGGATGCTGCCTGGCCCGTTGAGTTACTCCAGCAAGTTGTATACATTGTGTGTGCAAGCAAAGGATTTCACTGTGCCGAGTCACGTGTGACAATAAAGTATTCCTATTCCTATTCCACTTTGGGTCTTTTTTTGTAAACCAGCATCTGCATTTCCTCGTGTGTCTACATTGCAATTATCTACTTGGGCTAGTCCAACTGCACACCCCAAATCCATGAGCTCTCACGCCAAGAAGGACTTAGACAGCAAATGTCTGGGACACATGGTCTGTAGGCAAACCAAAAAGCAGGCAAACCATTCTGTCTTGGAAAAATGGTGCCATTTCTTTACCATAACCAAGTCGAAATCCTGGAACTTTACCAATATCACTGGGGACGTCCCTTCACCAGAAGGACTGCATCAGTTCGAGAAGAGGGTTCAACGACTCATTGTGGTAATTACGCAAGGCCAAATGTTGACCTTGTCCAATGATATTTATATTGTCCAAAAAAATTAAGAATCTTCTGGCATGCGCACAGAAACAAGTTAGGAAAAGGGGACGTACAACGAGATCTGGGTGTCCTAGTGCATCAGTCACTGAAAGGAAGCATGCAGGTACAGCAGGCAGTGAAGAAAGCCAATGGAATGTTGGCCTTCATAACAAGGGGAGTTGAGTATAGGAGCAAAGAGGTCCTTCTGCAGTTGTACAGGGCCCTAGTGAGACCGCACCTGGAGTACTGTGTGCAGTTTTGGTCTCCAAATTTGAGGAAGGATATTCTTGCTATTGAGGGCGTGCAGCGTAGGTTTACTAGGTTAATTCCTGGAATGGCGGGACTGTCATATGTTGAAAGACTGGAGCGACTAGGCTTGTATACACTGGAATTTAGAAGGATGAGAGGGGATCTTATCGAAACGTATAAGATTATTAAAGGGTTGGACACGTTAGAGGCAGGAAACATGTTCCCAATGTTGGGGGAGTCCAGAACAAAGGGCCACAGTTTAAGAATAAGGGGTAGGCCATTTAGAACGGAGATGAGGAAAAACATTTTCAGTCAGAGTGTTGTGAATCTGGAATTCTCTGCCTCAGAAGGCAGTGGAGGCCAATTCTCTGAATGCATTCAAGAGAGAGCTAGATAGAGCTCTTAAGGATAGCGGAGTCAGGGGGTATGGGGAGAAGGCAGGAACGGGGTACTGATTGAGAATGATCAGCCATGATCACATTGAATGGCGGTGCTGGCTCGAAGGGCTGAATGGCCTCCTGCACCTATTGTCTATTGTCTTTAAACTAAGCCCATTCACATTAACATTTCAATTTGATTGTACGTGTTCTCTCACTGGTTGTGCAACTTGAAGCATTGAACAAAAGTAAGCAGGAAATAGATTTTTGAGGTGGATGTGTGGTGATGATTGATGTGGTTTCATGTGATACTAATGCTGAAATGGGACAATTTGCTTTTTTTTCTTTTTAACTATGCCCCATAATGTAGATGCTGAGATCAGATTAAAAGTATCAATTGCCTTAAGACGTATTATTCTTACTTTTATGTTTCTTTGTGTTCCACATGGCCATAGATTGTTTGGTATTGTAGCGTATCGTTATTTCACAGTACATCAAAAAACCTGTCGTGGCAGTATTTTTAAAAATCAACTTGACCAAGTGGACCCGTTGGGCCCAAACCTCTCCTGCATTGGTGCAGCACCATCCTCCAACCTCCCTCCTTCCCCTGACCTCCTCCCTCCCTCCTCTCCCCTCTCCTCTCTCCCCTCCCCCTCCCACCTTCCCCTCCCCCCCACACCATCCCCCTTCCCCTCCCCCCCCCATTCCATCCCCCTCAACCCCCCTTATCCTCCCTCCCTCCACCCCCCTCCCTCCCTAGGAGATAGATTTAAACTTTAAAATGTGAATAACTTAAAAAATATAACACCGATTTCAATTAAACTTCTTCCATTAGCACCAAAGGAATGATGATGAGTAAGGTTAGCCTAAAATTGTCACGTTATCGTGTACCGTTTTGGCTGTAGTTCAGGAACAAACAAACAAACAAACAAACAAACAAACAAACAAGAATTTTAGTAAATAGATTTGAAATGAGTTTTGGGATTCCAGGTGACCATGTTGGTATATCGCGTTGTAATTGTGAAGCCTGGTCTGCCACAGTACCAGGGATTTAATTTGAAGAAAACGGATCTTTGTCTCTTTTTGAGGATAGCCTCTGTGGTGGAAGGGTTTTTATTCATTCACATGAGTTATGAGAATCACCAGCATAGTGGTCAGTTACCATCCATCCTAGATTTAGTTTAGTTTAGAGATACAGCGTGGAAACGGGCTCTTCGGCCTCCTGAGTCCGCACCGAGGCAGCCACCAATCACCCATACACTTGTTCTATCCTGCACCCGAGGGACAATTTTCGGAAGACGTCTTTGGAATGTAGACGGAAGCACCCGGAGAAAAACCGCTTGGTCACAGGAAGAATGTGCAAACTCCACACAGACAGCACCCGAGCTCTCCGGCACTGTGAGGCAGCAACTCAGTCAGAGAGTTGTGAATCTGTGGAATTCTCTGCCTCAGAAGGCAGTGGAGGCCAATTCACTGAATGCATTCAAGAGAGAGCTAGATAGAGCTCTTAAGGATAGCGGAGTCAAGGGGTATGGGGAGAAGGCAGGAACGGGGTACAGATTGTGGATGATCAGCCATGATCACATTGAATGGCGGTGCTGGCTCGAAGGGCCGAATGGCCTTCTCCTGCACCTATTGTCTATTGTCTACCGCTGCGTCACTGTGCCGCCCCACACCTTTGAGAAGGTAGTGTATTATTTGAAGGCACTCCCCCAGTAGGTATGATAAGTAATGTTATTCAGAAATATAGGATTTCAACACGTTGGTGCAGCAGTAGAGTTGCTGCCTTACAGCACCAGAGACCCGGGTTCCATCCCGACTTTCTGTACGGTTTATATCATCTCCCCGTGACCGCGTGGGTTTTCTGCAATATATCATATCATATCATATCATATATATATACAGCCGGAAACAGGCCTTTTCGGCCCTCCAAGTCCGTGCCGCCCAGCGATCCCCGTACATTAACACTATCCTACATCCACTAGGGACAATTTTTACATTTACCCAGCCAATTACCCAGCCAAAATCTTCGGTTTCCTCCTTCACACCAAAGACGTACAGGTTTGTAGGTTAATTGGCTTGGTATAAATGTAATTGTTCCTAGTGTGTGTAGGATAGTGCTAATAATGTGCAGGGATCGTTGGTCGGTTCGGACTCGGTGAGCCGAAAGACCTGTTTCCGCGCTGTATCTCTAAACTAAACATGTGGTTTAATGCTTTGAGTTGTAAACTTTTTTTAATTGCAATGTTATTACAGAACTGTATTCTTAAAACAGTTGATAATTCAACATTTCTTGGATTGTGCTGAGCACAACTATTGTGCAGTTCCTGCAACCGAGTCTTCAAGGATCACATGTGAACACCACATACAGATGTAGATCAATCAGCCCCTCAGGCCTGCTCTGCCACTTAATAAGATCATGACTGATCTGACTAACCTCAACTCTATTCCTGCCAACAATTTACTGGAGGAACTCAGTGGGTCGAGCAGCATCTATTGTGGAATTGCCTCAGAAAGGCAGCCAGCATCATTAGAGGCCCACACCCACCCTGGCCCACTCTCATTTCACTCCTGCCATCCAGAAGAAGGTACGGGAGCTTGAAAACTGTAACTTCAGGATCAGCATCTTCGGCTATTAAATACCACAACTTCCAAATAAGCTCCAAACTACATAGAATTGGGGACATTGTTTTTGCTTTTGCACTGTTTATTTTATTTGTTTATATAAAAATATATTTATATATTCCTTTGTCCCGCCCCCCTGACATCAGTCTGAAGAAGGGTCTCGACCCGAAACGTCACCCATTCCTTCTCTCCCGAGATGCTGCCTGACCTGCTGAGTTACTCCAGCATTTTGTAAGTATATATATATATATATATATATATATATATACAGCACGTGCATATATACACTGATTTATTTTTTTGTTTACAGAGTACCATGTTTACATATCTGTTATGCTGCTGCAAGAAAGAATGTCATTGTTCCCTTACAGGAACATTTGACAATAAAACACTCTTGACTCTTGAAAACATTCTTGACATTTTGCTCACCTCATCTTGAGCCTTTCATCAGTAACTAGTGTTACATAGAAACATAGCAAAATAGGTGCAGGAGTAGGCCGTCCGGCCCTTCGAGCCAGCACCACCATTCAATATAAGAAAATAACTGCAGATGCTGGTACAAATCGAAGGTATTTATTCACAAAATGCTGGAGTAACTCAGCAGGTCAGGCAGCATCTCAGGACAGAAGGAATGGGTGACGTTTCGGGTTAAGACCCTTCTTCACGGCTGATCATCTAAAAGCAGTATCCAGTTCGTGCTTTCTCCCCATATCTCTTGATCCCATTAGCCCTAAGAGCTAAATCTAACTCTCTCTTGAAAACATCCAGTGAATTGGCCTCCACTGCCTTCTGTGGCAGAGAATTCCACAGATTCACAACTCTCTGGGTGAAAAGTTACTCTATGGACACAAGGAACTGCCAATGCTGATTTACAACAAAAAAAAGACACAAAGTGCTGGAGTAAATCAGTGAGACAAGTAGGACATGGATGGGTGATGTTCCAGTCAGGAAGGGTCCTGACCTGAAGCTTCGCCTATCTACGTTCTCTCAGAAATGCTACCTGACACGCTGAGTTACTCCACTGGAGCACTTTGTGTCTTTTTTTAGTGTTACTCTGTTGGGCAGAGCTGACAGCTATTCCTCCTCTATACTGTGGGTCTGCTTCCAAAAATGCCCATGGCCCATCACACCGTTCTGCTGAGTTTCATTGAGTAGAATAATGCAACGCATTATTTTTGGGTGAAGTCCTCAGGGGGAATTTCCAGGATAAATCAATGGAATGCTGGCAAAACGTTGCAAAGTTCTCCTGATGCATCAGACTTTGCAGCAGTGAACACTGAAGGCTGACTACCCCCTAGTAGCCTTTATATAATTGTTGAATGCAGTCTGAATTAACTATCCGCCAGGTAACCATTTCCACTTTTCACGTTTACACTACTGCACAGATGTTCCCTTTTGCTAAGCGTGATGTTGCAGCTCAAGACTTCATCTGAGCACCTTGGTGTTATTTTACACCTGAAGCAACCACGAAATATCACCCCTAAAGTCACAAAATTTCAGACATTTGCCTTATCTGGAGCATAAACTTAGCATTAAATGTGAGGCATTCAAACCAATGTTCCTGGTAGTCTATGGTAGTAATTTGATAACATTTTCCGAGTATCTAATATGGAAATAAATATTCATATAAGACTGACTCCTAATGTATCTGTGGAGTTAGGTTAAAAAGCATCACACCCAAATTGATAAACCAGTCGTGTTTGCTCTCTGGGTGGATGTGTTTGTTAAAAGTTGAAGTATATTAGCTTTGGCTCAATGGCAAGTCTCAGGAACCTGTTGGTTCAAAGTCCATTACAAGGAGTTAAACACGTAACTGGAACTACATGTCATTTAAAAATTGGAGCCAGTGCTACAATGCCGTAAGATCCCATGGTATTTGGAGAACAAATAAGTACCTGGACATGAGGGCCTACATTCATCCTTCCAGCCAGGTTTAGTTTAGAGATACAGCGTGGAAACAGGCCCTCCGGCCCACCGAGTCCGCTCTGACCAGTGACCCCTGCACACTAATGCTATTCCACACACACACACACACTAGGGACAATTTACAATTATACCCAGCCAATTTACCTACAAACCTGCACATTTGTAGTGTGGGAGGAAACTGGAGATCCCGGAGAAAACCCACACAGGTCACGGGGAGAACGTCCAAACTTTGTACAGGCAGCACTTGTAATCAGGAAAGAACCTGGGTCTCTGGCGCTGTCAGGCAGCAACTCTACCGCTGTGCCACCATGCCACCCAGGTTCTATAAAGCAGTTTGAGGGACTTGCTAGTGCACACTTGACCATGTGTACACTTGACCCTGGTAGTGCACACTTGACCATGTGTACACTTGACCCTGGTAGTGCACACTTGACCATGTGTACACTTGACCCTGGTAGTGTACACTTGACCTTGGTAGTGCACACTTGACCTTGGTAGTGTACACTTGACCCTGGTAGTGCACACTTGACCCTGGTAGTGTACACTTGACCATGTGTACACTTGACCCTGGTAGTGTACACTTGACCCTGGTAGTGTACACTTGACCCTGGTAGTGTACACTTGACCCTGGTAGTGTACACTTGACCCTGGTAGTGTACACTTGACCCTGGTAGTGTACACTTGACCCTGGTAGTGTACACTTGACCCTGGTAGTGTACACTTGACCTTGGTAGTGTACACTTGACCCTGGTAGTGTACACTTGACCTTGGTAGTGTACACTTGACCCTGGTAGTGTACACTTGACCCTGGTAGTGCACACTTGACCATGTGTACACTTGACCCTGGTAGTGCACACTTGACCATGTGTACACTTGACCCTGGTAGTGTACACTTGACCTTGATAGTGCACACTTGACCTTGGTAGTGTACACTTGACCCTGGTAGTGCACACTTGACCCTGGTAGTGTACACTTGACCATGTGTACACTTGACCCTGGTAGTGTACACTTGACCCTGGTAGTGTACACTTGACCCTGGTAGTGTACACTTGACCCTGGTAGTGTACACTTGACCCTGGTAGTGTACACTTGACCCTGGTAGTGTACACTTGACCCTGGTAGTGTACACTTGACCCTGGTAGTGTACACTTGACCTTGGTAGTGTACACTTGACCCTGGTAGTGTACACTTGACCTTGGTAGTGTACACTTGACCCTGGTAGTGTACACTTGACCCTGGTAGTGTACACTTGACCCTGGTAGTGTACACTTGACCATGGTAGTGTACACTTGACCCTGGTAGTGTACACTTGACCCTGGTAGTGTACACTTGACCTTGGTAGTGTACACTTGACCTTGGTAGTGTACACTTGACCTTGGTAGTGTACACTTGACCCTGGTAGTGTACACTTGATCTTGGTAATGTACACTTGATCTTGGTAGTGTACACTTGACCTTAGTGGGGTACACTTGACCTTGGTAGTGTACACTTGACCCTGGTAGTGTACACTTGACCCTGGTAGTGTACACTTGATCTTCGTAGTGTACACTTGACCCTGGTAGTGTACACTTGACCCTGGTAGTGTACATTTGACCCTGGTAGTGTACACTTGACCCTGGTAGTGTACACTTGACCCTGGTAGTGTGCACTTGACCCTGGTAGTGTACACTTGACCCTGGTAGTGCACACTTGACCTTGGTGGTGTGCACTTGACGTGCAGCGTAGGTTTACTAGGTTAATTCCCGGAATGGCGGGAATGTCATATGTTGAAAGACTGGAGCGACTGGGCTTGTATACACTGGAATTTAGAAGGATGAGAGGGGATCTTATCGAAACGTATAAGATTATTAAGGGGCTGGACACGTTAGAGGCAGGAAACATGTTCCCAATGTTGGGGGAGTCCAGAACCAGGGGCCACAGTTTAAGAATAAGGGGTATACCATTTAGAACGGAGATGAGGAAAAACGTTTTCAGTCAGAGAGTTGTAAATCTGTGGAATTCTCTGCCTCAGAAGGCAGTGGAGGCCAATTCTCTGAATGCATTCAAGAGAGAGCTAGATAGAGCTCTGAAGGATAGCGGAGTCAGGGGGTATGGGGAGAAGGCAGGAACAGGGTACTGATTGTGAATGATCAGCCATGATCTCATTGAATGGCGGTGCTGGCTCGAAGGGCCGAATGGCCTCCTCCTGCACCTATTGGCTATTGACCTTGGTAATGTACACTTGATCTTGGTCGGGTGCACTTGATTTGGTTACATCTTCAACATGAAAAATGCTATATCTTTCAACTTTTCACATTCACTTGCCTGTTTCAAACCCCACCAATACTTATCCTCCTGTAGTCCCCTCATTACATACGCGTCCAACTCCCTGTCCTATGGCTCCAAGAACCTTGCTGCCTTGACTTCAAACCACTTGTGTTCCTGTGTTTAACATCCTTAACAAACTCTCAATTTCTGATCATTATTCTCCCAAGTATCATATTTATGGTCATCCCCCAGTCTGAGGTTCTTTAGTGTAGGAAAGAACTGCAGATGCTGGTTAAAAATCGAAGGTAGACACAAAATGCTGGAGTAACTGAGCAGGTCAGGCAGCATCTCTGGAGAGAAGGAATGGGTGACGTTTCTGGTCGAGACCCTTCTTCAGACTTTAGTGTTTGAACATCAGGGTTAGGGTTAGATTCTCCCTGGTGTGGTACAGTCGAGCAAAAATTTTCTCCTCCTCCACAGCAAAATAATGAAGGATTCACTTTAGTCAAGAGTGTTTTATTGTCATGTGTCCCAGATAGAACAATGAGATTCTTATTTTCGGCAGCGCAACAGAATATGTAAACATAGCGCACTGCAAACAATATAATTATCTGTTGGGACATCTCCAGAATTAATGTCAGAGAGTACTCTCTTGAACTTCTACGGGTGTACAGTAGAAAGCATATTGACTGGTTGCATCAGGTTCCTGGTTTGACAACTTGAACGCCCAGGAGCGGAGAAGAATGCAAAATGTGGTGAACACTGCCCGGTCCATCACGGGTACTGACCTCCCCACCATCAAAGGGATTTACAGGAATCACTGCCTCAAAAAGGCAGCCAACATCATCAGAGACCCACACCACCCTGCCCACACACTCATTTCACCCCAGCCATCGGGAAGACGATATAGGAGCCTTTTATTGGTCTGTTTGGGTCACATGACAAAAAAAACACTCTTGACTATCCTTTTAGTCAAAATCATCAACCGCTTATGAAACTAAATTCAAGAATCTAAAGGAATACTAGAACAAGTGGACCCGTTGGGCCCAAACCTCTCCTGTATTGGTACAGCACCCTCTCCTCCCCACTTCCCTCCCCTTCCCCTCCCCCTCCCCTTCCCCTTCCCCTCCCCCCTTCCCCTCCGTCCCCCCTTCCCCTCCCCTCTTTCCATCCCCTCCCCCTTCCCCTCCATCCCCCTCAACCCACCTTATCCTCCCTCCACAGGAGATAGATTTCAACTTTAAAATGTGAATAACGTTAAAAATATAACACCAATTTCAATTAAACTTCTTCCATTGGCACCAAAGGGACGACGGTGAGTAAGGTGGGCCTAAAATTGTCGCGCTATCGTGTACCGTTTCGGTTGTAGTTCATTAACAAACAAACAAACGAGAGTTTTAGTAAATAGATTTTCAGATGTTATTTTAATTGTAATCTTGTAACTGGTTCAGTTGTCTCTTGTTAAACTTTCTGAGTGCAATTCTTCCATCTCTATTCATGCCACCCAACTCTCTCATCAATCTGCAATTTCTCTTCCCCTCTCCGCTTCTTCAAAGCTTACCTCCATGAGAATGATCTTCCTATTTGTCTCAGGAATTGTTGTGCTATAAAGTTGAGATCTATACTGTGCACTCTACTTTTCTTATGATGAGCGTTTCATATTTATTTATTTCATATTTCAGATACAGCGCGGAAACAGGCCTTTTCGGCCCACCAAGTCCGCGCCGCCCAGCGATCCCCGCACATTAACACTATGCTACACACACTAGGGACAATTTTTACATTTTACCCAGTCAATTAACCTACATACCTGTACGTCTTTGGAGTGTGGGAGGAAACCGAAGATCTCGGAGAAAACCCACGCAGGTCACGGGGAGAACGTACAAACTCCTTACAGTACAGCACCCGTAGTCAGGATCGAACCTGAGTCTCCGGCGCTGCATTCGCTGTAAAGCAGCAACTCTACCGTTGCACTGGGCCTGAAGTTTAGAAGAATGAGGGGGGACCTCATTAAAACTTACTGAATAGTGGATGACTTGGATAGAGTGGATGTGGAGAGGATGTTTCCACTAATGGGAGAGTTTAGGACAAGAGGTCATAGCCTCAGAATTAAAGGACGTTCCTTTATCATCATATCATATATATACAGCCGGAAACAGGCCTTTTCGGCCCTCCAAGTCCGTGCCGCCCAGTGATCCCCGTACATGAACACTATCCTACACCCACTAGGGACAATTTTTACATTTACCCAGCCAATTAACCTACATACCTGTACGTCTTTGGAGTGTGGGAGGAAACCGAAGATCTCGGAGAAAACCCACGCAGGTCACGGGGAGAACGTACAAACTCCTTACAGTGCAGCACCCGTAGTCAGGATCGAACCTGAGTCTCCGGCGCTGCATTCGCTGTAAAGCAGCAACTCTACCGCTGCGCTACCGTGCCGCCTTTAGGAAGGAGATGAGGAGGAATTTCTTTAGTCAGAGGGTGGTGAATCTGTGGAATACTTTGCCACAGACGGCTCTGGAGGTTTGAAACTAACATTGTACTCCAAATAATATCATCTGCAGCATAACATTCACCTTCTTGATAAAGGCCAGAACATTGCTAGGCACAAACCTCTTTTTTTTAACCTGTTCATTGGCTTTTGGTAATTTCTGCCTTAAATGTGTCTGCTCAGCTAGTTCCAGCCCCATACACCTCAGGAAAAATAAATTGGTTTAGAAATTATATCGTTTTTTGGTTCATTCAATAATAAACTGCACCAAAAGAGTTAAATTATATGGACAAGTGGCAATGACGAAACTCGTGTTGCCTTGACCGTGAAAGATTTAACGGGTGTGTTTACTGTGATTTTACGAGGATGTTGCCAGGACTACAGGGTCTGAGATATAGGGAGAGGTTGAGAGTCGGCTACGACTCATTCCAGTCATTCCATGGTGCACAGGAGGATGAGGGGTGGTCTTGTAGAGGTGTTTAAAATCACGAGAGGAATAGATTGGGGAGAAGCACAGAGTCTCTTGCCCAGAGTAGGTGAATCGAGGACCAGAGGACATAGGTTTATGGGGAAGGGGAAAGGATTTAACAGGAATCTGAGGGGTAACTTTTTCACAGAAAGGGTGGTGGGTGTAGGGAACAAGCTGCCAGAGGAGGTAGTTGAGGCTGAAACTATCCCAACGTTTAAGAAACAGTTAAACAAGTACATGGATAGGACAGGTTTGAAAGGATATGGGCCACACACGGGTAGGTAGGACTAGTGTAGCTGGGACACGTTGGCCGGTGTGAGCAGGTTAGGCCGAATGATCTATTTCCACACTGTATCACTCTATGACACTATGACTAAACATTTGATGGTGTAGTTAAAAGCAGTTTCCTCTGCTGTAGCTTATTTAGCACCAATCCATCACCTTTTCCCTTCACTTAGCTACTGATGGCTCTTAATAAATTGCTTGGAAATTTTTTCCGGATAAATCTTTGATCCCTGATTTTCTCTTCCCATATTAAAAACGGTTAATTTCCGAAGAATTCAAATCAGCTGTTAGTTATTCCTGTCTAGTCTATAATGTAATTCAGATTATTTTTATATGGTGTTACAGAACTTTCAACTGACAAGTAGTTGTAATATTTTAAAAATGCGTAGGGGAAGGTTTGCCAGTTTTCGTACTACAATTTCAAGGAATTTGTCAATGAAAGTTACTGCTGGAAAAACCTGTTTAAATAAAAAAAGAAAACGCTGGAAATACTCAACATATTAGGCAATATCTATGGGAGGAGAAATGGAGTTGACATTTCAGCTTGATTACCTTTCTTTCATTGAGTCTCAGAAAAGTTAGAGATCAATTTTTTTTTCGTTTCGCGGAAAGAGGAGGGGTAGCGAGAACAAAAGTAACCTTGCTCTTAACTTTGTTTGCCAGCAAATAATAGGCATACATTGGAAAAAAGTGATGAATTCGATAACAAACAGTGGCATTTAGTAACCTCACAATGACGTAAAAACTGAAGATACAAAGAACTGCAGATGCTGTTTTACACCAAAGATAGACACAAAGTGCTGGAGTAACTCGACAGGTCAGGCAGCATCTCTGAAGAAAAAGGATGAAAGACTGTCCTTTTTCTCCAGAGCCATCTGACGTGAAAACTGGGTTTCTTTAAAAGATGCCATCGATATTTCATAACTTAATCTACATATTGTTATTTTGTTGTGGCTTCCTTGCTAGTTCCCAATTTCCCATTGTGTGCTGAGAGTTGTGCACAAGGTTGCTGATGAATTGATGGTAAGACTGCTGAGGAAGAACTAGCCACTTCGTTTGGAATTCACTGTGCTTACCTTGAGTCTTGAGTGGACATACTGAGTTTTCCCACAGTTGACTGTTCTCATATGTGGTTTTGTTGTACTTTTTGCTTTGCTTTGTGTTCCTTGATATTTTCAAGGGTTTTTACTTGGAAAATTGGGGGAGTTCCTTTCCATTTTGCAATTAATTTATTGGACGGTGATTGTATTCTTCCAATTCTCCACAACAGTTTTAGTTTCGAACATAATCAGGGCTAAATATGTGAAAAGGACTGTTTCATTATCCTTCACTTCACAGATAACTTGTACTGAGTCACTTTTTGTACTGATCTCGTTTAAATATTGGAAATTGGAATATTAATATTACATTTGTAACAATATGTATTTTCATGTTAAGATGTTTCAAGAATGCAACAACTTTTTTTTTAACCAAAACATCAATCACAATATGGCACAGTGGCGCGGAGGTAGTGTTGCTGCCTTAGAGCGCCGGAGACACGGGTGTAATCCTGACTATGGGTGCTGTCTGTGCGTAGTTTATACGTTCTCCTGTGACCGCATGGGTTTTCCCCAGGTTTAGAGATACAGTGCGGAAACAGGCCCTTCGACCCACCAAGTCCGTGCCGACCAGCGATCGCCCCGTACACCAGCACTATCCGACACAAGAGGGACAATTTACAACGTTTACCAATTAGCCTACCAACCTGTACGTCTTTGGAGTGTGGGAGGAAACTGGAGCACTCAGAGAAAACCCACGCGGGCCACGGGGAGAACGTAGAAACTCGGTACAGACAGCACCCGTAGTCAGGATGGAACCTGGGTCTCTGCTGCTGTAAGGCAGCAACTCTGCCGCTGCGCCACCGTGCCGCCTTGCAGGTGCTCCAGTTTCCTCCCCCACTCGAAAGACGTAGAGGTGTGTAAGACAATTGGCTTCTGTAAAATTGTAACGGACAGTGCTAGGGTGTGGGGATCACTGGTCAGCGTGCACTGGGTGGGCCGAAGGGACCGTTTCTTGCCATAGAGGGAGTACAGAGAAGGTTCACCAGATTGATTCCTGGGATGGCAGGACTTTCATATGAAGAAAGACTGGATAGACTCGGCTTGTACTCGCTGGAATTTAGAAGATTGAGGGGGGATCTTATGGAAACTTACAAAATTCTTAAGGGGTTGGACAGGCTGGATGCGGGAAGATTGTTCCCGATGTTGGGGAAGTCCAGAACAAGGGGTCACAGTTTAAGGATAAGGGGGAAGTCTTTTAGGACCGAGATGAGAAAGTTTTTTTTCACACAGAGAGTGGTGACTGATTACTGGATGATCAGCCATGATCACAATGAATGGTGGTGCTGGCTCGAAGGGCCAAATGGCCTCCTCCTGCACCTATTTTCTATGTTTCTATGTTTCTAGAAATACTTTGGCTTCTATGCAGAGTGAACAATATAAACATAGCGCTGAAAATTCAACAATTGCAGAACTCCAATCCTTGGATCTACAACCAACAATGATTCCAGTCTGTGCTCCAGTGTCAAAGCATTTTGGGCATCAATGTTTGTGAATTTTGATGTGAAAATTCCATAGTTGTGGATTGATTTATTCTATTCTATTGTTAGTTCACAATGTGCCCTGCTTTTTATTTTTTATCATTTTAATTAGCACTTTTCTTCTCGCCCATTTACAGTGCGCTTGGAGGGAACTCAGCTCTCCACATCCCGCCATTCCCCAGCGGTGGCTGTCTCATTGATTACGTGCCTCAAGTCTGCCAATTACTCACCAACAAGGTAACAGAATTGCTGCGCGCCATTCAAATGAATTCCAGTTCTTAATGTAGGTGGAAAGTGGACCAATTATGTTAAGGCTAAATGTTAGTGTACTCAACAAATTATGGACTAAATTGTACTACACTCCAAGTGATGGAGGTCTTCATAGATTCCTGGCAGCAGCTCTACCACTGGGCCACTGTGCTGCCCTTTCATGCACAAACACAGCAAGAGTCTTGTACCACCGAACGTAATGGAACTTAAGTTTAGTTTAGAGATCCAGCATAGAAACAGGCCCTTCAGCCTGCCTAGTCCATGCTGACCATTGATCACCCCAGCGAGATGAACATTGACTTGGCTAACTTCAGATAGTCCCTGCTTTCCCTCTCTATCCCCTCCCCTTCCCAGTTTTCCCACTCGTCTTCCTGCTCCCCGACTACATCCTATCTTTGTCCCGCCCCCTCCCCTGACATCAGTCTGAAGAAGGGCCTCGACCCGAAACGTCACGCAATCCTTCTCTCCCGAGATGCTGCCTGACCCGCTGAGTTACTCCAGCATTTTGTGTCTACCCATTCACACTATTGCTATGCCATTTCTCCTTCTCAACCACACCCTACCATTTGGGGCAATTTAAGAGGCCCATTAACCTAAAAAAAAAACACACTTTGGGTTTGGAATGGGAGTGGGGGGGGGTGGTGCAGAAACCAGAGCACCTGGAGGAAAACCCATGCGGTCACAAGGACGACGTTCAAACTCTACACACAGAATGTACCCGAGGTCAGGATCAAACCAGGGCTTCTGGTGTTGTGAGGCAGCAGCTCTATCAGCTGCACCACTGTAGGCAGTGAAACTGTGGAAAAGACAGTCAATATTTTATTTGATATAATGGAACCTAGATTTATAATTTGTGTCCACATTTAGCATAACATTTTATGGACTTTTAATGTATACTTGATTTTGTTTTATCTAACCCAAGGTACAGTACATCATTCAAGGCTACCACAGGAGAAGGGAGTACATCGCAGCCTTTTTGAGCCACTTTGGAACGTAAGTTAATATTCAGATAACCTTGATAGTTTCTATAGAATAATCAACGATTACACAGACTTGTGAAAACATTTATACAAATAACAGCCCAAAGTGAGAAGTCATTTCAGTTTTGCTTCAGGTACTCCAAATCAGATGTTCTGGTTCGATAAATATCACTCAGAGGACCTAACGCAATATTGTCATCCTTCTCCCTGTGTCTGCAATCTTGCGTTATTCTTACTTCAGACTTCTTTTTTACTCCACTTCTTTTTCACCTGAAAAGATACACAGCTATCCATGAAGTGGGAGCAAGGAACGTTTAGACTATCGCAACGTCTAAGAAATATGTAGACAGGTGCATGGGTAGGATGGGTTTAGAGGTTTGTGTCTGACGAAGGGCCCATTCCTTCTCTCCAGAGTTGCTGCCTGTCCCGCTGAGTTACTCCAGCATTTTGTGTCTATCGTTGGTGTAAACCAGCGTCTACAGTTCCTTCCTACACATTGTGTCTATATTCGGATTAGAGGGAAATGGGCCAAACGCAGTCTGGTGGGACTAGTGTAGATGGGGCATGTTGGTCGGCATGGGCTACTTCGGCGGAAGGTCCTGTTTCCACGCTGCATGACTCCATGACTCTAAGGGAGCAGATGTAAGAAGTGCATTGTTAGGAGGGAGAGATAGATCAGCCAGGATTGAAAGGCGGAGTAGACTTGAAGGGCCGAATGGCCTAATTCTGCTCCTATCACATGACCTTATTGTTATTCAGCAGAGTCCTAGCACTCAATGTCTGTGCACGCCTAATGTGATTTTCATGCCAAAAATACATTGCCAAAATATTTAATTATTGCTGTCTGGTCTTGTGCTCTTGTGTTCTAACCTTCTGCTGTTGAATTTTGAGGAATTTCAGTATTTTATAAAGTTGCTTTATTATAAATGTAATTGTCTGATTTTTTTTTTGGCTGAATTTATTGAAATCCCCAAAGGATTTTGTCCAAAGATTTCCACAAAATCCCTAAAGGAGAAGGGACAGCACAATGACACAGCTGGTAGCACAGCCTCACAGTAAGCACCAGTCCCAGATACCATCCTGACTGTGTGGAGTTTGCACATTCTCCCTGTGACGCGCGAGTTTCCTCACACATCCAAAAGACAAGCTTTGTAGGTTAATTGGCCTGTGTAAAATTTGCCCCCTAGTGCGTAGGAAGTGGATGCAAATATGGCATAACATAGAACTGATGTGAATAAATGAATGAATGAAACTTTATCATCAAACGAGACCAAGTGGACCCGTTGGGCCCAAACCTCTCCTGCATTGGTGCAGCACCCTCTCCTCTCCCCTCCCCTCTCCCTCCCTCCCTCCCTCCCTCCCCCTCTCTCCACCCCCCTCCCATTCCCATCCCCCCTCCCTCCTCGCCTCTCCCTCCCTCCCCCCTCCCTCCACCCCCCCTCCCATTCCCATCCCCCCCACTCCATCTCCCTCAACCCCCTTATCCTCCCTCCTCCCCTTATTCCCTCCCCCCCCCTCCCAAGGAGATAGATTTAAACTTTAAAATGTGAATATCTTTAAAACTATAACACCGATTTCAATGAAACGTCTTCCATTGGCACCAAAGGGACGACGGTGAGTAAGGCGGGCCTAACATTGTCGCGCTATCATGTACCGTTTTGGCTGTAGTTCAGGAACAAACAAACGTGGGGGTTTTAGTATACCGATGTGACATGTCACAGTGAAATTCTTTGTTTTGCGTACCATATACAAAGTATGCAGAGAGTCGCCACGTACAGGAGGCCGGCAATAGACAATAGACAATAGGTGCAGGAGGAGGACATTCGGCCCTTCGAGCCAGCACCGCCATTCAATGTGATCATGGCTGATCATTCTCAATCAGTACCCCGTTCCTGCCTTCTCCCCATACCCCCTGACTCCGCTATCCTTAAGAGCTCTATCTAGCTCTCTCTTGAATGCATTGAGAGAATTGGCCTCCACTGCCTTCTGAGGCAGAGAATTCCACAGATTCACAACTCTCTGACTGAAAAAGTTTTTCCTCATCTCCGTTCTAAATGGCCTACCCCTTATTCTTAAACTGTGGCCCCTTGTTCTGGACTCCCCCAACATTGGGAACACCGGCAAAGATGTTCAATGTAGACCCAATGGTCCCTCTTTGTTTTCCGCGGCCTCCCAATGCCGGGTCCCTCTTTGTTCTCTTAGCGCCTTCACCCCACCCCCACCCGCAGTGTGAACAAGTGATTGGTGTTCAAAATTCCGTAACTTTGGGCCAACGGATTCAGTGGGCCGAAGGGCCTGTTTCCATGCTGTTAACTTGCAGTCAAAATGTGATGCGGATTTCTAAGTAGGGCGATGCAATATTACGTATGGGAGGAATTGGGCTGGGCACAATTCTATAGAGTTCCCCCACGGGCCTTATTTAGTTGAATAACGAGCTTCAGGGCAGTATTCGGAGAAAAGCAGAGTTCTTTTGTCCTCACTAATCCACCTCACCACCCAAAAGATAATTGAAATTCTCTTTAAAAAAAAAAGTCTGCAGTTTAAAAACACTCAGCAGGTCCGGCGGCAACTGCGGGAAAAGAAATAGTTTAGCTTAGTTTAGAGATACAGCACGGAAACGGGCCCTTCAGCCCAGCGAGTCCACTCCGACCAGCAATCCCCGCACACTAACACATTCCTACACTGGGGACAAATTTTACATTGATACCTGGCCAATTAACACACAAACCTGCGGGAGGAAACCAAAGTTCTCGGAGAAAACCCACGCAGGTCACAGGGAGAACGTACAAACTCCGTACAGACAGCACCCGTAGTCGGGATGGAACCCGGGTCTCTGGCGCTGTAAGGCAGCAACTCTACCGCTGCACCACCGTAATGTTTAGATTTTCTCTTAGATTTAGAGATACAGCGTGGAAACAGGCCCTTCGGCCCACCGAGTCCGTGCCGCTCAGCGATCCCCGCACTTTAACACTATCCTACACACACTAGAGACAATTTTAATATTTACTCAGTCAATTAACCTACATACCTGTACGTCTTTGGAGTGTGGGAGGAAACCGAAGATCTCGGAGTAAATCCACGCAGGTCACGGGGAGAACGTACAAACTCCGTACAGACGGCGCCCGTAGTCAGGATCGAACCTGAGTCTCCGGCACTGCATTCGCTGTAAGGCTGCAACTCTACCGCTGCGCCATCGTGCCGCACATATTGTTGCAGGCAATGGTTCATTTATTATTTCTGGGCTCTTGTTGAGGACAAAATGACTATTGTTTGATGATGATCTATTAAGTTTTATGATATATAATTAACTAATGCACAGTTAACCATTTTATGGTGTATTTTTGGTATTGGTCCCACATGCAGCAGGTCATTGAACTGATGCCAAAAGTGATAGAAATGAGCAGGAACAGTGTAGACTGAGAACTGCATCCCTTGTCTGAGTTATGCATTTAATACAAAACTACATCTAAATTAGAAATCACAATGGGCTTAAATTAGTGCACGTAAAAAAAATCAAAAGTCTAGAAAACAGGAATTGAAATGTTGGAACAATTCACAATATTATTTGTTGTTATAATTCAAGATGCTAGTCTTTGTAGGGATAGGTTAATAGAAGTGTTATGATCATGACATGGTTTAGTTCAGTTTAGAGATACTGTGTGAAAACAGGCCCATTGAGTCTGCGCCGACCAGCGATTCCCTTACACTACCCTTATCCTACACACTAGGACCAATTTACAATCCTTACCGAAGCCAATTAACCTACAAACCTGTACGTCTTTGGAGCGTGGGAAGAAACCGGAGCTCCCAGAGAAAACCCACGAGGTCGCAGGGAGAAGGTGCAAATTCTGTACAGATAGCACCTGTAGTCAGGATCGAGCCCGGGTCTCTGACCCAGAGAGGGTGATTCTGGGTCTAAGGCAACATCTCAACCGCTGCTCATTGCTATAAAACTAACGTCTGCTGAAACATTTGCCATTCTTTTTGAAGTGGGAGCCGAGAGCATAGTAGTACATTTATGATGATCGAGTCGTACAGCACAGAAACAGACTGTTCACCCACCCCTGGCCCATTTACACCAATCCTTCCTTATCCATTCTATTGTCCCGACATTCCCTCAAAGCCTCTCACATTCCACCCCTCACCTACACACTATTGGCCATTTACAGCAGCCTTTGGGATGCAGGGCGAAGCCAGAACTTTTGATGGAAATCCCAGTTATAGGGAGAACATGCAAGCTCCAAACAGACAGCACAAGACGTCAGAATTGAACCTGGGTTGCAGGAGCTTTGAGGCGGCAGGGTCTCCACCAGCTCTACATCGAGCCTTCCTCCAGAACCATCAAAGAGGAGGAATCATGCAAAAACAGGAAATGTTGGAAGCACTCAGCAAGGCTAGCTGGCTCCAAGGGGAGAGAAACAGTCAAGTTTTCAGTTCAAGCCACTTCATTAGAACTTGCTGATCTTCCTGGACTCCCACTAATTGCCCACCTATTTTGACTGTCTGCTTTACTCTCCCATATCGTGCCAATGATTCTCTCATTATCTCGAACAACAGCGTCTCATTTTCCATCTGGGCACACTGCAACGCTTGGGATTTAGTGTTCAATTGATAATTCAAGTAACTACTTTTCTTTCTCTCCAAATATATACCTGTATCTTTCAATTTCTTTTGTGTTTAATCTTCTGAATCCAGCTGCAGCTTTTTCAATTAATTGTTAACTTGACCACTTTTGGTCTGCATCCTATCTGTAGGCTTTAGAGATACAGTGCGGAAGCAGGCCCTTCGGCCCACCGAGTCCGCGCCAACAGCGATCACCCTAGCACTATCCTACACACCAGGGACAATTTACAATTAACAGAAGCCAATTAACCTGCAAACCTGTGCGTCTGGGATGTGGGAGGAAACCAGAGCACCCGGAGAAAGCCCACGGGCAGAAGCAACAAACTCTGTACAGATGTCACCCACAGTCAGGACGGAACCTGAGTCTCTGGAGCTGTAAGACAGCAACTCTACTGCTGCTCCACTCCAATACTATCACAGACGTTCACGCAGTCCACCTACCCCGCCCAATCTCCGCAACTCAGCACACTTGTTTTTCCAGTTCTGAGGAAACATTGACTCTGCTTTCCCCCAGCTCCCGTCTCGCCCACTGATCACTTGACCTACTGAGTGTTTACAGCATTTTCTGTTGCTGTTTCAGCCTTCCACCTTCGAGAAAGAAAATCACTGCTGCTCATTCCCACTTGCCAGCGCTTAATCCAATATCTCATGTGTTATGGCATCGGCTGCATTTAAAATATGGGGAGAGGTTTACCTCAAACACGTTTTTCGGCATTGAGTTCCAGATTGCTACCACATTTAAAAATTGAACGATTTTTCTTCTTGACTTCCCTTCTGCTAATTACTACAAATCTATGCCCTCTTCTAACGTTCGATAAATGTAGATCCTTCACGATTTTATCTGGATCACTTAGATCACTTCTTGGCCTCCTGTCCGGTCCAGTCTCAAACAGCAAAAATATTGCTACCCACTTTGACCATCTGGACTGCAAAAAGAAAATCTTAAAATTCATTAGACAACATATCCTGTGTACATTGGTTGTTTTGAAATTGTAAGCCCACACATTGGTCTAGAAATCTGATTCTGTGGTAATTTATTTCCCCAACACAGCATACAATTTTTTTTTTCTGGATTGGAACATGATTGCAGTGGTTTGTGGGTTGGTTTGAGTCACTCAGGAAACTTGACCAGTTGGAATTCATAACTGTGCAAATCAGCCTTCTTTTTCACCTCGGACATTTATTTAACTCAGCCATTCCTTGCTTAATGGTCTTCTCAGAATCAGAATCAGAATAACCTTTATTGTCATCCAAAAAAACAAGTCTTTTACAATTCTATTGCAATATTAAAATAAATTAGCTCACATGGTTCCAAGAATATCTTAGACAATAGACAAGAGACAATAGGTGCAGCAGGAGGCCATTCTGCCCTTCGAGCTAGCACCGCCATTCAATGTGATCATGGCTGATCATTCTCAATCAGTACCCCGTTCCTGCCTTCTCCCCATACCCCAGCTCTCTCTTGAATGCATTCAGAGAATTGGCCTCCACTGCCGTCTGAGGCAGAGAATTCCACAGATTCACAACTCTCTGACTGAAAAAGTTTTTCCTCATCTCAGTTCTAAATGGCCTACCCCTTATTCTTAAACTGTGGCCTCTTGTTCTGGACTCCCCCAGCATTGGGAACATGTTTCCTGCCTCTAACGCCTCTAATCTTCGGGCACCCCCAATACAAAGGGCAACTTGGGTCGGAAGGAACTGCAGATAGACACAAAAAGCTGGAGAAAAGGAATATATGACATTTCAGGTCGAGACCCTTCTTCAGCCTGAGAGTCAGGCGAAAGGGAAACAAGAGATATAGACGATGTAGAGAGATATAGAACAAATGGATGAAAGACAAGCAAAAAAGCAACGATGATAAAGGAAACAGGCCATTGTTAGCTGTGGGCTAGGTGAAAACGAGTTACAGACAATGAGACTCAACAAGACGACTTTGAAGCTGCTACGACTTGGGTGGGGGAGGGATGGAAAGAGGGGGGGGATGCAAGAGTTATTTGAAGTTAGAGAAATCAATTATCATTCCATTGGGTTGTCAGCTGCCCAAGCGAAATAAGAGATGCTGTTCACTGCAGATGCTGGTTTACACCGAAGATAGATGCAAAATGTTGGAGTAACTCAGCGGATCAGACAGCATCTGTGGGGAAAAGAAATAGGTGACGTTTCGGGTCGAGACTACTAGTGTGCTTTAAAAGTTCCCATCAGGTTATGTATTTACTGGCTATCCTTCTAGACCTTACCTCACTTCCAGCCTCACAACATTCCAACCCTCCCCCTCAGTCACTCTCCCACTAGCCTCCTAACTATCAAGTACCTGCGTTGACTTCTCAACTGGCAGGTCACACGCCATTGACTTCTTCATGACATGCATATAGCGTGGAAACAGGCCCTTGTGCGCAACTTCCCCACGCCAACCAACAAACCCCATCTACATTAGTCCTACCTGTCCATGCTTGGCCCATATCCCTCTCAACCTTTCCTATCCTGTATCTGTCCAAATCTATATACGAAAACTCTCGTTTGTTTGTTTGTTTGTTTCTGAACTACAGCCAATATGGTACACGACAGCACGACAATTTTAGGCCCACCTTACTCACCGTCGTCCCTTTGGTGCTAATGGAAGAAGTTTAATTGAAATCAGTGTTATATTTTTTAAGTTATTCACATTTTAAAGTTTAAATCTATCTCCTAGGGAGGGAGGGGGGTGGGAGGGAGGGAAGCGGGTGGAGGGAGGGGGGTTGGGAGGGAGGATAAGGGGGGTGGAGTGGGGGGGAGGGAGAGGGGGTTGGGGGGAGGGGAAGAGGAGGGAGGGGGGGAGGGGGGAAGATGGGAGTGGGGAGGGGGGGAGAGGGGAGGGGAAGGGGGGGGAGGAGAGGGGAGGGGAAGGGGAGGGGAAGGGGGGGGAGGAGAGGGTGCTGCACCAATGCAGGAGAGGTTTGGGCTCAACGGGACCACTTGGTCCAGTATCTTTTAAATGCTGCCTCAACTACTAGTTATTCCTTGCTACTCCCTTTTACAAACTACATTCATGTTGTTTCGATTCGATCGTACTAATTTTCCTTTTCTTTTCCAGAGGTGTTGTGGAATATGATGCTGAAGGATTTACCAAACTCACATTATTATTAATATGGAAGGACTTTTGCTTTTTAGTTCATAGTAAGTAAGTTTTCTTTTAAAATCAAAATCTCACGAAATAGAGAGTATTTTTGATTTCTGTGGTAAAGTTCATGCCATTGAGTTTGAAGTTCTATTCACCTGTGTTAAATTATCTTGTGCTTATTATGTTCTCCTTTTACAATATCTTATTTTTATATTGTATGGAAGCTCCTGTTCAGCACTATTTCCTCATTGTTCAGTCATTGTTTCCCTCATAACTCATTACAATGCTGATGCGATGCCTGGAAATTATCTTCAGGTATTCTAGGTATTAGACGTAGTAACCTTAACTTGGCTTGACTTTTGTTATAGTAATGTGGAAAGCCAAAAACAATTGCAGTTGTTAAAATGTAAAACAAAAACAGAAATGCTGGAAGAACTCAGCAGGTCGAGCAGTATCTGGAAAGAGAAACCGCTCCATATTTTGCGTCGTTGACCCGTCCCAAGAATGGAGTAGCGTGTGAAATTATAACATATGACCCAAGAGGATTCCTGCATGAGCATTTCGAGGGATGGTCCTGTGAAATATTCTTCAGTTTAGTGTAGTTGAGAGGATACAGTAGCGGAAGCAGGACCTTCGGCCCACCAAGTCCCCGCCTACCTGCTCTTAATGCATTCAAGAGAGAGCTAGATAGAGCTCTTAAGGATAGCGGAGTCAGGGGGTATGGGGAGAAGGCAGGAACGAGGTACTGATTGAGAATGATCAGCCATGATCACATTGAATGGCGGTGCTGGCTCGAAGGGCCGAATGGCCTACTCCTGCACCTATTGTCTATTGTCTACCAGCAAACTAAGGCTCTGGGGAAAATTGACCATTTCCACCAAAGCTAATTAATCTACAAACCTGTATGTATTTGAAGTATGGAAAGAAGTGGACAGTCTAGGACTAGAGGCAATAGCCTCAGAAATAAAAGGACGTCCGTTTAGGAAGGAGATGAGGAGGAATCTCTTTATTCAGAGGGTGGTGAATCTGTGGAATTCTTTGCCACAGAAGGCTGTGGAGGCCAAGTCAGTGGATATTTTTAAGGCAGAGACTGTTAGACCTGTCCAAGTCACCCTGCAACCTCATAGCATCTTTCTCACAGTTCACACTACCACCCAGCTTTGTATCATCTGCAAATTTGCTAATGGTACTTTTAATCCCTTCATCCAAGTCATTAATGTATATTGTAAATATCTGCGGTCCCAGCACCGAGCCATGCGGTACCCCACTAGTCACTGGCTGCCATTCTGAAAGGGACCCATTTATCCCCACTCTTTGCTTTCTGTCTGCCAACCAATGTTTTATCCAATTCAGTACCCTACCCCCAATACCATGTGCTCTAGGTTTGCCCACTAATCTCCTATGTGGGACCTTGTCGAAGGCTTTCTGAAAGTCAAGGTACACTACATCCACCGGCTCTCCCCTGTCCATTGTCCTAGTTACATCCTCAAAAAATTCCAGAAGATTAGTCAAGCATGATTTCCCCTTCGTAAATCCATGCTGACTTGGAACGAACCTGTTACTGCTATCCAAATGCTCTGCAATTTCGTCTTTTGTAATTGACTCCAGCATCTTCCTCACCACTGATGTCAGACTAACTGGTCTATAATTTCCTGTTTTCTCTCTCCCTCCTTTCTTAAAAAGTGGGATAACATTAGCTACCCTCCAATCCACAGGAACTGATCCTGAATCTATAGAACATTGGAAAATGATCACTAATGCGTCTACGATTTCTAGAGCCACCTCCTTAAGGACCCTGGGATGCAGACCATCAGGCCCTGGGGATTTATCAGCCTTCAGTCCCATCATTCTACCCAACACCATTTCTTGTCTAATGCGAATTTCCTTCAGTTCCTCCGTTCGTCTGGCCACGAGAACATCTGGGAGATTGTTTGTATCTTCCTTAGTGAAGACAGATCCAAAGTACCGGTTCAACTCGTCTGTCATTTCCTTGTTCCCCATAATAAATTCACCTGCTTCTGTGTTCAAGGAACCCACATTTGCCTTGACTATTTTTTGTCCCTTCACGTACCTAAAGAAGCTTTTACTATCCTCCTTTATATTCTCGGCTAGCTTACCTTCGTACCTCATCTTTTCTCCCCGTATTGCCTTTTTAGTTATCTTCTGTTGCTTTTTAAAAGAGTCCGGGGGGACAGAGTGGTAGAGTTGCTGCCTTACCACGCTAGAGACCCAGTTAGACCATGATTACGGGTGCTGTCTGTGTGGAGTTTGTACTTTCTCCATGTAACCGCATGGGTTTTCCCCAGGTGCTTTAGTTTCCTCCCACATTCCAAGGACGCACAGGTTCATAGGTAATTTAACTTCCGTAAATTGTAAATTGTCCCGAGTGTGTAGGATAGTTTAGTGTATCACTTGGTGGGCTGAAGGACCTGCTTCCGCACTGTATCTCTAGAGTCAAAAGTAAAGTCCAAACCCTGGTCAGCGTGACTACGTTTTGTAGAGTTGAAGGTGTGAAGTTCTAGCATTCCTGACATTGCCGCTGTGCTGGAGGGGTGCAGGAGTACCTCAGTCTTATGAGGGGCTCTATCTTGCATGTGGTGCAAGACTCTGTGCTAAATCTTTTCACCGTGATCTCCCACTGTTGCAGAGGGTGGACTCGATGGGCCAAAAGGCCTCTATCACCAAACTAAACTATACATAGCTGATCAAATCGTTGGTCCATCATCATATTTCCACCCTCTATTGGTGATATCCCTCTACAGCGAATGCAGCGCCGGAGACTCAGTTCGATCCTGACTATGGGTGCCGTCTGTACGGAGTTTGTACGTTCTCCCCGTGACCTGCGTGGGTTTTCTCCGAGATTTTCGGTTTCCTCCCACGCTCCAAAGACGTACAGATATGTAGGTTAATTGACTGGGTAAATGTAAAAAAAAAATTGTCCCTAGTGTGTGTAGGATAGTGTTAATGTGCAGGGATCGCTGGGCGGCGCTGACTCGGTGGGCCGAAGGGCCTGTTTCCGCGCTGTATCTCTAAATGGGTATTTTACCTTAGCCTTCACCAAAGAAGGGGTTACTTCCAAATATTAGAACATAAAACAGTACAGCACAAGAACACACCCTTCGGCCCAAGATGTCTGTGCCACACATGATACCAAGACCAACTCTTATCTACTTGCACATAATCCATATCCCTCCATAATGAAGGAGATAGTTGAGGTACTAAATACGTGAATAACTAATAGCCTGGAGGTTTTGGAAAATGTGGCTGGACTTAAAGTAGGTCAGTCACCAGGACAAGAAGGGATGCTTCGAGTCATAGAGACATACAGCATGGAAGCAGGTCCTTCGGACCAACTTGTCCACATCAACCAACATACCCCATCGACACGAGTCCCATCTGCCTGTGTTTGGCCCAAATTACTCTAAGCCGGATGCTTCCGAACATTTTGAAGAAGGTGCAAAAGAAAATTGCAGAGGCATTATCCATAACCTTCTGATGCTCTTTGGATAAGGAGGTGGTGTCACTGAGGAGTAGTAAACGTTACTTCTTTGTTCAAAAAGGAAGTAAGGATAATCCAGCGATCAAGGCCCATCAATTTAACTTCAGCGGTGAGAAACATCGTTCCAGGAGATGTTTGACAGATACTTCAAGAGAAATGGCTTAATTAAGACCGGCCAGTGTGGACTTGCTCAGGGCGTTGTGACAGAATTATTTGATGAGTAACAGACACAAGGAAGTGGGGATGAAGCAGTCAATGCCATCTGTGAGAAACAAGGAACTGCAGATAGACACAAAATGTTGGAGTAACTCAGCGGGACAGGCAGCATCTCTGGAGAGAAGGAATGGGTGACGTTTTGGGTCTTGACTCGAAATTGAAACTTCACCTATTAGAGTCAGAAGAAGGGTCTCGACGTGAAACATCACCGATTCCTTCTCTCCAGACATGCAGCCTGTCCCGCAAAGTTACTCCAGCTTTTTATGTCTATCTTTGGTTTAAACCAGCATCTACAGTTCCTTCCTACGCAAGGAGCTGCAGAGGCTGGTTTACAGCATCTTCAGTCTGAAGAGGGGTCCCGACCTGACATATCGTCCATCCGTGTTCTCCAGAGATAAGATCTGACCTGCTGAGTTACTCCAGCACTTTGTATCAGTGTCAGCTAATAAACCAGCTCATTCAAAATTGTGAGCTGGAACGCCTCCACTTCCGAAGAGATTCGGTATGTCGACAAATACTCTCTTGAACCTCTATAGGTGTACAGCAGAGAACATATTGACCGGTTGCAACACGGCCTGGTTCAGCAACTCGAACAAAGCCCAGGAATGAAAAAGATTACAAAAACTGGTGGACACTCCCCCGTCCATCATAGAAACATAGAAAATAAGTGCAGGAGTAGGCCATTCGGCCCTTCGAGCCTGCACCGCCATTCAATATGATCATGGCTGATCATCCAACTCAGTATCCCGTACCTGCCTTCTCTCCATACCCCCTGATCCCTTTAGCCACAAGGGCCACATCTAACTCCCTCTTAAATATAGCCAATGAACTGGCCTCAACTACCTTCTGTGGCAGAGAATTCCACAGATTCACCACTCTCTGTGTGAAAAAAAACTTTCTCATCTCGGTCCTAAAAGACTTCCCCCTTATCCTTAAACTGTGACCCCTTGTTCTGGACTTCCCCAACATCGGGAACTATCTTCCTGCATCCAGCCTGTCCAACCCCTTAAGAATTTTGTAAGTTTCTATAAGATCCCCCCTCAATCTAAATTCCAGCGAGTACAAGCCGAGTCTATCCAGTCTTTCTTCATATGAAAGTCCTGCCATCCCAGGAATCAATCTGGTGAACCTTCTCTGTACTCCCTCTATGGCAAGAATGTCTTTCCTCAGATTAGGAGACCAAAACTGTACGCAATACTCCAGGTGTGGTCTCACCAATGCCCTGTACAACTGCAGCAGAACCTCCCTGCTCCTATACTCAATCACGGGTACTGACCTCCCCACCATTGAAGGGATCGACAGGAGTCCCTGCCTCAAAAAGGGCAGCCAGCATCATCAGAAACCCACACCACTCTGACCACGCTGTCATCTCACCCCTGCCATCGGGAGGAAGGTACACGGGCCTGAAAACAGGAGCCTGTTTTGGGACATATGACAACATATCACACTTGACTCTTGAATGCAGTAGAAAAGCTACCTTGAATTAAGGTCACCTTGCTGGTGAGGGTTAAAAAGCACAAAAAACAAAACAATTGGGCATACTGCGTGTGTTATTTTACATTGTGTGGACAGTACTGATGGCCGTACAGTGAGTCTGCAAAGAACTCTTGTGCGCTGAGAGAGGGTGTTCCATACGTCTGTGTCTGTGCACTGATGATATGTAATTGATATGTTCCTTCAAGGCCATTGGAAATAGAAGCAAGAGTCAGCCACTTTTGGGTGGCGCAGCGGTAGATTTGCTGTCTTACAGCGCCAGAGACCCAGCTTCGATCCTGACTACGGGTCCTGTCCGTACGGAGTATGTACGTTCTCCTGGTGACCTTAGTAGGTTATCTCCGGGATCTCCGGTTTCCTCGCACGCTCCAAAGACGTGCAGGTTTGTAGGTTAATTGGCTGGATGTAATTGTAAATCGTCCCTAGTGTGTGTAGGATAGTGTTAGTGTGCGGGGATCGCTGGTTGGCGCGGACTCTGTGGGCTGAAAGGCCTGTTTCCGCGCTTTATCTCTATACTAAACAAAATAAATTCTTGAGCTGTTCCACCATTCAATACCATGGCTGACCTTACACCAGAAAACCAATTGTCCACGTCACCTCCACAATCGTGCATTTCTTAAGTCTTTTCCTCGTGGCCTTGAATTTACTCTGGGAGACTAGGGATCTCCAGGACACTAAATGGAGAATTCTAAAGAAGTGAATACTCTGTGCTAAGAAATGCAACAGGAATTTGCATCACTCAGCTCCAGGACTACTTGGTGATATTAACCGAAGACAGCCCATGGCTGATCCAGCCCAAAATACAATTTCTCCAGCCATTCAGTGACACAATTTAATTATATGGGAACTGTCAAGAGTAATATGAAGTTGTAGTTCGTCTGTTTTGCTCCCTATTTTCAACCTTTTTGTGGTGTTGGTAAATTCAAAGAAAATAGACCTGCTTCGTTTATGACTGTTGTTTAGCTCACTTTATCTGGGTATTTAAGATAATCTATGGCGTCGAATTCTCCTTATTTGCATTCTGTGGTGCTTCAGAAGAGTTAGAGTATACTTGTGGATAGTGAGAGAGATCCATCTGTATGATACTAACTCTTCCATTTAGACTCACCTTCCCCCCACCCCTAGGGGTGCCAACCATCTCATTCCCAAATAAGGGACAAGGTGACGTCACCGCCCCGCGCCCCATGTGACCTCTCCCAGCCAGCAGCCACGTGCTCCCGCTCCACCAATGGCGGCCGCCCGGGCCAGGAGGCGGGTTGCTACGCAACCTCCATTAGGCGGCGCCTCCGGGCTTACACTGTCCAGACCTACACTGTGCGGGCCTACAGCGTCCGGGCCTACAGCGCCCCCCTGGGCCTAATAAGGGGCAAGGGCGGTCCCATACGGGACAAACCAATTTAGCCCAAAATACGAGATGTTCCGGCTAATACGGGACAGTTGGCAACGCTACCCACCTCCCAGTTGAACAAGATTGGGAGAGTGTTTACAAATGTATTTTTTGGGTATCTAAGCCAATTACATAATGAATGTTTAGGTCTCTCGACCTATCTGTACAGTGCAAGATGGTCTTGGGCATTCTTTTAAATCTAAAATTTCCACATATCATTATGGAAAGGAAATGTTCAGTCCATCTCCAAAAGGAAAACGGTCCTCTTGCAGGGCTCTGGGGAGCGTTGTAGAGCAGTGGGATCTGGGAGTGCAGATACATTGTTCCCTGAAAGTGGAGTCACGGGTAAATAGGGTAGTCAAGAAGCCTTTCAGTATATTGGCCTTAATCAGTCGGGGTTTTGAGTGTAGAGGTTGGGATAGACACATAATGCTGGAGTAACTCAGCAGGACAGGCAGCATCTCTGGATAGAATTCATGGGTAACATTTTGGGTCGAGACCCTTCTTCATACTGAGAAGTTCTTTCTGAAGAAGGGTCTCAACCTGAAAAGTCACCCATTCTTTCTATCCAGAGATGCTGCCTGAACCGCTGAGTTATTCCAGCATTTTGTGTCTATATCTTCGATGTAAACCAGCATCTGCAGTTCCTTCCTACACATAGAAGTTGGGATGTTACGTTATAGTTGTACAAGATGTTGTTGAGGCCACATTTGGAGTGTTATGCTCCGTTTTAGCCACCCTGCTGCAGAAAGGCTGTTGTTAAGCTGGAAAGAGTGCAGAGAGGATTTACAAGGATGTCGCCAGGATTTGAGGGCCTGAACTATAGGGAAAGGTTGGGCAGACTAGGACTTATTCCTTGGGCGGCAGGAGGTTGAGGAGTAATTATAAAGGTCTACAAAATCCTGAGGGGTATATTTAGGATGAATGCACAGAGTCTCTTACCCAGAGTAGAAGAATCAAGAACCAGAGGACATAGGTTTAAGATTAAGGGGGGGGAAGATTTAATAGGAACCTGAGGGGTTACTTTTTGCACACAATGGAGGGAAGAGGTAGTCAACTTGAGGCAGTAACAAAATTGAAATAACACTTGGACAAGCATGGATAGCAAAGGTTTAGAGGGATATTTTTCCCTCAAAATATCCTTAACATACATTGTGGAATTTAAATCTGTATTCATGGACTTCAGAATCTTGCACAAAATTCAATACAGGAATGATATTGCTCCATTTGCCCCTTCTGAACCTGCGTGCTGTGGTCACGTCAAATGTATTGTGAGCAGTGTTGATGGACATTGATAACATTGAGTGCTGGAGACTACAAGAAGCTGGGCAGGTTAATTACAGGGACGGTTTAGCCCACGTTGCCGAGGATGTGTTGAGCTTGTTAACCTGATCTTTATGTGGTCACTGGAGCAGTGTCACCCCACGTGGTTGAGAATTGGTTCCGTTACATCATAGTTATTGGCGTTGCTACAGATTCAAACTGAAGAAACATAAACGTCAGGGAAACTGCAGGGTGGAATAAAATATGCCACAATTTAGGTCATTTATCGACATTTCATTTTAGTTTAGTTTAGAGATACAGCGCGGAAACAGGTCCTTTCGGCCCACCGGGTCCACGCCGCCCAGTGATCCCCGCACGCTAACATTATCCACACTAGGGCCAATTTTTACATTTACCAAGCCAATTAACCTACAAACCTGCACGTCTTTGGAGTATGGGAGGAAACCGAAGATCTCGGAGGAAACCCACGCAGGTCATGGGGAGAACGTGCAAACTCCGTACAGACAGCACCCGTAGTCGGGATGGAACCCGGGCATTCGCTGTAAGGCAGCAACTCTACCGCTGCGCCACCGTGACCTCCCAGGTTGGTGGGGGAGAGAATGGAACAAGCGTAATGAGAATCGTAAATAATCCAAACTTGTATCAGCAGAACACACAACAATGTTCTATTTACGGTTTAGTTTAGTGTATTATTATCACGTGCAGAGGTACAGTGAAAAGCTTTTTGTTGCGTGCTACCCAGTCAATGAAAAGACTATATACATGATTACAGCTAACTGGAGTAACTCAGCAAATCTCCGTTAATCCGATACTCTCAGATTGGGGTGACGGAAGACTGGTAGATTTTTTGGATAATTGGATGTTATTGCTACTAATCAGACCTGTTCCCTTTTTGGGTCGAGACCCAAAATGTCATCTGCCCATGTTCTCCAGAGATTCTGCCTGACCCACTGAGTTACTCCAGCACTTTGTGAGTTTCACAGGAATGCAGAAAGCAGAAGTAAGCGTGTTTCAAGGAATTTCCGAGAGTTCAAAGAGAGCATGATAAACAGAATCAGGGGAGTTTCGGGTTGCTCAATAAAAAATGGGTAGTGTGTAGGAAGGAACTGCAGATGCTAGTTCAAACCGAAGATGGACACAAGAAGCTGGAGTAACTCAGCGGGACAGGCAGCATCTCTGGAGAGCTGCAGTGATGCATCTCCAGAGTTGCTGCCTGTCTCCAGCATTTTGTGTCCATCTTTGTTCTTTATCTCTCTACATCACCGTCTATAGCTCTCGTTTCCCTCCCCCGTGACTTTCAGTCTGAAGAAGGGTCTCGAGCCGAAACGTCACCCATTCCTTCTCTCCAGAGATGCTGCCTGAACCGCTGAGTTACTCCAGCTTTTGTGTCTATCTTCGTAAGAAACCAGGGTCCTAGTTTGCTAAGGGAATCAGGGTACTGGAGTGTTAAGATTAGGGGCAGCATGTGAGCCACAGTGGCGGTGTGTTAAAGGGTCCATAGGAGGGAGGGCCGCAATGTGTTTGAGGCTTGGACTCGCCATCTGATCGGCCCAAATGCCAAACCATTGGCAGTTCCAAACATTTGGAGACTTTGTTATTGGAGTTTTACTATATTTAATTTCAGTCATTTTAACTAATGGATAAACATCAACCAGGACATCGAATTAACTCCCTTGCGCTTGAGAATAGTTTCATGTGATCTTTTATGACCAACTTTGAGAGGGGTTGATGTATTGATTTAACATCTTACCTGGAAGGCAGCTTAGTGCAGCACTCACTCAGAACTGCCTTAAAGGGTCAGTCTAGATTTTTGAACTCCGATTTATGAAGTGGACCTTCATGAGTTATAGGAGAAGAATTAGGCCATTCGGCCCAACAAGTCTACTCCACCATTCAATCATGGCTGATCTATCTCCCTCCTAACCCCATTCTCCTGCCTTCTCCCCGTAACCCCTGACACCCGTATCTGTTGTGCCTATTATTTCTGGGGTAAGTGCTATCAACTGAGGCACAGCTAACAGCCTGAAGAAGGGTCTCGACCCGAAACGTCACCCATTCCTTCTCTCCAGAGATACTGCCTGACCCGCTGAGTTACTCCAGCATTTTGTGATCCCACAACTAACAGCGGCACGGTGGCGCAGCGGTAGAGTTGCCGCCTTACAACGAATGGAGACTCAGGTTCGATCCTGACTACGGACGCCGTCTGTACGGAGTTTGTACGTTCTCCCCGTGACCTGCGTGGGTTTTCTCCGAGATCTTCGGATTCCTCCCACACTCCAAAGACGTGCAGGTATGTAGGTTAATTGACTGGGTAAATGTAAAAAAAAAAAAAAAATTGTCCCTGGAGTGTGTAGGATAGTGTTAATGTGCGGGGATCGCTGGGCGGCGCAGACCCGGTGGGCCGAAGGGCCTGTTTCCGCGCTGTATCTCTAAAATCTAAAAGAAAAATCTAAAAAACCACTCGAGTCTGCTTTTGATAACTGATACATGCTTTGATAAACAGACATTGGGTAGGAAGGAACTGCAGATGCTGGTTCATACCGAAGATAGACACAAAATGCTGGAGTAACTCGGCGGGGGCGGGGGCGGGCGACATCTCTGGAGAAAAGGAATAGGTGATGTTTTGGGTGGGAACCTTTGTTCAGACCTGGACTTGGTGTTGGCGTTTTAATATGCGATGGCTGAGAATATACTGCTCGGAAGTTTTGACTGGAATTTCCTGGCAGTGGCGACTGCTGTCTGCCCACTACGTTTGCACCTATTTTGAGTTTCTCTGCATGCGGCCAATTCAACAATGTTGGCTCCTCTTCTGGTCTGGTGTCAGCCCGTGGTCTGGCCAGAGCTAGTTACTGAACAGCCTGAAGGTCTATCAATGCCCCTTGCATGCGGAAACAAACAAAAAATCTCACACAGCTTGTTGAAAGTATTTTTAATCGTGCGATTAATTGGTATGTCGATGGCCGTCAAGTGCTGCGTATATTTTGGTAAACTTGGGTTAAATGTAAAAACAAAAAAAAATGTAAACTATCTGAAGCGTTCACAGTCGGCCATTGCCGCCCGTGGAAAGAGTGGAGCCACTGAACCTGTACCGTGTTTAATCTGGCACAGGGGGGTAGTTTCTTTAGTCTGACTGCTGGGAAATTCCAGGATGTTGACACTCCGCTGGAGTCCAATGTCCAGGCAGACTGGGGCAGCAGCCAGCCAGCAAGCAGTCCTCAGGGACTATGTGATTTCTGCCACTGCACCCATTCATACAAAAAGTCCTGAGCCTTCTGCAATCTATCTGGGGAAAGGCCAGCAATTTAACGCAGAATCTCTGGCAACTTGCAGGAAATTCTGGCTTGTTGTGTAACAGCAGATGATCTATAAATATAGTGGTGCAGTAACTCAGCGGGTCAGGCAGCATCTCAGGAGAGAAGGAATGGGTGACGTTTCGGGTCGAGACCCTTCTTCAGACTGATGTCAGGTGGGGCGGATATAGGTGGAGACAGGAAGATAGAGGGAGAGGGGAAGAGAGGGACAGAGGAACTATCTAAAGTTGGAGAAGTCAATGCTGCCTGACCTGCTGAGTTACTCCAGCATTTTGTGAATAAATACCTTCGATTTGTACCAGCATCTGCAGTTATTTTCTTACACTATAAATATAGTGGAATATAGTGTAGCAAAGTTTGGAGTCGGAGATGCAAAGGGGACTTGGGAGTGCTGGTGCAGGATTGCCAAAAAGTTCATCTGCAAGTCAAATCGGTAGTGAAGAAGGCAAACGCTATGCTAGCATTTATTCCAAGAGGGCTAGAGTACAATAACAGGGATGTAATGCTGAGGCGCTGGTCAGGCCGCACTTGGAGTATTGTGAGCAGTTTTGGGCCCCATATCTGAGGAAGGATGTGCTGGCTCTGGAGAGGGTCCAGAGGAGGTTTACAAGAATGATCCCAGGAATGAGTGGTTTAACACATGATGAGCGTTTGACGGCACTGGGCCTGTACTCACTGGAGTTTAGAAGGATGAGGGGAGACCTCACTGGAATTTAGACGAATGAGGGGGGACCAAATTGAAACGTACCGAATAGTGAAAGGCTTAGATAATGTAGAGAGGATGTTTCCACTAGTGGGAGAGTAGTCCAAGGTCAGGGCCTCAGAATTAAAGGATGTACCTTTAGGAAGGAGATGAGGAGGAATTTCTTTAGTCAGAGGATGGTGAATCTGTGGAATTCTTTGCCACAGACGGATGTGGAGGCCAAGTCAATGGATATTTTTAAGCCAGAGATATAGTGCCCTCCATAATGTTTGGGACAAAGACCCATCATTTATTTATTTGCCTCTGTACTCCACAATTTGAGATTTGTAATAGAAAAAAAATCACATGCGGTTAAAGTGCACATTGTCAGATTTTAATAAAGGCCATTTTTATACATTTTGATTTCGTAGAAATGTAGAAATTACAGCTGTGTTTATACATATTCACCCCATTTCAGTGTTAGTTTTTCAAAATAGGGAACTTGATACACTCATAGGAAGAGAGAGTTGAATAATATCTACACTAAAAGCAAAGATTCCAAGAATTATTGGTGGTGGGAATATGAAACGAGCTGGCGGAGGAGGTAGTTATGGCATGTACTAAAGCACTAGTTATAAGAGAAGTACCTTCACCTTTGACTCCTCCCATTTCCTCCAAATCCAAGGTGTAGCTATGGGCATTCGCATGGGCCCCAGCTATGCCCGCCTCTTTAGAAACATAGAAACATAGAAAATAGGTACAGGAAGAGGCCAGCACCGCCATTCATTGTGATCATGGCTGATCGTCCACAATCAATAACCCGTGCCTGCCTTCTCCCCGTATCCCTTGATTCCACTAGCCCCTAGAGCTCTATCTAACTCTCTTTTAAATTCATCCAGTGATTTGGCTTCCACTGCCCTCTGTGGCAGAGAATTCCACAAATTCACAACTCTCTGGGTGAAAAGGTTGCTTCTCACCTCAGTTTTAAATGGCCTCCCCTTTATTCTAAGACTGTGGCCCCTGGTTCTGGACTCCCACAACATTGGGAACATTTTCCCTGCATCTAGCTTGTCCAGTCCTTTTATAATTTTATATGTTTCTATAAGATCCCCTCTCATCCTTCTAAACTCCAGTGAATACAAGCTTAGTCTTTTCAATCATTCCTCATATGACAGTCCCACCATCCCAGGGATCAATCTCGTGAACCTACGCTGCACGGCCTCAATTACAAGGATGTCCTTCCTCAAATTAGGAGACCAAAACTGTACACAATACTCCAGATGTGGTCTTTGTAGGGTACGTCGAACAATCCATGTTCCAGGCCTACACTGGCCCTATCCCCGAACTCTATCTCCGTTACATTGATGACTGCATCGGTGCTACCTCCTGCACCCATGCAGAACTCATGGACTTCATTAACTTCACCACCAATTACCATCCTGCACTCAAATTTACTTGCACCATCTCCGACACCTCCCTCCCTTTTCTTGATCTCACCGTCTCCATCACAGGAGATAGGCCATCGACTGACGTCTATTATAAACCCACTGACTCCCACAACTATCTAGACTACACTTCTTCCCACCCTACCTCCTGTAAAGATTCTATCCCCTGCTCCCAATCCCTCCGTCTACGCTGCATCTGCGCCCAAGATGAGATGTTCCATACTAGAACATCCGAGATGTCCTCCTTTAGGGAACGGGGGTTCCCTTCTTCCATCGTAGATGAGGCCCTCACACATGTCTCCTTGATACCCTGCAGCACTGTTCTTGCCCCCCCGCTCCCCTGTCACAACAGATGGGCCTTTCACCCCATCAGCCATCGCATTCAGCGCATAATCCTCCGACATTTTTTTCCACCTCCTACGGGATCCCACCACTAGGCATATCTTCCCATCTCCATCCCTTTCTGCCTTCCACAGAGACCGTTCCCTCCGCACCTCCCTGGTTAACTCATCCCTTCCCAACCCAACCTCAGGAGGTGCAGCACCCTCTCCTATACCTCCTCCCTCGACTCTGTCCAGGGACCTGTTCAGGTTAGGCAGAGGTTCACTTGCTCCTCCTCCAACCTCATCTACTGTAACCGCTGTTCCAGCTGTGTACTCCTATGGACTTGGCAAGACCAAACGCAAGCTTGGCGGTCATTTCGCTGAACACCTTCGCTCAGTCTGCCTTGGCCTACCCGATCTCCCGGTTGCCAACACTTTTAAGTCCCCTTCCCATTCCCACGCTGACTTTTCTGTCCTGGGCCACCTCCATTGTCAGAGAGTAACCAAGTGCAATTTGGAGGAACAGCAACTCATATTTCGCTTCGACAACTTACAACCCAGCAGTATGAATCTGATTTCTCTAACTTCAAGTAACCCTTGCTTCCTCTTTCTCTCTGTGCCTCCCCCATCATAGATGACATACTAGTTTCACTGTGCTCCTGTTGAGTTTCACTGTCTGCACAACTCGTTATCACCTAGCCCACAGCCAACAATGGACCATTGTGGGCTCCGCCTTTCCTTGATCTTTCATTCATTTGTTCCATATCTCTCCATGTCACCGTCTATACTCTCGTTTCCCTTTACCCTGACTCTCAGTCTGAAGAACGGTCTCGACCCAAAACGTCACCTGTTCCGTTTCTCCAGAGATGCTGCCTGACCCGCTGAGTTACTCCAGTTTTTTGCATCTATCTCATAATCATAATCATAATCATAATCATACTTTATTCGCCAAGTATGCTTTGCAACATACGAGGAATTTCAATTGCCATAGTTAGTCATACTAATAAAAAGCAACAGAACACACAAAATACATTTTAACATGAACATCCACCACAGTGACTCCTCCACATTCCTCACCAAGATGGCTGAAACCAGCATCTGCAGTTCAGTTCCTTCCAACACATAACACTAGTTTAATTTAGAGATACAGCGTGGAAATAGACCCTTTGGCCCCCAGAGTCCATGCCGACCAGTAATCCCTGCGCACTGACAGTATCCTACACACACACGAGGGACAATTCACAATTTTACCAAAGCCAATTAACCTGCAAACCTGTCCATCTTTGGAGTACAATACTTTGGAAGACTATAAAAGACATTGGGACAGGTATGTGGATAGGATAGGTTTAGAGGGACATGGGCCAAACGCATCGTGGTGGGCAAGTTGGGCTGAAGGGCCTCTTTCCATGCTGAATGACTATTATCGGGGGGTTTTTGAGAGAAGATTTTCATCTTCTAGAAAAATCTTTGGGTCGTGTTCCAACACGAGTCAAAGAAAAATTAGGATTCAGAAGATATGATTATTATGGCTAAAGAGAAATGATTTTGTTTTGGATTTAGCCTTCCTGACCTCGGGACATTCAAAGTATTTTCCTACCAATGAAGTGCCACAGGCAGCAGCTCAATTCAAAGCACACTTTGACTCTGTGTCAAAGGTTATGACTTCAAAGTCCCTTCCCAGAAATTGGAGTACAAGATGCAGGCTGGTTCCCTTGTGAAGTGCCACTGTCAGAGGTACTTTTGTACAGAATGTTAAACTAAGACTGTCTCGGCACAGAGGGAGTTGTACGCTGCTGAAAGCACAGTCAACAGTCTCTACATGAAGGAAGCTATTCAGCCCCTCTTGCTTAGCCAGTAGAAAAATAAGCTCCCCGCCTTCTGGTACTTAGTAAGAAACTCTGCTGTTCACAGCACTTAAAACATACTTCAGGGCTTCGTTTAAAATCTGTTGAGGATTTCTGCCTCTGCCTTTTAAGGCAGTGAGTTTTTTTCTTAACCTTTCTGCTAATGAAAATGGTACTGCTTGAAAGATACAGCGTGGAAATAGGCCCTTCAACCCACCGATCCCATGCCAACCTGTTCACACTCATTAGAGTTTCCAGATGCAGCAGGAAAACAGGGTCCACCGAGTCTGCGCCGACCAGCGATCCCCAAACACTAGCACTATACTAGACACAAGGGACAATTTACAGTCTTACCAAAGCTAATTAGTCAACAAACCTTTACGTCTTTGAGCGTGGGAGAAAACCGGAGCACCCGGAGGAAACCCACGCGGTCACAGGAAAAACGTACAAACCCTGTACAGACAGCACCCAGAGTCAGGATTAAACCTGGGTCTCTGGCACTGTGAGGCAGCAACTCTATCGCTGTGCCACTGTGCTATTTCTATGTTTTTACATTTACTTTTACATTTTAGTTCCTTATATGCACTAAATCTAGACTCCTCCTTTTTATACATCTCAATTACATTTCCATGCCCTCCTGTTCCAAAGAAAACAACCTTAGCTTATTCAGTCTTTCCTCATAGCTGAATGTTTACAGTCCCAGCAATCCTATTTATGAAGGGGAAATCCTGCTTGACCAATCTCCTGGAATTTTTTGAGGATGTGACAAGTAAAATGGATAAAGGTGAGCCAGTGGATATAGTGTATCTAGACTTTCAGAAGGCCTTTGATAAGGTCCCACATGGGAGATTGGTGAGCAAAATTAGAGCACATGGTATTGGGGGTAGGGTGTTGGCATGGATAGAAAATTGGTTGGCAGGCAGGAAACAAAGAGTAGGAATAACAGGTCCTTTTCAGAATGGCAAGCAGTGGCGAGTGGAGTGCCGCAAGGCTTGGTGCTGGGACCGCAGCTATTTACAATACACATTAATGACTTAGATGAAGGGATTAAAAGGTGTTGGGGCCGCAACTATTTACAATATAAATGATTTGGATGATGGAATTAGAAGTAACTCAAGCAAGTTTGCAGATGACACAAAGCTGGGTGGCAGTGTGAACTGCGAAGAGGATGTTAAGAGGTTGCAGGGTGACCTGGACAGGTTGGGTGAGATGGCAGATGCAGTATAATGTAGATAAATGTGAGGTTATCCACTTTGGCGGCAAAAATAAGGAGGCAGATTATTATCTCAATAATTTCAGATTAGGTAAAGGGGAAGTGCAACGAGACCTGGGTGTCCTTGTACACCAGTCACTGAAAGTAAGCGTGCAGGTACAGCAGGCAGTGAAGAAAGCTAATAGCATGTTGGCCTTCATAACAAGAGGATTTGAGTACAGGAGTAAAGAGGTCATTCTGCAGTTGCGTAGGGCCCTGGTGAGACCACATCTGGTGTATTGTGTGCAGTTTTGGTCTCCTAATTTGAGGAAGGACGTCCTTGCTATTGAGGCAGTGCAGCATAGGTTCACGAGGTTAATCCCCGGGATGGCGGGACTGTCGTATGAGGAAGGATTGGAAAGACTGGGCTTGTATTCACTGGAGTTTAGAAGGATGAGAGGGGATCTTATAGAGACGTACAAAATTATAAAAGGACTGGACAAGCTAGATGCAGGAAAAACGTTCCCAATGTTGGGGGAGTCCAGAACCAGGGGACACAGTCTAAGAATAAAGGGGAGGCCATTTAAAACTGACATGAGAAGAAACTTTTTCACCTAGAGAGTTGTGAATTTGTGGAATTCTCTGCCGCAGAAGGCAATGTAGGTCAATTCACTGGATGAATTTAAAAGAGAGTTAGATAGAGCTCTAGGGGCTAGCGGAATCAAGGGATATGGGGAGAAGGCAGGCACAGGTTACTGATTGTGGATGATCAGCCATGATCACAATGAATGGCGGTGCTGGCTCGAAGGGCCAAATGGCCTCTACCTGCACCTATTTTCTATGTTTCCTCTCTATGTAATCCAGTACAATTGCCACTTTGTTATTGTCCAATGTTACAACGACCAGACAATCAATTTCAGTGATGTGATTGAGGGGGAAATATTGACAAGGATAGCGGAGAAACTGCTCCCATCGTAAATGGAATAGCTTCTGTAGATACTGTAGATTCTATTGTGATTCATCCTCACTGAAAGGCTGCTGTGCCTCAGTACTGTCTAGAGTAGGGCGGCACGGTGGCGCTGTGGTAGAGTTGCTGCCTTACATCGCCAGAGACCCGGGTTTGATCCCGACCACAGATGCTGTCTGTATGGGGTCTGCACGTTCTCCCTGTGACCACGTGGGTTTTCTCCGGGTGCTCCGGTTTCCTTGCACACTCCAAAGACGTACAATTTTGTAGGCTAATGGCTATGGTAAAGATTGATGTTTTTTTAGATTTAGAGATACAGTGCGGAAACAGGCCCTTCGGCCCACCGGATCCGCGCCGCCCAGCGATCCCCGCACATTATCACTATCCTACACACACTGGGGACAATTTTTACATTTACCCAGTCAATTAACCTACATACCTGTACGTCTTTGGAGTGTGGGAGGAAACCGAAGATCTCGGAGAAAACCCACGCAGGTCACGGGGAGAACGTACAAACGACGCCCGTAGTCAGGATCGAACCTGAGTCTCCGGCGCTGCATTCACTGTAAGGCAGCAACTCTATTGATTGTAAATTGTCCCGAGTGTGTGTAAGATAGTGTTAGTATTCCGGGACAATCACGAGTCGGTGCGGACTCGGTGGGCCGAAGGGCTTGTTTCCGCGCTGCATCTCTAAAATCAACAGTAAAGTCTAAATCAGCATTGTCTAACTTCGTCCAAAGTTTGTTACCTACCACCTACTCTCAAGCCTCTCCTTGTCCTGGAATGACCCTATTCCTGCCCGAGTTATAAAATACTCCTCGCTTGTTTTGGTCTCTTCTTCAACATTGCATTCCCAGCTGACAGGCTGCCCTCCAGACAAGGCTCCTGTTTGGTGGTGGAGAGGAGGGGGTGGACTGTGTGGTCAGATCATATTCAACACCAGCCAGAAATCATTAACAAACGGCAGCATTCCTCACCTCCCTCCATTCACTTGCAAAATACTGTACCCTTGAAACTCAGGCTGAAGACAGATTCAAAATGCTGGAGTAACTCAGCAGGTCAGGCAGCATCTCTGGAGAACATGGATGGGTGACGTTTCACAGAGTGCTGGAGTAACTCAGCGGGTCAGGCAGCATTTCTGGAGAACATGGATGGGTGACGTTTCACAGAGTGCTGGAGTAACTCAGCGGGTCAGGCAGCATCTCTGGAGAACATGGATGGGTGACGTTTCACAGAGTGCTGGAGTAACTCAGCGGGTCAGGCAGCATCTCTGGAGAACATGGATGGGTGACGTTTCACAGAGAGCTGGAGTAACTCAGCAGGTCAGGCAGCATCTCTGGAGAACATGGATGGGTGACGTTTCACAGAGTGCTGGAGTAACTCAACGGGTCAGGCAGCATCTCTGGAGAACATGGATGGGTGACGTTTCGGGGCAAGACCCTTCTTCAGACCTTGTATTTAAATCAGACATAATTTCATTAACATCAGGTGGGCAAATTGGAGGATACTTTTCTTAAACAGTCCATCAATGTAACAAAAATAGATGGAAATGGAACTGATACTGAGGATATTTGGCATTGGTGTTTCAGTTAATAATTAAAAATAAAAATTTATTCAGGCGGTTACACTGCTTTCCTAATCATACCACTTCCTGGAATTTACTGTAAGAACTATTTATTTTCTGTTCTTGCAATCCATGGCTTAGTAATCCTTTGTCTGGAACATGGGTGTTGAATTCATTTGCGTAGGTATGGCAAGGTGAGACTTGGATTTTGGACCTAAATTGCCATTTTCAATTGACCTTTTATTCCAGCTGTACCGCAGCTTGGAGCAACGCAAACTTCGTCGTAAACTTGCGCGTGTAGAGAATTGAACCAGTATTATTACCAAAATGTCCGTTGGAGGGGCCACACCACCAACGCCCAGCTCTGCGGGGAGATTCCCCCTCTGACCGAGAAGATCAGGTGGAGAAGGATGAGGCTGGCTGGTCGTTGCCACCGCCATCCAGAATTGGGAGTATAGGAGCAAAGAGGTCCTTCTGCAGTTGTACAGGGCCCTAGTGAGACCGCACCTGGAGTACTGTGTGCAGTTGTACAGGGCCCTAGTGAGACCGCACCTGGAGTACTGTGTGCAGTTGTACAGGGCCCTAGTGAGACCGCACCTGGAGTACTGTGTGCAGTTGTACAGGGCCCTAGTGAGACCGCACCTGGAGTACTGTGTGCAGTTGTACAGGGCCCTAGTGAGACCGCACCTGGAGTACTGTGTGCAGTTGTACAGGGCCCTAGTGAGACCGCACCTGGAGTACTGTGTGCAGTTTTGGTCTCCAAATTTGAGGAAGGATATTCTTGCTATTGAGGGCGTGCAGGGTAGGTTTACTAGGTTAATTCCCGGAATGGCGGGACTGTCGTATGTTGAAAGACTGGAGCGACTAGGCTTGTATACACTGGAATTTAGAAGGATGAGAGGAGATCTTATCGAAACGTATAAGATTATTAAGGGGTTGGACACGTTAGAGGCAGGAAACATGTTCCCAATGTTGGGGGAGTCCAGAACAAGGGGCCACAGTTTAAGAATAAGGGGTAGGCCATTTAGAACTGAGATGAAGAAAAACTTTTTCAGTCAGAGAGTTGTGAATCTGTGGAATTCTCTGCCTCAGAAGGCAGTGGAGGCCAATTCTCTGAATGCATTCCAGAGAGAGCTGGATAGAGCTCTTAAGGATAGCGGAGTCAGGGGGTATGGGGAGAAGGCAGGAACGGGGTACTGATTGAGAATGATCAGCCATGAGGAGTGAGGAGTGGTCACGTGGCGGCGCCTAACGGCAGCGGCTGACTAGCAGTCTGTCCGTCTTTTTTTTGTTGAGTGTCGGTGTTGGGATGATTTTTATATATTTTTTTATATATATATTTTTTTGGTTGTATATGTGTGGGAGGGGATGGTGGTGTGTGGGGGGTGGGTGGGTGTGGGGAACTTTTCTCTTCCTCACGGCGCGGGGTGCGGCTCGGCTGCGGGGCCTAACATCCCCCGGTGCGGCTCGGCCGCTGGACTTTACATCCCGGTGCGGCTTGGCCGTTGGACTTTACATCCCGGTGCGGCTTGGCCGCTGGACTTACATCGCCCGGTGCAGCTCGGCTGCGGGGCTTAACACCGCCCGGTGCAACTCGGCTGCAGGACTTTACATCGCCCGGTGCAGCTCGGCTGCGGGGCTTAACACCGCCCGGTGCGGCTCGGCTGCGGGGCTTAACACCGCCCGGTGCAACTCGGCTGCGGGACTTAACACCGCCAGGTGCAGCTCGGCTGCGGGGCTTAACACCGCCCGGTGCAACTCGGCTGCGGGACTTTTCACCGCTGGTGCGGCTCGGCTGCGGGACTTAACACCGCCCGGTGCGGCTCGGCTGCGGGACTTTTCACCGCTGGTGCGGCTCGGCTGCGGGACTTAGCTGCGCAAGGCTTGGTCGCGGGCCTTTCATCGCCCGGTTCGGCCGCGAGACGTTTCAGCGCCCGGTGCGGGGACTGTGCGGGTCGGTCGGGGACGAGCTGTCTGTCCGTGGGCGTGGGGAAGAGAGGGGAAGTTTTGTTGCCTCCATCACAGTGAGGGGGTGTTTGGAGTCACTGTGATGGACGTTTGTGTTGGGGTTATGTGTCTTGTGTTCTTTTTTTTTTCTATGACTGCTATGTAGTTTCGTTCGGTACTTCGGTACCGAACGACAAATAAAGCTCTGTTATACCTGTTATGATCACATTGAATGGCGGTGCTGGCTCGAAGGGCCGAATGGCCTCCTCCTGCACCTATTGTCTATAAACACCGGCGAACAAGGTTGTAGCTGTGGGAGCCCATCCCATGGAAGACGGAACCCGGGACGGCCAAACAGGACCATGCTGAAGACGTTGATGGAAGACGCATACGTAGAGACAAAAGAGGAGCTGGCCAGCTCTATGGAGAACAGAGATGTGTGGGGCGTCCATCACTGTGCCCGTCGGAAACCAGCACCACTGCGTCGCTAATGTTTTCATCAATTAATTAATCAATTAATTTAAAATTATTACCTGACAAACTAATTGGGATTGGTGAAGATAGTAACATTTCAATGAATTGTCCAAGTTAGAGTAACAGAGCTGCACAGCGTGGAAACAGGTCCTTCGGCCCACCTCGACCATGCCGACCAAGTTGGCATACTTGGATACTGTTTGCAGTTCTGGTCTCCCAACTAAAGCAATGGGTGCATTGCGTGCATTTGGCCCTGAACCTTGCAGACCCTTTCTATCCATTATCTGCCCAAATGTCTTTTGAAAGTCGTAATTGTATCAATTTACACAGCTTCAGGTACGGACTACCATCTGAGTGGAAAGGTTGCCCCTGAAGTTCCTCTTCTCCCCTCTCACCTGAAGCCTATGCATTGGGAAAAAGAATATGAGTGTTCACTTTATCCACACCCCCCATAATCTTGTGTACACCTCAAGAAACATCACGCCCCTCAGCCTCCTATGCTACATAAATATACTTTAAGGAAAAAACTGAGGATGCTGGTTTAAATCGAAGGTAGACACACAATGCTGGAGTAACTCAGCGGGTCATGCAGCATCTCGGGAGAGAAGGAATGGGTGTCGTTTCAGGTCGAGACCCTTCTTCAGTCTGAAGAAAGGTCTCGACCCGAAACGTCAACCATTGCTTCTCTCCCGAGATGCTGCATGACCCACTGAGTTACTCCAGCATTGTGTGTCTATAAAAATAGTTTAGTTTAGAGATACAGTGTGGAAACAGGCTCTTCATCCCACTGAGTCCACGCCAACCAACGATCCCCGCACACAAACGCTGGTTCTACACATTCTAGGGACAATTTACAAGTTTCGACAATAGACAATAGGTGCGGGAGTAGGCCATTCGGCCCTTCGAGCCAGCACCACCATTCAATGTGATCATGGCTGATCATTCTCGTTCCTGCCTTCTCCCCATACCCCCTGACTCCGCTATCCTTAAGAGCTCTATCTAGCTCTATCTTGAATGCATTCAGAGAATTGGCCTCCACTGCCTTCTGAGGCAGAGAATTCTACAGATTCACAACTCTGACTGAAAAAGTTTTTCCTCATCTCCGTTCTAAATGGCCTACCCCTTATTCTTAAACTGTGGCCCCTGGTTCTGGACTCCCCCAACATTGGGAACATGTTTCCTGCCTCTAACGTGACCAACCCCTTAATAATCTTATGCGTTTCGATAAGATCCCCTCTCATCCTTCTAAATTCCAGTGTATACAATTTAGCAAACCAATTAACCTACAAACCTGCACGTCTTTGGAATGTGGAGAAACCGGAGATCCCAGAGAATACCCACGCAGGTCACGGGGAGAACGTACAAACAAGCACCTGTAGTCAGGATGGAACCCGGATCTCTGGCGCTGTAAAGCAGCAACTCTACCGCTGCCCCACGTGTCACCCTGTCTCGGCCTATCTAACCTCTCAAGCCCACGGTGACATCCCGGTGAATCTGTTCCGCACCCTTTTCAACTATGGCATCCTTCCTATAGTTGGGCGAACAGAACTGTACACAGCGTGGTCTCATCGTCGGCTTGGACAGGTGCATAATGGCGTCCTCACTTTTGTAGTCAGTAGCCTTCCTGATGAAGTCAAGCATGCCAAACTTGTTCACTTCACTTTGCTGTCCACTTGACTCGACACTTTTAGGGAACCATGCATCAGTGCTCCCAGGTAGACACAAAATGCTGGAGTAACTCAGCGGGTCTGGCAGCATCTCTGGAGAGAAGGAATGGGTCGAGACCCTTCTTCAGTCTGAAGAAGGGTCTCGACCGGAAACGTCGCCTATTCCTTCTCTCCAGAGATGCTGCCTGACCTGCTGATTTACTGCAGCATTTTGTGTCTACCATCAATTTAAACCAGCATCTGCAGTTTTCTTTCCTAAGCATCAGTACTCCCAGATCTCTCTATTCTGTAACTCACTCTCCAGGACTCTACTATTTAACGTGTAATTGCGGCCTTGATTTCACATGCCAAAGAGCAACACCTCACCCATGTCAGGAATTAAATTCCACTTGCCATTCCTTGCCCCACCTGCCCATCTGATCTAGATCCTGTTGTAAGCTTAGATATCCTTCCTCACATGTTCAGCATATCAACACCAATTTTGGTGTAAGAAAATAACTGCAGATGCTGGTACAAATCGAAGGTATTTATTCACAAAATGCTGGAGTAACTCAGCGGGTCAGGCAGCATCTCAGGAGAGAAGGAATGGGTGACGTTTCGGGTCGAGACCCTTCAGACTGATGTCAGGGGGGCGGGACAAAGGAAGGATATAGGTGGAGACAGGAAGATAGAGGGAGAACTGGGAAGGGGGAGGGGAAGAGAGGGACAGAGGAACTATCTAAAGTTGGAGAAGTCGATGTTCATACCGCCGGGCTGCAAGCTGCCCAAGCGAAATGTGAGGTGCTGTTCCTCCAATTTCCGGTGGGCCTCACTATGGCACTGGAGGAGGCCCATGACAGATAGGTCAGACTGGGAGTGGGAGAAGGAGTTGAAGTGCTCAGCCACCGGGAGATCAGGTTGGTTAAGGCGGACTGAGCGAAGGTGTTGAGCGAAACGATCGCTGAGCCTGCGTTTGGTTTCGCCGATGTAAAGAAGTTGACATTTAGAGCAGCGGATACAATAGATGAGGTTGGAGGAGGTGCAGGTGAACCTCTGTCTACCCTGGAAAGACTGCGTCTACAAATTTAAGAATAAATTTAACTGTATTGTCATCCAAATCGTTCATGGGGATAACAGACCACAGTAGATCCAGCACCAACCCTTGTGGCACTCCCCTGGTCACAGGTCTCTGAGCAGAGAAGCAACCCTCAACAACTAATCTTTCACTCCTTCAAGTAAATCTACAATTCAATTACAATTGTTCTTTAGGGTGAAAAGAACAATCCCCTAAACGCTGGCCGGTCTCATCTTTGCCAAACCCCATCCCACGGGTTCCCACCAGTGGCCATATCTTCCCATCTCCACCCCTTTCTGTTTCCGCAGAGACCGTTCCCTCCGTAACTCCCAGGTCCACTTGTCCCTTCCCACCCAAACCACCCCCTCCCCAGGCACTTTCCCCTGCAACCGCAGGAGATTCAACACCTGTCCCTTTACTTCCCTCCTAGACTCCATCCAAGGGCCCATACACTTTCCAGGTGAGGCAGAGGTTCACCTGCACCTCCTCCAACCTCGTCTACTGTATCCGCTGTTCCAGATGTCAGCTCCTCTACATCAGCGAGACCAAGTGCAGGCTCGGCGATCGTTTCGCTGAACACCTCCGCTCACTCCGTCTCAACCAACCTGATCTCCCGGTGGCTCAGCACTTTAACTCCCACTCCCACACTGACCTTTCTGTCCTGGGCCTCCTCCATTGTCAGAGTGAGGCTCAGACAATTTGGAGGAACAGCACCTCATATTTTGCACGGGTAGTTTACACCCCAGCGGTATGAACATCGACTTCTCTAACTTCAGATAGTCCCTGCTTTCCCTCTCTATCCCCTCCCCCTTCCCAGCTCTCCACTATTCTGTCTCCAACTACATTCTATCTTTATCCCGCCCCCTCAGTCTGAAGAAGGGTCTCGACCAGAAACGTCACCCATTCCTTCTCTCCCGAGATGCTGCCTGACCCGCTGAGTTACTCCAGCATTTTGTGTCTACCTTCGATTTAAACCAGCATCTGCAGGGGTTTTTTTCCTACCCATCTGTCCTTCCCCAACTTCCAAGGGAAATAATAGTTTGGAGCAGGATCTCACTCCAAGTCTGCTTTCCTCATTCCCTAGAAAGCCTTGGCACCTCATATGTTCATGAGTTCTAGGAGCAGTATTAGGCCATTTTTGCCCATCAAGTTACACCGACCGCCATTCAAGCATCGCTCATCTATCATTCCCTCTCAACCTCCAGTTTAAATTCCATTTGGAATATTTTGGAGGACCAAGAACCCCATTCTCCTGCCTTCTCCCCATAACCCCTGGCACCTGTACTAATCAAGAACGTGTCAATATGCACCTTAAAAATATCCATTGACTTGGCCTCCACAGATTCACCACCCACTGACGAAATAAATTCTTCCTCTAGTTTTGTATCAGTTGAGAACATCTTACGCTTTCAAGATCTGTCTTATTCCCTGGTGATCGGCGTACCAGAGACCCAGTGATTGCAAACCTCAAGTATCTCTTGGATCCTGATTTTGTGCATAGTATTGTGCAAACAATTCGAGTACTCTTTCCAATGTATGAGTTTGAGTTTAGTTTATGGTCACGTGTACCGAGGTGCAGTGAAAAGCTTTTGTTGCGTGCTTACCAGTCAGTGGAAAGACAATACATGATTGCAATCGAGTCATTTACAGTGTATAGATACATGATAAAGGGAATAACGTTTAGTGCAAGGTAAAGCCAGTAAAGTTCGATCAAGGATAGTCCGAGGGTCACCAACGAGGTAGATAGTAGTTCAGCACTGCTCTCTGGTTGTGGTAGGATGATTCAGTTGCCTGATAACAGCTGGGAAGAAACTGTCCCTGAATCTGGAGGCGTGCGTTTTCACATTTCTATCCCTTTTGCACGCGAGGGGAGAAGAGGGAGTGGCCAGGGTGTGACTGGTCCTTGATTGTGCTGCTGGCCTTGCCGAGGCAGCGTGAGGTGTAGATGGAGTCAGTGGAAGGGAGGTTGGTTGGTGTGATGGTCTGGGCTGCGTCCACAATTCTCTGCAATTTCTTGCGGTCTTGGATGGAGCTGTTCCCAAACCAAGCTATGATGCATCCTGATAAATGCTTTATACGGCGCATCTGTAGAAGTTGGTGAGAGTTGTTGAACACGTGCCGAACGTCCTAAGCCTTGTAAGGGAGGAGAGGCGATGGTGTGCTTCCCTGGTCGTTGCTGCAATATGGGTGGTCCAGGAGAAGTTGTTGGTGATAATGACTCCTAGGAATTTGAAGTTTTCAACCATCTCTAGTTCGGCGCCATCAATGCAAACTGGGGTAAGTGTACTGCATCACATCCTGAAGCCCATCACTTTGTCATACTGACATTGAGAGAAAGGTTGTTGCCTGGACACCAGGACATGAGGTTCTCGATCTCCTTCCTGTACTCTGTCTCATCATTATTTGACATCCGGCCCACAATGGTGGTGTCGCCTGAGAATCTGTAAGTTAAATTAGATTTGTGCAGGGCTGCACAGTCGTGGGTGTACAAGGAGTAAAGAAGGGGGCTGAGAACACATCCTTGCAGAGCACCAGTGTTGAGGATTACCGTAGAGGGTGATTTGTCCCCTATCCTCACTGGTTGGGGTCTGTTGGTCAGGAAGTCGAGGATCCAGTTGCAGAGATGAGTGCTGACACCAAGTCCCCTGAGTTTGGTGATGAGCTAGGATGGTATTAAAGGCAGAGCTGCAGTCTATGAATAAAAGTCTGACGTAGGTGGCTCTCTTATCTAGGTATCACAAAATGCTGGAGTAACTCAGCGGATCAGGCAGCATCTAGGAGAGAGGGAGTGGGTGACATTTTGGGTCGAGACCCTTCTTCAGGTGCAGACCTCTCTTATCCAGGTGTTGTAGGGATGACTGTAGGGCTATAGCGATGGCATCGTCCATGGGCCATTTCATGAACCGTTGCAGGTTGTATACCCAATTGAAGGTTAACGCAATAAAATCAGCGGACCACAAGACCCATTTGTGTAGGAAGGAACTGCAGATACAGGTTCACACCAAATATGGACACAAAATGCTGGAGTAACTCAGCGGGACAGGCAGCATCTCAGGAGTAAAGGAATAGATGACGTTTCGGGTAGAGACCCTTCAACGGTCTGAAGAAGGGTCTCGACCCAACACGCGCCTATTCCTTTTTCTCCAGAGATGCTGCTTGACCCGTTGAGTTAAATCAGCATTTTGTGTCTTATCACAAGATCCATTGTCTAGGTTTGAGCATTCATGGAGCTGTCATGTTAACTACCTAGCGAAGATTAAGCTCAGGTGACAGCATTCTTGCCTAGGGCACATGACTCATCAAGAAGTGTAAGAAAATAACTGCAGATGCTGGTACAAATCAAAGGTATTTATTCACAAAATGCTGGAGTAACTCAGCAGGTCAGGCAGCATCTGAGGAGTGAAGGAATAGATGACGTTTCGGGTCGAGATCCCTTCAACCGTCTGAAGAAGGGTCTCGACCCAACACGTCACCCATTCCTTCTCTCCTGAGATGCTGCCTGACCTGCTGAGTTACTCCAGCATTGTGTGACTCATCAAGCATCATTTCACACATCCACAACAGGGATGATTCAATCCTTATTTCAAATGCTATGTTTCATTGTGCGCAACAGCAACTGTTTCTTTTTGTCTCTTCCCCCCCCCCCCCCCCACCTCCCCTCTTTTTCCCAAACCTTACGACTTTTTCTTTTTAACTGCAGTTGATTTGCCCCTGTACTTTCCACGTGATCAACCCACTTTGACGTTCCAGTCTGTGTACCACTTCACCAACAGTGGGCAGCTCTATCAGCAGATACAGAAATCCTACCCTTACAGTCCGCGCTGGGACGGCAATGAGATGGCCAAGCGAGCAAAGTAAGTGTCCTCACAGATTGACAACTTAGATTCTGTTCTGCTCTAGGAATCGCGCATGTTTCTACTTACAGCCGGTGTGAACTAGGTTCTCTGGCCCTGATTTCTCTGCTGCTGTTATGATTTATCAGTTTTCCATCTCAAATTGTATGTACACTAGTTATCCTCACTCTAAACAAAAATGGAGAATGCAGGCAGGGAGGCAGTTCATTTGAGTGTGCAACTGGTAATGTAGCATCCTCAAGGAATGCATGCAAATGTTAACTGGTTTTCAGAAGGCAAATGGAGGTCCCAGGATTCTGAGAGGTGGGGGGGGTTTGAAAACCTCTCTCGTGACTTTGCAGGATAGCAAACAGATACAGTGAGCCGAAGACAGACACAAAAAGCTGGAGTAACTCAGCGGGACAGGCAGCATCTCTGGAGAGCAGGAATGGGTGACGTTTCGGGTCGAGACCCTTCTTCAGTTCGGTACAAACCAGCATCTGCTGTTCCTTCCCGCAGGCTTCAAATTGTAATTAAACTTTTTAACTGGGAAAGTTACCCCTCACATTCCTGTTAAATCTTCCCCCTCCTCACCTTAAACCTATGTCCTGTGGTTTTCGATTCCCCTGCTCACGCCAAGAGACTGATATCAATAATGAAATAGAAAATAATTATTGAGCAAAAATCAGTCTCCACTAGAATAGGATACATGATGAGGAACAAACCAAAATACATTTTACCAATAAAACAATTGCGTATAGCTTATAGCTTAGAAGACCGGCAGGGGAAGAGAAAAAAATTCTGGCCTTCCATCACAGTGAGGAGGTGACTGGAGGAGTATAATGTAAGAAAATAACTGCCGATGTTGGTACAAATCGAAGGTATTTATTCACAAAATGCTGGAGTAACTCAGCAGGTCAGGCAGCATCTCAGGAGAGAAGGAATGGGCGACGTTTCGGGTCAAGAAGAAGGGTCTTGACCTGAAACGTCGCCCATTCCTTCTCTCCTGAGATGCTGCCTGACCTGCTGAGTTACTCCAGCATTTTGTGAATAGGTGACTGGAGGAGACTCACTGTGATGGATGTTTCTTTTTTTTGTTTTGTGTTGGTTTGTGATTGTGTGTGTTATTGCTTATTTTTATTGCTCTTATTGTTGAACTGTGGGTAACGGAATTTCGTCCAAAAGACCTGGTTTTTTTTGGATGACAATAAAGGTTATTCTGATTCTGAAATTAGCGCAAACGTGCTTTTTGCAAAAGCTCAGTGCAGTGAATACCGGAACAATGAAATGACAACAAAAAATGCTCAATGCACAGCAAGTAAGGTCGTTCTGTAGAGATAATCTCTCCCCTCGCCACACTTCTCTTCCCCCCTCCTCTACCTCTCTCTTTCCAACGTCCTCCCTCCCCTCTGCCTCTTACCCTCTTTGCCCCGTTCTCCTCCCCCATTTTCACCACTCTCTGCCTTTCCCTGCACCCTCCTCCCTCCCTCCCCACATGCTGCTCGCTCTGCTGTGCATTTGTACGTTGGGTGCAGCTTCTTCTGCCAACGTCCACAGCGATGAGTCTGGGCGGAAGTGACATGAGTGGGTTCGATGTTCAGTGTGGAGTTGATGCATTTTCTCTTCCTCAACCATCCCCCGATACAATATGGTGGGAGGGACAGGATATGTCCATGCAAATCGCCCTTGAATTAACAACTAGGCGGCCAACACGATGGAAGGAAGCAAGATTCAGTCACATTTGTGCTTCTGTTCATTGCCATCTGTTTACCTCCGGCGACAGTCTGCAATGTGGGGAGTGAGTGTGCTGGTTACACGGGTCTGTTATTATTTATTTTTCTTCTCCCTGCATCGTATCCTGACTAAAATGAACTTCTATAAGTCTCGTGCCAGCACCAATCTTGAATTGAAACCTGTAAAATGTAAGGCCCGGTTAATTTATTTCCTATTCTATGCCTGCTACATAATATGGTGGCTGGGAATTTGCACTTAAAGGTTTGTCTGCTAGAAGAAAAAAAAATCAGCTCAAATTCACGGAAAGTTTCTGTGACATTATTTGTTAGATGACGTTTCTTCCCCAGCCAAACATATCAAGTGTCTCCTGGGATATTGTGGGGAGCAGGGGAAGAAGTCGCAGGGGCCCATTTAATTTAGTTTAGAGATGCAGCTTTGCAACAGGCCCTTCGGCCCACCGAGTCCGTGCCGACCAGTGATCCCCGCACACTAGGGACAGTTTACAATTTTACCAAAGCCATTTAACCTACAAACCCGTGTGTCTTTGAAGCGTGGGAGGAAACCAGAGCACCCGGAGAAAACCCACAAGGTCACAGGGAGAAGGTACAAACTCCGTACAGACGGCACCCGTAGTCAGGATGGAACCCGGGTTTCTGGCGATGTGAGGCAACAGCTCTACCGCTGTGCCACACTGCCGCCCACTCTGGAAGACATTTTGCTGGCATCGATACCCACAAATACCTGTAACGATACAACACAATAGAACTTTATTTGTCTGAAGAAGGGTCTCGACCCGAAACGTCACCCATTCCTTCTCTCCCAAGATGCTGCCTGACCTGCTGAGTTACTCCAGCATTTTGTGAATAAAAAGAACTTTATTTATCCCAGGAGGGAAATTGGTCAGCCAACATTGGTCATAAAACACAACAAGATACATGAAACATGAAATTAAAGTGACGAGTGGAAAGTTCTGGATTAGGGATGTGCAAAGATTTGGGATGGGGTGGTGGGAGGGGGAGTCAGTCTACCCCACGACAGAAGGGGGAGGTTGTACAGTTTGATAGCCAGATCTCCTGTGGCGTTCTGTGCTGCATGTGATGTATCGCAGAGATCGTCCACTATTTATGTAAATTATTTAGATGGACAGGTGACATAGATGTTTGTAGATTACACTAAAATCAGTGGTGTAGTAGACAGTGAAGAAGGTTATCAATTATTATTTTGGTGAACTAGGCCAATGGGCAGAGGAATGGCAGAACTCAGATAGAAGAAAGTTCTATATGTTATCGGAACAGAATTCCAGAACTTTAAGTCTACTCCACCATTCAATCAGGGCTGATCTATCTTTCCCTCTCAACCCCATTCTACTCTCCCCTTAACCCCTGATAACTTTACTGATCAAGAATCTTATCAATTTCCACCTGATAAATATCTATTGATGACAGCTGTCTGTGGCAATGACTTCCACAGATTCACCACCCTCTTGACTAAAGAAATTCCTCCTCATCTCCTTTCCGATAGTACATCCTTTTATTCTAAGGCGATGAACTCTGGTCCTAGACTCTCCCACTGGTGGAAACATGTTCTCCACATCCACTCTATCCAGGCCTTTCACTATTCGGTAAGTTTCAATGAGGTCCCCCTAAATCCATCTAAACTCGCATTGTATAAAAGGCATTGTAGGACAATGTAGGACCAACCAGGGAAGGACGCACAATAAATGGTAGGGCCATGGGGACTTTTGTAGAGCAGAGACCTAAAGATTCAGGTGCATAGTTCAGGAAGGATGTCATTAAATTGGAAAAGGTGCAAAAATGATTTACGAAGGTGTTACTGGATCTGAAGTGTTGGAGCTTTAAGGAGAGGCTGGATAAGTTGTTCTCTGGATCGTATGAGGCCGAGGGTGACTAGAAGTATATAAAATCACGAGGAGGCATGGATGGATAAGGTAAACAGCCAGTCTTTTCCCTTGGGCACAGGAGTCAAAAACGCGAAGGCCTTAAGTTTAAGGTGAGAGAGGAAAGATTTAAAAGGAAGCTGAGGGGCAACTTTTTCCACACAGAGGGTGTTTTAGTTTAGAGATACAGCGCAAAAACAGGCCCTTTCGGCCCACCGGGTCCGTGCCGACCAGCAATCCCCGCACACTAACACTATCCTATACACACAGTAGGGACAATGTTTACATTTACTAATCCAATTAACCTGCAAACCTGCACGTCTTTGGAGTGTGGGAGGAAACCGAAGATCTCGGAGAAAACCCACGCAGGTCACGGGGAGAACGTACAAACTCCGTACAGACAGCACCCGTAGTCAGGATGGAACCCGGGTCTCCGGCGCTGCATTCGCTGTAAGGCAGCAACTCTACCGCTGCCCCAACGTGTTCATGGAAGAAGCTGTCAGAGGAAGCTCCAGAGGTGGCTGTGATTATGATGTTTAAAAGATACGTGGACAGGTGCATGGATAGGAGAGCTTTCGGGTTCATACCTTCCAGGAGCAGAGTTAGACCCATGAATGACCTAATTCAGCTCCTACGTGTTATGGTCTTTTAAATAGTAGATCTACTCCTCTGGGGGGGGTTTCTGCGCAAATGTTAAAAATAGCAATTATTTATTCTCTTAAAGGCAATATATACTGTTTGGCACAAAGGGAAAACGGCTTTGTGGAAAATTTGAGCGTTGTAAGAAAATATGTGTTTTTCTACATTGAAATCATCAAAAGGTTTGTTGTCTTTCTGATCTCTGCGTTCTTATTTTTTAACGACTGCTCCCTTGTTTTTTTTGTTTCTTTAGGGTGTACTTCAAAACCTATGTTCCTCAGTTCCAGGAGGCAGCTTTTGCAAATGGCAAGTTGTAGTGGACTCCAGGTTCCAGAAGGAAGCCAATCAGACAATTGCATTTGTTTATGTCAAGGAGCCCCTTTGCAATTTGTTTTTCAATCTTCCTCATGGGCCGAGGCGTAACTGTGAGGACATTGATTGCCTCGGGCCGCAAGTCGTTCGGCTGCCTATGCTATATCCCGTAGAAATAAAGGTTGCTTCTCTTGTTCAGCCAGTTAAAAGCCTGTAACGCACGCACACGACGTAAAGTGTCTGAATTGATGAGAAAAATGTTCTGAGTTACAATAAACACTCCCATGAAAAGCCGAAATGATTCATGATGCTGTGAAGATTAAAATGTCGAATGTGCAACTGCCTTGTCCTTTTATCACCTCCCCAAACTCCCATTCCTCTACCCTCCTCCCACATTCCTCCAGAATGTTTTTTTCTACATAAAAGCGCCATTTAAATTCTGTTCTCACTAGTGAAGATTTTGATGCTGTAAAGTCGACATTAAACAATAGACAATAGACAATAGGTGCAGGAGTGGGCCATTCGGCCCTTCGAGCCAGCACCGCCATTCAATGTGATCATGGCTGATCATTCTCAATCAGTACCCCGTTCCTGCCTTTTCCCCATACCCCCTGACTCCGCTATCCTTAAGAGCTCTATCTAGCTCTCTCTTGAATGCATTCAGAGACTTGGCCTCCACTGCCTTCTGAGGCAGTGAATTCCACAGATTTACAACTCTCTGACTGAAAAAGTTTTTCCTCATCTCAGTTCTGAATGGCCTACCCTTTATTCTGAAACTGTGGCCCCTGGTTCTGGACTCCCCCAACATTGGGAACATGTTTCCTGCCTCTAACGTGTCATATCATATCATATATATACAGCCGGAAACAGGCCTTTTCGGCCCTCCAAGTCCGTGCCGCCCAGTGATCCCCGCACATTAACACTATCCTACACCCACTAGGGACAATTTTTACCTTTACCCAGCCAATTAACCTACATACCTGTACGTCTGGCCAACCCCTTAATAATCTGATATGTTTCGATAAGATCCCCTCTCATCCTTCTAAATTCCAGCGTGTACAAGCATAGTTGCTCCAGTCTTTCAACATATGACAGTCCCGCCATTCCGGGAATTATCCTAGTAAACCTACGCTGCACGCCCTCAATATCCTTCCTCAAATTTGGAGACCAAAACTGCACACAATACTACTTCAGGTGCGGTCTCACTAGGGCCCTGTACAACTGCAGAAGGACCTCTTTGCTCCTATACTCAACTCCTCTTGTTATGAAGGCCAACATTCCATTGACTTTCTTCACTGCCTGCTGTACCTGCATGCTTCCTTTCAGTCACTGATGCACTAGGACACCCAGATCTCATTGTACGTCCCCTTTTCCTAACTTGGCACCATTCAGGTAATAATCTGCCTTCTTATTCTTACCACCAAAGTGGATAACCTCACACTTATCCACATTAAACTGCATCTGCCATGCATCTGCCCACTCACACAACCTGTCCAAGTCACCCTGCAACCTCATAGCATCTTCCTCACAGTTCACACTACCACCCAGCTTTGTATCATCTGCAAATTTGCTAATGTTACTTTTAATCCCTTCATCCAAGTCATTAATGTATATTGTAAATAACTGCGGTCCCAGCACCGAGCCTTGCGGTACCCCACTAGTCACTGCCTGCCATTCTGAAAGGGACCCATTTATCCCCACTCTTTGCTTTCTGTCTGTCAACCAATTTTCTATCCATGTCAGTACCCTACCCCCAATACCATGTGCTCTAATTTTGCCCACTAATCTCCTATGTGGGACCTTGTCGAAGGCTTTCTGAAAGTCGAGGTACACTACATTCACCGGCTCTCCCCTGTCAATTTTCCTAATTACATCCTCAAAAAATTCCAGAAGATTAGTCAAGCATGATTTCCCCTTCGTAAATCCATGCTGACTCGGAACGATCCTGTTCCAGTTTCCAGTTCAGATATGAAACATCTTCGGTACGATCCAGCACCTGCAGTTCCTTCCTACCCAAGCCAGCGACGTGCAGGGCGCGGAGAGATCATGGGCGTGCGGCACGGTAGCGCAGCGGTGTAGTTGCTGCCTTGCAGCGCCAGAGACCCGGGTTCCATCATGACTGGACACTTGTTTGTACGGAGTTTGTACGTTCTCCCCGTGACCTGCGTGGGTTTTCTCCGGAATCTTCCGTTTCCTCCCACACTCCAAGGATGCACGGGTTTGTCGGTCAATTGGCTTGGTATAAATGTAAATCGCCCCTAGTTTGGGAGGGTGTTAATGTGCGTGGATCGCTGGTCGGCGCGGACTCGGTGGGCCGAAGGGCCTGTTTCCGCACTGTATCTCTTTAAACTAAGCTATACTAAAACACAAGCAGTGTAAAATGGAGTGTATAAAGTTGAAATGTTTCAGAGAATATTTACGAGGATGTTGCCAGGACTCAAGGGACTGAGCAATAGGGGGAGGTTGAGCAGGCTGGGGCTTTATTCTTTGGAGAGCAGGAAGATGAGGGGTGATCTTATAGAGGTGTACATATTCATGAGAGGAACAGATCGGGTTCGCACAGAACGCACAGAGTATCTTGCCCAGAGTGGGGGGAATCGAGAACCAGGGGACATAGGTTTAAGGTGAGAGGGGAAAGATTTAATGGGAACCTCAGGGGTAACTTTTTTCCACAGAGGGTGGTGAGTGTATGGAACAAGCTGCCAGAGGATGTAGATAAGGCAGGGACTACCACAATATTTGAGGAACAGTGAGACAAGTACATGCATAGGACAGGTTTGGAGGGATTTGGGCCAAACGTGGGCGGGTGGGACTAGTGTAGATGTGGGCATGTTGGGCCGAAGGGCCTGTTTCCATGCTGTATGACTATTTTAACGTGCATTGGGCCGGATCAGGCAAGAATACACTTCAGCAGAGTTTTAAATGTCCTACTCCCAGGCACTTTCAAGCAATCTGACCAAACTCCCTGTTCAGCGGCAGTTTGTTTCTTGTTAGACAATGACATTTAGCAGACAAAGCACACTCAGGGCGGCACGGTGGCGCAGCGGTAGAGTTGCTGCCTTACAGCGAATGCAGCGCCGGAGACCTAGGTTCGATCCTGACTACGGGCGCCGTCTGTATGGAGTTTGTACGTTCTCCCCGTGACCTGCGTGGGTTTTCTCGGAGATCTTCGGTTTCCTCCCACACTCCAAAGACGTGCAGGTTTGTAAATTAATTGGCTTGGCAAATGTAAAAATTGTCCCTAGTGGGTGTAGGATAGTGTTAGTGTGCGGGGATCGCTGGGCGGCGCGGACCCGGTGGGCCGAAGGGCCTGTTTCTGCACTGTATCTCTACATCTAAAAAAATCTAAAATCTCTAAATTAAGAAATGGATAGATTCAAACTCTAACATCTAAGTGAAGCCACACTTGGAGTATTGTGTTCAGTGTTGGTCACCTGCCCTTAGGAAAGATGTCATCTTGTTGAAAAAAAGTGCGGAGAGACTTGTAAGCAGAAAAGGACACAAAGTGCTGGGGTAACTTCGATGTTCTCCAGAAATGCTGCCTGACCCGCTGAGTTACTCCAGCACTTTGTGTAAACCGGCATCTGCAGTTCCTTCTTTCCAGATGTATAAGCATATTCCCAGGGCCTGAAAGGCAGACACAAACTGCTGGAGTAACTCAGCGGGACGGGCAGCATCTCTGGAGAGAAGGAATGGGTGACGTTTCGGGTCGAGACCCTTCTTCAGATTTAGAACCGAGACCCTGAGCTACAGTGATAGATTGGATAGGCCAAATAATGCTTGATCCATTGGACTGAGGAGAATAGAACAAATCCACAGACTCTCTTTCCCAATCACAATCAATCATAATCACACTTTATCAGCCAAGTATATTTTGCAACATACGAGGAATTTCATTTGCCGTACAGTCATAACAATAAAAAGCAACAGGACACACATTTTAACATGAACATCCACCACAGTGACTTCCTCACTGTGATGGAAGGTGAAAATAAAGTTCAATCTCTTCCCTTTGTCCTCTGGTCGGGGGCCTCGAGCCTTCTGTTGACGGGACGATCTTGGCTCCTGTAGCCGGCGGCGGGCCCTCCGCGTCGGGGCGATCAAGCTCCCACATAAGGTGGGGGGGGGGGGGAGAATCTCAGCTTGCCCGCGCCAGGTGATCGGAGAATCAAGAACTAGAGCCGCAGGTTTAAGGTGAGGGGGGAAAGATTTAAAAGGCACCAGAGGGACATTTTTACACAGTGTGGTGGGTATATTGAACTCACTGCCAGAAGTAGTTGAGGCAGATACAAGAGCAACATGGACAGGTACATGCATAGAGGAAAGGTTTTGAGGGATAAGAGTCAGGTGTGGGCTAATGGGTCTAGCTTGGATGGGACATCTTGGTCGGCAGGGAGGCATTGAGCCAAAGGGCCTGTGCCGTGACCACGGCCCTTAAGTTCCATCGGGATTGAAGAAAAGACGCGCAAAGGAATATTTGTCTTTTTCAAATGTCCGATCTGGCAAAAGTGCAAGTTCAGAAGGTCTTGTAAACACCTGCATTTGCATTTTTTTTAAGCAAAAATTGTGGGTTATTCAAATATGAAATTTGCAATTGTTGCAAAAACAAGTGTTGAAAATGTGAAATTCCAGCACTGTTTAGTGAAATTATTCAAATTGACTGGTGGATCAAGAAGTGTAGGAAGGAACAGCAGATGCTGGTTTAAACTGAAGATAGACACAAAAAGCTGGAGCGACTCAGCAGTCTGAAGAAGGGTCTCGACCCGAAACGTCACCCATTCCTTCTCTCCTGAGATGCTGCCTGACCTGCTGAGTTACTCCAGCATTTTGTGAATAAATACCTTCGGAGTGACTCAGTGGGTCAGGCAGCATCTCTGGAGAAAAAGAATAGGTGACGTTTCGGGTCGAGACCCTTCTTCAGACTGAGAGTCCAGGGTAAGGAAACAAGAGATAGAGATGGTGATATAGAGAAATATAGACCAAATGTTGAGTCATTGTAACTCGTTTTTACCTAGCACAGCTAACAATGCTATTACTATTTTGCAAATCTTTCATTCATTTGTTCTATATCTCGACATCACCGTCTATATTCCCGAGCTCAGTTTGAAGAAGGGTCTCGATTCAAAATGTCACCGATTCCTTTTCTCCAGAGATGCTGTCTGACCCGCTGAGTTACTCCAGTTTTTTGTGTCTATCTTTAATGGGTCAAGTTTGCAATAAAGACAAGGGTAACGTACTGAGAACTCAAGCTATTGGACTGGAGTGTATTATCTGTGTGGTCCATTTAACCCAGTTCTGTGCTTAATGATGCATGCCCACGGTATAGTTTCATAAGTGATAGGAGCAGAATTAGGCCATTCAGCCCATCGAGTCTACTCCGCCATTCAATCACGGCTGATCTATCTCTCCCTCCTAACCCCATTCTCCTGCCTTCTCCCCATGACCGCTGACACCCGTACTAATGAAGAATCTATCTATCTTTGCCTTAAAAATTGAATTGAATAAGTTTATTGGCCAAGTATGTGCACATACAAGGAATGTGCCTTGGTGCTCCGCTCGCAAGTAACAACACAAACATACAGTAAACAATTAAAAATAAAGCATAAAATATTATAGTTTAAACATGTGAATGAAATAAACTAGACTCAAACATGTGAGTGAAATATCCATTTAAACATGTGAGTGAAATATCCACTGACTTGGTCTCCACAGCCTTCTGTGGCAAAGAATTCCACAGATTCACCACCCTCTGACTAAAGAAATTCCACAATCAATGACAACATTGCACTGTGAAGTCATTCTTGTTGATTATTGCCCTCTTGGTTTATCTTTGCATTAGGTTATATCGAAATTGCCACGCAAAATTGATTACCTGACCCAACTCAATTAAACAATGTATATCCAACTCTTATGGGCATAATACTATTCCTTTTTTTGAGTTGACCACTTCAATGCACCATCAATTTTACTCCTGGGTAAAATTATAACATCATCCTTTAATCCTGGGTTGCCAAGGGTCATATATTTACTGGTTTTGTCCCCTTTGACACATTCCTTTAGTGTGGAAACAAGCCCTTCGGCCCACCGAGTCCGCGCCGACCAGCGATCACCTGAACGCTGTACCTGCACGAATGTTCTATCTTACATTCTTGGGACAACTAACCTACAAACCTGCGCATCCTTGGAGTGTGGGAGGAAACTGGAGCACCCGGAGAAAACCCACGCAGGTCACAGGGAGAAGGTACAAACTCCGTACAGACAGCGCCCGTAGTCAGGATCGAACCTGAGTCTCTGGCGCTGTGAGGCAGCAACTCTACCGCTGCTCCTCTTTGCACTAAGCCTTTCATTATGTGAAGACTATCAGACTATCCAGAAGCCTTTGCCTGGAGGAGGAGGAATGCAGACCTCATTTTATCTTTGACCCTTCAGAATTATCAGGGAGAGCAAACCTGTTCCCCAACTCTGGCACGTCCTGTTATCTGATTTTTGAGTCTGCATCTCGAAACATCAAAGGCTTTCTGAACAGTACTCTCAGTCATGATATCACCTTGGAATTATACACCGATCAGCCAAAACATTGTGACCTGATGAGCCAAAACATTATGCCCACCTGCCTAATATGCTGTTGGTCCTCCGTGTGCAGCCCCATACGCAGCAGGGTGCGATGCACTGTGTATTGTGACACATTCCTCCCGTGACCACCATTAACATTTTCTGTGACTTGTGCCACAGTCGACCTTCTGTCGGTTCGGACCAGACGGGATAGCCTTCATTGCCCTCGCGCATCGATGATCCTGACTACAGGTGCTGTGGGTACACAGTTTGTATGTTCTCCCCGTGACCGCGTGGGTTTTCTCCAGGTGCTCCGGTTTCCTCCCACACTCCAAAGATGAGCAGGTTTGCAGGTTAATAGGCTTCTGTAAATTGTCCCTGGTCTGTAGAATAGACCTAATGTATGGGGATTGCCGGTCGGTGCGGACTCGATGGGCCGAAGAGCCTGTTTCTGTGCTGTATCCCTAAACTAAACTGAACTAAAAATATTGTGGGCAATTAGAGTCCAACCTTTCTATTCCGTCAGTCAGGAGTCAAACGTATTAGTGGAGTAGATCAATTAAGGCAGTCAGATTTCCTTCCCTGAACCTTATGAGGGTTTGGCAATAATCAAGTGGTTTTGCCATTATTGCTACTGCTAATAGGGTATCCAGTAGGGTTGCCAACTGTCCCATATTAGCCGGGACATCCCGTGTTTTGGGCTAAATTGGTTTGTCCCGTACGGGACCGCCCTTGTCCCATATTAGGCCCGGACGGGCGCTGTAGGCCCGGACGGGCGCTGTAGGCCCGGACACTGTAGGCCCGGACACTGTAGGCCCGGACAGTGTAGGCCCAGACACTGTAGGCCGGGACACTGTAGGTCCGGACACTGTAGTCCCGGACACTGTAGGCCCGGACACTGTAGGCCCGGACAGTGTAGGTCCGGACAGTGTAGGCCCGGACAATGTAGGCTGGGACACTGTAGGTCCGGACACTGTGGTCCCGGACACTGTAGGCCCGCACACTCTAGGCCCGGACAGTGTAGGCCCGGACAATGTAGGCCCGGACACTGAAGGCACGGGGGCCGCTGTAGGTCCGGACAGTTTAGGCACCGCCTAACGGAGGTTGCATAGCAACCCGCCTCGCGGCCCAGGCGGCCACCATTGGTGGAGCGTGGGCACGTGGTCGCTGGCTGGGTGAGGTCACGTGGGGCGCGGGGCGGTGACGTCACCCAGTCAGAGAGTTGTGAATCTGTGGAATTCTCTGCCTCAGAAGGCAGTGGAGGCCAATTCTCTGAATGCATTCAAGAGAGAGCTAGATAGAGCTCTTAAGGATAGCGGAGTCAGGGAGTATGGGGAGAAGGCAGGAACGGGGTACTGATTGAGAATGATCAGCCATGATCACATTGAATGGCGGTGCTGGCTCGAAGGGCCGAATGGCCTCCTCCTGCATCTATTGTCTATTGTCCAGCATTTTGTGTCTACCTTCGGTGTAAACCATCACCTGCCGTTCCTTCCTTCACCTTTAATACCAGACTGATTTAATCAATCTCCAGTGGCCAGGGTGTGTCTGGGGATTGGTATTCCATAGTTCTAACTATACTATGCCCATATTCAGATTTCAATCTTGTCTCTGAATGTAATTATACTTTTCCAACCTTAGTTTTGACCTTGAGATTAAATTCCTATTGCGTGTAGTTGTGTATGAGTATAATCCATTACTTTGCTTAGATATTTATACTAAAACCGTGATGATTACATTGGCTTTGTTCACCTGGGACCTGTAGATGTTTTACACGACCCTGTAGTCATTATCTTAACCTGAAGTAAAGGCTGTATTCTTGAACAGGTTAGGGCGGCACGGTGGCGCAGCGGTAGAGTTGCTGCCTCACAGCACCAGAGATCCAGGTTCAATCCTGACCACGGGTGCTGTCTGAACGGAGTTTGTATGTCAGGGAAAACCCTGTAACCACGTGGGTTTTCCCCAGGTGCTCCAGTTTCCTCCCACACTCCAGAGAAGTGTGGGTTAATTGGCTTCTGTAAATTGTCCCTAGTGTGCAGGGTAGAACTAGTGTACGAGTGATAGTTGGTCGGCGTGGACTCGGTGGGCCGAAGGACCTGTTTCCACACTGTATCACCAAACTGCTCTAAACTAAGGTTGTGTCGAGATTTGTGACTCCAATGTGCTGGCCTGTATTATTTCACCCTGTAGCTCACAGACATGTTTTCTTTCTCCACTGTCACTAATAGTGGCCTCCGCAGTGCTTGGAAAATCAAGGCTTGATCCGTACAAAATAATATGACCTCACATAGCAAGTCAAATGGGCAAAAATAGCTAACAAGGGCATCAAAGACTAGAAATACTAGAGAACCAAGGCTTTAGTAAAAGAAGGTAGACACAAAATGCTGGAGTTACTCAGCGGGACAGGCAGCATCTCTGGAGAGAAGGAACGGGTGGAGACCCTTCTTCTGACTGAGTAACAGAGGCCAACATTGGCAGTCCCGTCAGCACACACGGCATAAGCTTTCCTCCTACACTCCAAAGACGTACAGGTTTGTAGGTTAATTGTCTTCGGTAAAAATTGTCCATTGGCCCCACTGGGTGGGATAGTGTTAGTGTACGGGGTGATCGCTGGCTGGCATGGATCCAGTGGGCCGAAGGGCCCGTTTACGGGCTCCATCTCTAAACTACACCTGACTACAGCGGTCAGAACAGTTCAGAAATTCTTCTGTGGCTGCAGAACTCTTTGGCACCAGTTGTCCATGAAGTGCATGAAATTAGATAAAGCCGAGCCACTCTTTCAAGAAGTTGATTCAATTGAGATGCCAGAACCTTTTTCCAGTTCAACACTTGGGCCGTGAGACAGCGTGCTCCCTCCGACCCCCATAGCCACATCTGAAGCTCTCCTGCGTGTTACTTGGCTGAAGAGAGACACAAAAAACTGGAGTAAAGGGCCTGGCCGACTTAGGTGATATTAAGGCGACTGCCGGTGACTAGGCTGTCGCCGACAGTTTGCCGGGGTGTCTTGGGCATGATCGTGAGGAGTCTTCCAAGAATCGTAGCGGATCTCAGCGCGTCGCTGAGAAATCATCCGGAGTGACATTTCTTGTCGCCAGGTATCGTAGCTTATTGTGGGCGCTGTCTGTCACACGCTGTCCCCAGATTTGCTCGGTTCTCTCAGATGAATTTAGAAGCACGTAATATTAAATTAAGTAAAGTAATTTCAAGATACCATAAAATACTCGTGTTTAACCAATTTATTTACCGTCAGGACATTTGACAGGTAGATTGGAGGTGACAGTTTGACGGTCAGGTAAGCGTGGGAATTTTTGCGATGTTTATGGCCATCAGCCATTACATTTAAAGTGGGCTCCCAACCCAGATATGCAACCCAGAAACCAGATATGCATCTCCCGTACATTTTCAGAGAATGCCCACACACTTTTCACAAAAATCCATTTAACCACTTTAAAAATTAAATTTCTTAATATTGCTATTAGTAAAGCTTGGTTTTCAAGTAACCCGGGCAATATGTTATAGTTCAAAACTCTCAAGTACTTACCGACTTGTCAGTGATTTCAGCGAAAATTAGGACGCCGGAGAAGCATTGACAGCGTGGGAATTTTACGATGTTTCAGAAGACGGTGTAATCTCCACCTGACTCGGCATTGTCGTGGTCATTGTCGCGGTCATTGTCGTGGTCATTGTCGTGGTCACTGTCGCGGTCACTGTCGCAGTCACAGTCGTGGTCATTGTCGTGGTCACTGTCGTGGTCATTGTCGTGGTCATTGTCGTGGTCATTGTCGTGGTCATTGTCGTGGTCACTGTCGTGGTCACTGTCGCGGTCACTGTCGTGGTCATTGTCGCGGTCACTGTCGTGGTCATTGTCGTGGTCACTGTCGTGGTCATTGTCATGGTCATTGTGGTCACTGTCGCGGTCACTGTCGTGGTCACTGTCGCGGTCACTGTCGTGGTCATTGTCGCGGTCACTGTCGTGGTCATTGTCGTGGTCACTGTCGTGGTCATTGTCATGGTCATTGTGGTCACTGTCGCGGTCACTGTCGTGGTCATTGTCGTGGTCACTCGTGGTCACTGTCGCGGTCACTGTCGCGGTCATTGTCGTGGTCACTCGTGGTCACTGTCGCGGTCACTGTCATGGTCACTCGTGGTCATTGTCGTGGTCACTGTCGTGGTCATTGTCATGGTCATTGTGGTCACTGTCGCGGTCACTGTCGTGGTCATTGTCATGGTCACTCGTGGTCACTGTCGCGGTCACTGTCGCAGTCACTGTCGTGGTCATTGTCGTGGTCATTGTGGTCACTGTCGCGGTCACTGTCGCGGTCACTGTTGTGGTCACTGTCGCGGTCACTGTTGTGGTCACTGTCGCGGTCATTGTGGTGGTCACTCATGGTCATTGTCGTGGTCATTGTGGTCACTGTCGCGGTCACTGTCGCGGTCACTGTCGCGGTCATTGTGCTGGTCACTCATGGTCATTGTCGTGGTCATTGTGGTCACTGTCGCGGTCACTGTTGTGGTCACTGTCGCGGTCACTGTTGTGGTCACTGTCGTGGTCATTGTGCTGGTCACTCATGGTCATTGTCGTGGTCATTGTGGTCACTGTCACGGTCACTGTCGCGGTCACTGTTGCGGTCACTGTCGCGGTCACTGTCGCGGTCACTGTTGCGGTCACTGTCATGATCACTGTTGCGGTCACTGTTGTGGTCACTGTCGCGGTCACTGTTGCGGTCACTGTCGCGGTCACTGTCGCGGTCACTGTCATGATCACTGTCGCGGTCACTGTTGCGGTCACTGTTGCGGTCACTGTTGTGGTCACTGTCGCGGTCACTGTTGCGGTCACTGTCGCGGTCACTGTCGCGGTCACTGTCATGATCACTGTCGCGGTCACTGTTGCGGTCACTGTTGCGGTCACTGTTGCGGTCACTGTTGCGGTCACTGTTGTGGTCACTGTCGCGGTCACTGTCGCGGTCACTGTCGCGGTCACTGTTGCGGTCACTGTTGCGGTCACTGTTGCGGTCACTGTTGCGGTCACTGTTGCGGTCACTGTTGCGGTCACTGTCGCGGTCACTGTTGCGGTCACTGTTGCGGTCACTGTTGCGATCACTGTTGTGGTCACTGTCGCGGTCACTGTTGCGGTCACTGTCGTGGTCACTGTCGCGGTCACTGTCACCGGGTAAAAGAAAATGTTAGCGATCTGCTACGACTCTGACAGTCGCCTAAAAAATCGCCTAAGTGGGACGGGCCCTTTACTCAGCGGGTCAGGCAGCATCTCGGGAGAGAAGGAACGGGCGACACAGTTGAGTCTGAAGAAGGGTCTCGACCCGAAGCATCACCTATCCCTTTTCTCCAGAGATGCTGCCTGACCCGCTGAGTTACTCCAGCGCTTTGCGTCTATCTCCGGTTTAAACCAGCATCTGCAGTTCCTCCTCCCTCCGCTGTTAATTGGCTGAGGTAGACTGGGAATGATCAAGTCACCCACACACTGACCATCGTATGTTTTTCCATCAAGCCGCTTCGCAGCTCAGTTTTGAAGATGGGTGCAGTAAGTGAGTCAGGCTTGGGGCGGAAGGCAAGACCCTTCATGTTCCAGCGACCACCGCCACCGCCACCGCCCACTCCCCTCCGGTTGCCAGTCCTCGGGGACGAGCGGCGGCCGGGATCGGTGACTCCCCTCCCCACGCCGCCTCCCGGTTCCTCGGCCGGATAGCCGGGCCTGCGGCTGGGCTACGACAGCAGCCGACGGCACCCCAGGAGCTTACTGAAAATAAGCTTGTGGTGAGACCACACTTGGGGCATTATGCACAGTTCTACAAAGGGTTTTATTCACAGAGTGCTGGAGTAACTCAGCAGGTCAGGCAGCATCTCAGGAGAGAAGGAATGGGTGACGTTTTGGGTCGAGACCCTTCTTCAGTCTGATGTCAGGGGGGGCGGGATGGAACAAGCTGCCAGAGGAGGTAGTTGAGGCTGGGACTATCCCATCGTTTAAGAAACAATTGGACAGGTACATGGATAGGACAGGTTTGGAGGGATATGGGCCAAACGCAGGCAGGTGGGACTAGTGTAGATGGGGCATGTTGGCCGGTGAGGGCAAGTTGGGCTGAAGAGCCTGTTTCCACGCTGTATCACTCCAAGAACTCTAAGACTCTTCTGGTCTAAGACTCTAAGACTTCAACTGTTATTAAGTTGGAAAGGGTGTAGAAGGGATTCACTAGGACTTTATTCACAAAATGCTGGAGTAACTCAGCAGGTCAGGCAGCATCTCAGGAGAGAAGGAATGGGTGACGTTTCGGGTCGAGACCCTTCTTCAGACCCTTCTTTCACTGGGACTTGCAGGATTGAGTTATAGGAAGAATATGGATAAGCTGGGACATTTTTCTATGGAGCATAGAAGGCTGTGGGGTGACTGTGTTGAAGTACACAGAATCATGTTATCATGTTATAAAGTGAATACATGTCATAAGTGATAGAAGCAGAATTAGGCCATTTGGCCCATCGAGAGCTCTATCTCTCCCTCCTAACCCCACTCTCCTCCCCACCCCATAACCTCTGACACCCGCACTAATCAAGAATCTATCTATCTCCCTGCCTTAAAAATATCCACTGACTTGGCCTCCACAGCCTTCTATGGCAATGAGTTCCACAGATTCACCGCCCTCTGACTGAAGAAATTCCTCCTCGTGCAGTCTAGACTTGCGGTCTCTTTCACAAGGTAAAGGATTGTAAAACTAGAGAGCTTAAGCTTAAGGTGGGAGGGGCGGGGTGGTGGATTTCAGAGGGACCGTGATGGCAAACCTTTCATTCAGAGGATAGACACAGAGTGCTGGAGTAACTCAGCGGGTCAGGCAGCATCTCTGGAGAACATGGATGGGTGACGTTTCACAGAGTGCTGGAGTAACTCAGCGGGTCAGGCAGCATCTCTGGGGAACATGGATGGGTGGCGTTTCAGCTCGGGACCCTTCTTGAGACCCTCTCATTCTGATGGTTGTCTGTATGTGGAATGAGCTATGGAAGCAGATACACACAGAGACTCAAAGTCATACAGCGTGGAAACAGGCCCTGTGGCCCAACATGCCCCCATCTACACCAGTCCCACCTCGATGGTGGAATCTTGCGTAGAACGCAAAGTGCTGGAGTAACTCAGCGGGACAGGCAGCGTCTCTGGAGAGAAGGAACGGGCGACGTTTCGGGTTGAGGAACTGAAGAAGAGTCTCAACCCGAAACGTCACCCATTCCATCTCTCCAGAGATGCTGCCTGAGCCGCTGAGTTACTCCAACTCTTTGTGGCTATCTTCGGTGTAAACCAGCATCTGCAGGTCCTTCCTGCTCACAGCATCTGTGGAGAGATGAAGAGATGACGTTTTGGACCAGGACTCTACTTCAGACTGGTTGTGTTTTCGATCAGTCCCACCGGGCCTTTGTGGTGATTCTCATTCCCATCCTCGTTGCTTTGTGCAGTCTTTGCGACTTGGATTTGAACTCTTGACCTGTTTTCCAGCATATTGCAGCAATCTGCAGGCTGTCGAGCCTAAGGGGTGCCAACTATCTCACTCCCAAATACGGGACGAGGTGACGTCACCGCCCCGTGCCCCACGTGACCTCACCCAGCCAGCGGCCACGTGCTCCCGCTCCACCAATGGCGGCCACCCGGGCCGGGAGGCGGGTTGCTATCTAACCTCCGTTAGACGGCGCCCGAACCTCCGGACCTACACTGGGCCTACAGTGTCCGGGCCTACAGTGTCCGGGCCTACAGTGTCCGGGCCTACAGTGTCCGGGCCTACAGTGTCCGGGCCTACAGTGTCCGGACCTACAGTGTCCGGGCCTACAGTGTCCGGGCCTACAGTGTCCGGGCCTACAGTGTCCGGGCATACAGTGTCCAGACCTACAGTGTCCGGGCCTACAGTGTCCGGGCCTACAGTGTCCGGGCATACAGTGTCCAGGTCTACAGTGTCCAGGTCTACACTGTCTGGGCCTACACTGTCCGGGCCTACAGACAAGGGCGGTCTCGTGCGGGACAAACCAATTTAGCCCAAAATACGGAATGTCCCGGCTAATACGGGACAGTTGGCAACCCTATCAAGCCCACTCTTTGACATCTGTCTGGGTTGGAAATGGAGGAAGTAGTTTGCTGGTGAGGAGATGGAGTGTGTCGAGAAGAGGGGTGGTGACGGAGGACGTACGATCACTGTGCAAAGTAATCTGTACAGGTCGTCCTCCACAACCTCACTATTGCCAGGACTGCAGGGCAGTGAAGTTTAGTTTAGTTTAGTGTAGAGATATCGAGTGGAAACTGGCCCTTCGGCCCAACGAGTCAGTCCACACCGACTAGCACCATCCCACACACTGGGGACAATTTACAGCAGCCAATTAACCGATAAACCCACATGTCTTTGGAGTGTAGGACGATAATTGGCTTTTGGCTTTGGTATAATTGTAAGTAGTCCCTCGTGTGTAGGATAGCACTAACACAAGGGGGGGGGTCACTCCTTGGCACAGCCACGGTGGGCCGAAGGGCCTGTTTCACCGCTGTTTCACCAAAGCCTAAAGGAAATAGGGCATTGCGGAGAAAACCCACGCAGGTCACGGGAAGAACGTACAAACTCCATACAGACGGCGCCCGTAGTCGGGATGGAATCCGGGTCTCCGGCGCTGTGAGGCAGCAACTCTACCGCTGCGCCACCAAAGGTAAACAAATGCTTCCTCACTGCATGGGGAGAGAGATTTATGCAGCTGTGGTGTTTAGCCAATGACCACATGTGAGGGGATGATCAATCACAAAGCACCTCACCATCTCCACCAGGACTTCCTTCCCCCATCCTTCCACAGTAAAGATCACATTGCCTCCACACCCCAGAAACCACATCCTCTCCTGAGCTCATGTTCCCAAGTTCCAGGAGCAGAATTAGGCCATTCGGCCCATCAAGCCTACTCCACCTTTCAATCATGGCTGATATAGACAATAGACAATAGGTGCAGGAGTAGGCCATTCGGCCCTTCGAGCCAGCACTGCCATTCAATGTGATCATGGCTGATCATTCTCAATCAGTACCCCGTTCCTGCCATCTCCCCATACCCCCTGACTCCGCTATCCTTAAGAGCTCTATCTAGCTCTCTCTTGAATGCATTCAGAGAATTGGCCTCCACTGCCTTCTGAGGCAGAGAATTCCACAGATTCACAACTCTCTGACTGAAAAAGTTTTTCCTCATCTCCGTTCTAAATGGCCTACCCCTTATTCTTAAACTGTGGCCCCTGGTTCAATGGCCCCTGGCCCCTCCCTGTATCTCTCCCTCCTACCTTCCCCCCGTCACCCCTGACAACCGTACTAATCCAGAATCTATATATCTCTGCCTTAAATATATCCACTGACGGTCTCCACTCTAATGAATTCCACAGACTCGCCACCCTCTGACTGAAGAAATTCCTCCTCATCCCTTCTTAAAGGAACGTCCTCTAATTGTGAGGCTGTGCCCTCCCATCCACCCCACTGCCCGTGAGGGCACCATTTCCATTGTGCCACTTGGCGCAGCGGTAGAGTTGCGGCCTTACAGCGCAGGAGACCCGGGTTCCATCCCGACTACGGGTGCTGTCTGTACGGAGTTTGTACGTTCTCCCCGTGACCTGCGTGGGTTTTCTCCGAGATCTTCGGTTTCCTCCCACACTCCAAAGACGTGCAGGTTTGTAGGTTAATTGACTGGGTAATATGTAAAAATTGTCCCTAGTGGGTGTAGGATAGTGTTGATGTGCGGGGATCGCTGGTCGGCGCGGACCCGGTGGGCCGAAGGGCCTGTTTCCGCGCTGTATCTTTAAACTAAATGAACTGTTGCACGAGATGTTTTTAATTTTTTTATACAGCACGGAAAAGTACAAAGTGCTGGAGGATCTCAGCATCTCTGGAGAACATGGATGGGTGACGTTTCACGCAGTGCTGGAGTAACTCAGCGGGTCAGGCAGCATCTCTGGAGAACATGTATGGGTGACGTTTCACGCAGTGCTGGAGTAACTCAGCGGGTCAGGCAGCATCTCTGGAGAACATGTATGGGTGACGTTTCGGGTCAGGACCCTTCTTCAGACTGACTGTACGGGTGGGGGGTGGGGGTGAGAGAGGGTCTCAGTCTCCCATTGGAGAGAGGAGGAGAACCTCTTGAATGCAGCCGTACCGTGAGAAGATTTCACTGTGGAGCAGTGAAGATGTGGAAAGAAGGAACTGCAGACGCTGGTTTATAACAAAAAAAAGACATACAGAGTGCTGGAGGATCTCAGCGGGTCAGGCAGCATCTTGGGAGGGGTTGGACAGGCGACGTTTCGGGTCAGAATTCCTTCTGGATTGCCCAGAATCAATGTGGGTTTAAGACCTGCCTTCGGTGCAAAAGCAAATGGAAAAAAGGTGCAGAAATAGACTCGTTACCGATGAGGCGTCCTCACCGATCCTGGAAAATAGGGCGGTATTGTGTGAGCGGTGATGTTATTCAGAGTTTCTGCTCCTCAGTAGCATTCTGCCGCCCACTCAGCGCACCGCACTGCATCAGAGATTGCCTCTCAATGTTTCCTGTGCGTTCCAAGTACGTTTCCTGTGTGGCCGTGTTACCGCGAGCGCGTTGTCCCCGTGCCCACGTGGAGTTTTCCCATCTGTCGCATGTTGACACCTCATCTCCAGAGGTTGTGGTTGGGCGCAGAACGACCCTCTGCCAACCGAGAGCTTGTCAGATGACGCTCGTGGATTCTCCTGGAGTAAAAAGAGTAATGAATGAATGAATGGATGAGCGTCTTATTGTCACACTAGACCAAGTGTGGGCCAAACCTCTCCTGCATTGGTGCAGCACCCTCTCCTCCCCCCCCACACTCCCCCCCTCCGCCCTCCCTCCTCCCCACCCCCACTCCATCTCCTCCCCCCCCACACTCCCCCCCTCCGCCCTCCCTCCTCCCCACCCCCACTCCATCTCCTCCCCTCCTCCCCCACTCTATCCCCCTCAACCCCCTCCCTGCCCCATCCCCCCACTCCATCCCCCTCAACCCCCTCCCTGCCCCCCTCCCCCCACTCCATCCCCCTCAACCCCCTCCCTGCCCCCCTCCCCCCACTCCATCCCCCTCAACCCCCTCCCTGCCCCCCTCCCCCCACTCCATCCCCCTCAACTCCCTCCCTCTCCCCTTCCCCCTCCAACCTCCCCTCCCCCCTCCCTCCATCCTCCCCCTCCCTCCCCCACATCATCCCCCTCAACCCCCCTTACCCACCCTTCTCCCCTCCTCCTCCCGCCCCCCCTCCATCCCCCTCACTCCCTCCCCCTCAACCGCCTCCCTCCCCCCTTCCCCCATCCTCCCCCTCCCCCTCAATCCCCTCCCTCCCCCCCTCCCCCCACCCCATCCCCCTCAACCCCCTCCCTCCCCCCTTCCCCCTCACTCCATCCTCCCCCTCCCTCCTCCCCTCCCCCCCCACTCCATCCCCCTCAACCCCCTCCCCCGTCCCCCTCACTCACTCCCCCTCAGCCCCCTCCCTCCCCCCCTCCCCCCACCCCATCCCCCTCAACCCCCTCCCTCCACCCTTCCCCCTCAACCCCCTCCCTCCCCCCCAACCCCCTCCCTCCCCCCTTCCCCCCTCCTTCCCTCCCCCCTCCCTCCGTAGGAGATAGATTTAAACTTTTAAATGTGAATAACTTTAAAAACATAACACCGATTTCAATGAAACTTCTTCCATTGGCACCAAAGGGACGACGGTGAGTAAGGTGGGCCTAAAATTGTCACGCTATCGTGCACCGTTTTGGCTGTAGTTCAGGAACAAACAAACAAACAAACAAGAGTTTTAGTGTATAGACGTGAGAAGTCACTGGGAAATTCTTTGCTTAGTCGCACGTAAAGGGTGCTGACAAAGTTACAACGTCCCGCCCCCCCCACGCCAGGTCAGGTCCTCTTTTGTTCTTCCCTCGGCAGCGGCGTCATCACTTCCACGTGTCCGTCCTCGTCCGTCGGTCGGCGCCATCGTCCTCCGCCGCCAACGCCCCCGGGTCCTCTCCAGACGCCTCCGTGGTGCTGACCCAGGCCCCAGCCGTGAAGAAGGGTCTCGACCCGAAACGTCGCCCGTTCCTTCTCTCCAGAGACGCTGCCTGTCCCGCTGAGTTACTCCAGCACTTTGCGTTCTACGCAAGATCCCATCATCTGCAGTTCCTTGTATGAAGGTGGGACTGGTGTAGATGAGGGCATGTTGGTCAGTGCGGGCAAGTTGGGCCACAGGGCCTGTTTCCACGCTGTATGACTTTGAGTCTCTGTGTGTATCTGCTTCCGTAGCTCATTCCACATACAGACAACCATCAGAATGAAAGGGTCTCAAGAAGGGTCCCGAGCCAAAATGTCACCCATCCATGTTCTCCACAGATGCTGCCTGACCCGCTGAGTTACTCCAGCACTCTGTGAAACGTCACCCATCCATGTTCTCCACAGATGCTGCCGGCACGGTAGCGCAGCGGTAGAGTTGCTGCTTTACAGCGAATGCAGCGCCGGAGACACAGGTTCGATCCTGACTACGGGTGCTGCACTGTAAGGAGCTTGTACGTTCTCCCCGTGATCTGCGTGGGTTTTCTCCGAGATCTTCGGTTTCCTCCCACACTCCAAAGACGTACAGGTATGTAGGTTAATTGGCTGGGTAAATGTAACAATTGTCCCTAGTGGGTGTAGGATAGTGTTAATGTGCGGGGATCGCTGGGCGGCACGGACTTGGAGGGCCGAAAAGGCCTGTTTCCGGCTGTATATATATGATATGATATGATAAAGCAAATCATCAGAGGCATGGATAGGGTAGACAGTCAGAACCTTTTCTGCAGAGTGGAATTGTCAAGGACGAGAGGGCATAGCTTTAAAGTGAAATGGGGCAACATTTAAAGGAGACTAGACTAAGTGGACCCGTTGGGCCTAACTTCTCCTGCATTGGTGCTGCACCCTCTGCGACCCCCCATCCCCCTCCCCCTCCCCATCCCCCTCCCCCTCCCCCCCTCCCCTGCCTGACCCGCTGAGTTACTCCAGCACTCTGTGTCTATTCTCTGAATGAAAGGATCCTCTTAAACCCCCCCCCCACCTTAAACTTCTCCCTCTAGTCTTGGAATCCTCTACCCTGTGAAATAGACTGCGTCTAGACTGCATGAAGAGGAATTTATTACTTTGTACAGAATCTACCACCACAGGAAGAGGTTGTATTAAAGCAGATTGTGGACAGTGCGAGTGATTGATCAGAGGTGTACTGGAAGAGGATGCATTGTCAACATTGTAAGCAAAGATACTAGAGGAGCAGGATGGACCACTGCGTTGAAATCGACTATACTGAAGTGTAGTACGCAAAGGAACGTAACGTCCGCCATTTTAGTAAGCCAAACCTGCCTCTCACAATGTAATCAGTGTTTTGGGGGAACAGTATTTGTGATGACACCATTAAAATGCAGAATATATCTCATCTATCAACTCACAGATTTTTGTTATTTTTCTTTTTAAATGTTTCCGCAAGTTTCTGCCTACTAAAATGGCCGCCGTGACGTACTACGGTTTTTTGGGTCGAGTGGTCTATCTTGCTCCTCTAGTACCTTTTGGTTGTAAGTCAGTGGTAAACTTCCTTTTTAGCTTAGTTCAGTTTACAGCACGGAAACAGGCCCTTCGGCCCACCGAGTCCGCGCCGACCAGCGATCACCCCGGCACGCAACACTATCTTACACCGTCCCGCGCTGACTAGGGACAATTTACAATATGCACCGATGCCAATTAACCTGCAAACCTGCACGTCTTTGGAGTGCTGGTGGAAACCGGAGCGCCCGGAGAAAACCCACACGGGTCTCGGGGAGAACATACAAACTCCGTACAGACAGCGCCCGTAGTCGGGATGGAACCCGGGTCTCCGGCGCTGCGAGGCGGCAACTCTACTGCCACGCCACCGTGACGCCCGTATGGTCACTCCACACTGGAGGGTGGTGGCTGTCAGAGGAGGTCGTTGAGGCAGGTCCTATACAGCATTTAAAAGACCCTTGAGCAGATACATGGATAGGAAAGGTTTAAATAGAGGAAGGACAATAGACAATAGACAATAGGTGCAGGAGGAGGCCATTCGGCCCTTCGAGCCAGCACCGCCATTCAATGTGATCACGGCTGATCATTCTCAATCAGTACCCCGTTCCTGCCTTCTCCCCATACCCCCTGACTCCACTATCCTGAAGAGCTCTATGTAACTCTCTCTTGAATGCATTCAGAGAATTGGCCTCCACTGCCTTCTGAGGCAGAGATTCCACAGATTCACAACTCTCTGACTGAAAAAGTTTTTCCTCATCTCTGTTCTAAATGGCCTACCCCTTATTCTTAAACTGTGGCCCCTGGTTCTGGACTCCCCCAACATTGGGAACATGTTTCCTGCCTCTAACGTGTCCAACCCTTAATAATCTTACACGTTTCGATAAGATCCCTCTCGAGGGTCTCGACCCGAAACGTTGCCCGTTCCTTCTCTCCAGAGATGCTGCCTGTCCCGCTGAGTTACTCCAGCATTGTGAGTCTAGTTAAGGTTTAAAGGGGTATGGCCCCAAATGTGGGTAAATGGACTAACTTGGTTGGGCATGTTGGTTGGCATGGTCTGAAGAGTCTGTTTCTGTGTTGTATAACTCTCTGTCTCTTTCCAGCCAGGAGTGATCTTTCCTTGAAGACAGACACAAAACGCTGGAGTATCTCAGCGGGTCAGGCAGCATCTCCGGAGAGAAGGAATGGGTGACGTTTTTCCGGTCGAGACCCTTCTTCAGACTGAGGGTCAAGGGAGAGGGAAACTAGAGGCACGGAAAAGTTCAGAACAAATCTGAGCCGGCACTGATGACCAAGGAAAGTTGGAGCCCACAATGGTCCCTTGTTGGCTGTGTGAGAGGTGACAACAAAGGAATACAAACAGTGAAACTAGTGCAACGACTGGGGGGGGGGGGGGGGGATGGAGAGAGAGGGAATGCAAGGGTTACTTGAAGTTAGAGAAGTCAATGTTCATACCGCTGGGCTAGAAACACAGAAACATAGACAATAGGTGCAGGAGGAGGCCATTCAGCCCTTCGAGTCAGCACCGCCATTCATTGTGATCATGGCTGATCATCCACAATCAGTAACCCGTGCCTGCCTTCTCCCCATATCCCTTGATTCCACTAGCCCCCAGAGCTCCATCTAACTGTCTCTTAAATTCATCCAGTGAATTGACCTCCACTGCCTCTGTGGCAGAGAATTCCACAAATTCACAACTCTCTGGGTGAAAAAGTTCCTTCTCACCTCAGTTTTAAATGGCCTCCCCTTTATTCTTAGACTGTGTGGCCCCTGATACTGACTCCCCCAACGTTGAACATTTTTCCTTCATCTAGCTTGTCCAGTCCTTTTATGATTTTATTTTGTCTCTATCTGATCCCCTCTCACTTGTAAGCTGCCCAAGAAAAATATATGAGATTCTGAACGCCACTCTGAAGCCACAATGGACCATTGTGGGCCCACCTTTCTTGGGTCGTCGGTGCTGGCTCTGATTTGTCCTGTACCTTTTCATGCCTCCAGTTTCCCCCTCCCCTGGCTCTCAGCCTGAAGAAGTGTTATATCTGGACTTCCAGAAGGCCTTCGACAAGGTCCCACATAGGAGATTGGTGTACAAACTTAAAGCACACGGTATTGTGGGTTCAGTCTTGATGTGGATAGAGAACTGGCTGGCAGACAGGAAGCAAAGAGTAGGAATAAACGGGTCCTTTTCAGAATGGCAGGCAGTGACTAGTGGGGTACCGCAAGGCTCAGTGCTGGACCCCAGCTATTTACAATATATATTAATGATTTGGACGAGGGAATTGAATGCAACATCTCCAAGTTTGCAGATGACACAAAGCTGGGTGGCAGTGTTAGCTGCGAGGAGGATGCTAGGAGGCTGCAGAGTGACTTGGATAGATTAGGTGAGTGGGCAAATGCATGGCAGATGCAATATAATGTGGATAAATGTGAGGTTATCCACTTTGGTGGCAAGAACAGGAAAGCAGAGTATTACCTGAATGGTGGCCAATT